>NC_091285.1:12420107-12745052 GCF_032444005.1 Ranitomeya imitator | reverse complement strand
GGCACAGTGTGCTTAGTTTATTTTATTATGGGGCACAGTGGTTATTATCATTTCTTCTGGGGGCACAGTGTGCTCATTTTATTTTATTATGGGGGCACAGTGGTTATAATATATTATGGGGCACAGTGGTTATTATCATTTCTTCTGGGGGCACAGTGTGCTCAGTTTATTTTATTATGGGGGCACAGTTGTTATAATATATTATGGGGCACAGTGGTTATTATCATTTCTTTTGGGGGCACAGTGTGCTTAGTTTATTTTATTATGGGGCACAATGGTTATTATAATAAACTATGGGGGCACAGTGGTTATTTTATAATCAATTTTAGGGGGCATGTTGTATTTTACAATTGATGTTAGAGGGAACAGTGTATATCGTACAGAAATTAAAGGGGTTGTCCACCACTGGCCAGACCCCGCTGCATCACTTCAGAGCCCCATAGAAAATAAAATCAATCTATTGTCGCCTCTTGCAATGGCGGTGTTCTAGCGCTGCCATTCCCAGGAGGTCACATGATGTTGTGTTTTGTAACCGCTGCCCCTGATCGGCTGCCGCTCATCATTGTTCCGTTAGGGCAGGTTTCCACTATGATGAAATAGTAACGGCTGTGATGTCACGGGACCTGGTGGGAATTGTAGCACCGGCATCGTTGGTAAGTCGCTGAGGTTAACATGATTACACATGGGACAACCCCTTTAATTTTAAGGGACGCGTTCAGACTTCATCTGGTGGTCTCTGAAATGCGACAGATCAGTAATTGTTTTGTGAGACTTTTGAAAGCAGCTCTGGATGTGAATGGAGTAGAAGACGTGATAGATCCTAGGAGTCGTACAAGATGAGGAGCAAAGTTGTAGTCAACATGGAATATTTTGGGGGCCGATTACTTAGAAGTCCCCCTCTCATAATTCACTTTTCGGACACAAAGCCACATCTTGAGTTTTATATCTCTTTATATCGGTAAAACGTTTGAATGGATCAGGTGCTGCAAATAAAGCAATGTTACAAAAATGCAATAAAACTGCCCGAAAATAAAAAAAATCACAAGCGTCAAACACATGAGACCTACAATATATGGAGCTTGCCCGGCACCGGCTGTGACTGTCCTACGAGCGGTGGCAGGAGAGGCCGAACGCTTTTCCACAACCCAAGCGTGGGATCAATAATTCAAAGATGCCCATCCTTAAATTGCCACCATCCAAGGGCATGTGTACCATGGGGGGCAGCTGCAATGGAAGGTCCACTTGCAAGGACTCCTAAAAGCTATAATGTCCTTCTCGCCTAGAAGTGATCGGGACTTAGGTAGTCAAATGTCTATGGGCCCTCCAGGGTGTTATGGACTAATATTTAAAGGAGGTCCCACATTTACACAACCAAATCAAAACCAATAATGACCCCCTCATCCAAAGGGTCAGAGTAGAGTAAGGTGTCGTGGCGCTTAGCATGACATCCCATTTCCAGTTCTGGTTCTTCAAAGTAGAAGACCACCTGTTCTCCATTCTCTATAGGCCCCATTGCAGCTTTTGGGTCCTACCCAATGGTACACATGTCCTGCCCAAACATAAAGTGAAATTTCAAAAACTTACTAAGCATTAATAAAAAAAACAACAACAGCTAAACATAATTTCTACTTGGGTTACAAAAGTTCATGTGGGCAAGCCAAAGTTGAGGGTTATTGCTGAAACCATCCAATTCTCGAAATTTCCATCATGATATCCAGTTTTCTGCTCCATATCTCCATAGACTCTCACGATTTCACACTACCTGGTTAGTACCAGGATCCAGGAGGTTCTTTTTTTTTGTTTCTATGGGTTCTCATTCTCATGGCAGGTCCTTCTTACACTTACTAATCCTTTATACTTATAAGTCAGCTCGAAAACTTTTTTGGGAGAGAGACTTTTGGAATTCAGTCTTGGTTCATCATAGTGGAACCAACTTTCATTACAGATTAATAAAAAATAAGTTTGGCCATAGAAAGATCTCACTGGTTTGGGAGCAGAAGCTTCCAGAAGAATGTGTTATCTCAAGATAAAGTCCCAAATTAGAGGTTTTTGCTCGGTCAACGGGTTGTGGTTTCGCGAAGACCATGGTTATCTTGCCAAGAGGACACATTAGTGTTGACCTTCACAGGTGAGTAGACCATGGTTGAGGACCACATGTTAGGATAACAATATTGGACCCAACTCGTTTCTTTCCATGTGGCCAATTTTCGCCCATGGCGAATGCAAAACATGCTTGTCCAAGTCACTTAATGACTTTGATCTTTGACCACAACCTAGGATGAGATCATCGATAAAACCTTCAAAGTTTCGATATTTGGTTGTTAAAAAAAAATTCCTTGGGTTGACGAAAAATTCCAAAAACATAAAAAGGGAGGGAAAATAGGAAAATCTCAATAAAGTCCTGAGTTTTCCAGTCCAATGAGTCCGTTGAGCAAACTTTCCCAATGCAATAGCCCAAGAAAAGAGTTTGTTAAAAGGTATCATTAAGGCAGTAAGCGGAATTGTGGATAATGCGGTAAGGTGTCTCTTTTTTGTTGTTGTTTTAGTCCATTAACAGGAGATTGGGGGGTACAAAAAAGACTGTGTAAGCTTAATAATAATCCTCCAGGGTGGTGCGGTCTTCTCACAGGGAATAGTGAGCCTTCGAAGTCCTGGGGTTGACAAAATCTGTCTTCTTATACATTGCCTGGTGGGTTGGAAATAGAAGATGGTTAAGACAATCTCATTAAAAGTGGAGAAATGGCCACAATAGAGAGCCAAGGGTTCACGATGACTACATCAATGTCCTACAAAAGCCAAATTAGTTGGCACAGTGTCAGGTGATCTTGGTCCTGTTAAGGGGAATAGAGGTAAGGGACCCATCTTGGTGAGAGTTTTGAGGTTTTATATTGAACCTTTTGAATTTATATATTGGCCGTAGATGAAGATTATAGTACGGGGCCTACTCCAGGAGGTTCGACTGGTTATTGGAATTGCATTAACCCAAACTGGTCTTACCTTCTTGTAAGCGTTGTGAAGATCCTGGTGGTACCACATGTTGTAAAGCACGAGGGAAGCCGCTTTTCCAGTCTTCGTAATCATACCGCTAATAATGAGGACAGACAAAATGAAAGGGTGAATATTTTTTCAGTTCTTTGACCAGAGACCTGCTAGACATAAGGACTGGACCATAATTTTGCTCAAAGAATGGTTAAGCAAGTTGGACCTTAGACCAGCATGATGTTAGTCCTTAGAAAGCCTAGAATGAGCTTTGGTGTCCCTCATCCTCACTTGGGTCTACACATCAAAGTGGGTCAAGTTTCCCCCAAAGAGTGACGGAAACTTCCAGAAAGAACATCAACCAACCTACTCTTGACCCCAATTTGAAAGTATGCGCCTAACCTAATTTAATGGGGTTAAATCTTGGCTCACCTGTCACTGTTGCTGATATCAACGAGCTTCCGGATGCCCCCATTTGAAAGCAGCATCTTGGCGTTGTTAGAGCTGTTGCAGATTAGGTTGTTCAGTATGTAGCAGATTGATGCTGAAGTCTCCATCGCAATGTTGGAGTCTGGTACACAGTCGGGTAGTGTAGTCACCAGGTCGGACATTAATACCCTGGCTGTTGGAAAATAAAGAATGAAGATGAATTAATTACCCTAAAACTGACCTTAGAGTTTAGACAATTGGTAGGACCCACCAATAACTTAAGGTCTATGAACTTGGCCAAACATGGTCTTCCATTAATGGAAACAAGCATGGGCCGGGTTGAGTCTACCATGTCTGGACCTTTGTTTCTCCTGGTGCTGAAGGTATTGTCAGTGGTACTAACCAATCTCATTCTGTAGGGAGGCATTACGGGACAGGTTCCGAAGGAGTGAAACAGTCGTTCTCTTTACACCGGGGTCATTGGAGAACAACATGTTCCGGATGTGTTGGAGGCCATTTTCCCTCTGGACGATAGTCTGAGCCACGGAGAGTGGAACCTGTCCAAAACATTACAGCCACATTGAGAATCAAAATCAACCAAATCAAGAACACTCAAAACAAAAAAAGACATATCATTTGGGTTTGATATTTTTGGGTTATGTACACACTTGGCTAAGATTTATGGAAAGGGTTGGTAACTCTGCTCTCACATTCTGGGTTGGGCAATGTCAAAAAGGACAATGACCTCTCAGGCTATTGGGAGGTTGACTTGCCGTAGACATCTTGGCTGAGAAACTACACATTCACTGTGGACAATACGTCTGTTCTACCTAAAAGTCAATGACCTCTTGGATCCGTATATTTTTGACCCACTCGGACCTTGGCCCCTTTATTTCAAAATTCCAAGCCGAACTAAATAGAAGAGCGCTCATTCACAAAAAGATAACTCATGATATTTGTAGCACAATGATGGCTCCTCATCGGAGATATCGAAGATATTCAGGGGCAGAGACAACGATAATTGGAGGAGGGTCCAAAAAAAGAGGACAAAATGTGTACAAGGTTATGATAAATGTGATGCACTTATTGTTGGAGGGAGCCCCAGACATGATGAGGTGAAAGGAAGAAAATAAAATGTTTTGTTATAGATTTTTTTCTTTTTCTCAATTGTATCATCTAAAAGGAATGTCTTTGTGACAGCAGGAATGCAGCTGCTGACAAAATGCAGACCCCCCTGTACCAGAGAGTACCACCCTGTGTGCACCTCTGCCTGGAATTTAGGATAAGGTAACAACCAAATGTCAGTGGCAGAGGTCAAAACCAGAGTGACAGGAGGTAAACATTCCCCACCCGCACCGCAAGGCTCAGGAATGTCAGAGGGAACATGCCCAGGTTATAGCAGCATGGTCGCTCTCACTATATACAAGATGGTATATAACCTACACCAGGTGTAAACACAGTATATACAGTAATTATATACAGGAGATGCCCAGGTTATACTGGCAGTACATATATAATTATATACAGGAGATGCCCAGGTTATACCAGCTGTACATATATAATTATATACAGGACATGCCCTGGTTATACCAGCTGTACATATATAATTATATACAGGAGATGCCCGGGTTATACCAGCTGTACATATATAATTATATACAGGCGATACCCAGGTTATACCAGCTGTACATATATAATTATATACAGGAGATACCCAGGTTATACCAGCTGTAAATATATAATTATATACAGGAGATGCCCAGGTTATACCAGCTGTACATATATAATTATATACAGGAGATGCCCAGGTTATACCAGCTGTACATATATAATTATATACAGGAGATGCCCAGGTTATACCAGCTGTACATATATAATTATATACAGGCGATACCCAGGTTATACCAGCTGTACATATATAATTATATACTGGAGATGCCCAGGTTATACCAGCTGTACATATATAATTATATACAGGATATACCCAGGTTATACCAGCTGTACATATATAATTATATACAGGAGATGCCCAGGTTATACCAGCTGTACATATATAATTATATACAGGCGATACCCAGGTTATACCAGCTGTACATATATAATTATATACAGGAGATACCCAGGTTATACCAGCTGTAAATATATAATTATATGCAGGAGATGCCCAGGTTATACCAGCTGTACATATATAATTATATACAGGAGATGCCCGGGTTATACCAGCTGTACATATATAATTATATACAGGAGATGCCCAGGTTATACCAGCTGTAAATATATAATTATATACAGGATATGCCCAGGTTATACCAGCTGTACATATATAATTATATACAGGATATGCCCAGGTTATACCAGCTGTACATATATAATTATATACAGGAGGTACCCAGGTTATACCAGCTGTAGATATATAATTATATACAGGAGATGCCCAGGTTATACCGGCTGTACATATATAATTATATACAGGAGATGCCCAGGTTATACCAGCTGTACATATATCATTATATGCAGGAGATGCCCAGGTTATACCGGCTGTACATATATAATTATATACAGGAGATGCCCAGGTTATATCAGCTGTACATATATCATTATATACAGGAGATGCCCAAGTTATATCGGCTGTACATATATAATTATATGCAGGATATGTCCAGGTTATACCACATCACTTCATACAGATAAAGCCTATGTCGTAGCAGATAATGTTGCAGCTTCTCATGCTGTATGATGCGGCACGTCTGCATGTTTATGGTCGGAGCTTCTCCTTCCTCTCTGTGATTTATGTACCTTCTCTCAGAGGAAACTCATTTCATGGTTTTTTGAAGCTCCGATAACAGCAGCGCAGAGGATTCAGGAGGATTCAGGGTTGGGGTTACAGGAGGAGTATACACCGGGACAGCGGTATAACACGGGATAGGATTAGATACACAGCTCAGCAGGCCGTATCACACATGACGGGATTAGATACTTTTGACCACCCGGACTCTTACCGGCCCACTTCCAGCCGTGAGGTTCTGCAGGGAGCCCAGTGACGCCTCCTGGGTGTAATTTCGGGTGCTTTTTGCGATGAGTGACAGGTAGAGCCGCACCAGTTTGGAACTCCATAAACATTCCATCCCCCGGGGGTTACTGGTCTCCTCCGCAATAGGGACATCTCTCCAGTCCTGGGGGTAGAACGAACATTTTTATTTTCCAATCGGTAATGTAAAAATAACCTCCCGTTTTGTGTACACAGCTCCTCCACACATCCATGCATCGCCATAGTTACAGACTACAAGCCATCTTTCTGTAGTCAGATCCCGCAGTCACGCTTTCCTCCGCTCGTCTTCTCTACACATGTGTTTTATAATCATTAAGATATCTGCATGGGAGCTGTGTACACAAAACGGGAGATTTTTAAATGCATATTGCGGCCTCCTACCTCCTTCAGCTTCCTGCTCCGCGAGCCGAAACAGCCGATGTTGGAGTCGCTTTGGGTGGAGTCCTGGGTCAGTGAGTGGAAGTTGTGGCTGAACCTGGTGGGCACCTCCGACTCCAGCTGGTACGACAGGTTGTGTAATATGCACACGGCGTTCTCCGTGGCCTGGAAGACCCCAACGTAAATGATCACATTATAGCGGTATGTTCCGTAAGACCCACGTATCTGCCGCTCCAAAGCCGGGCTGACAACCAACACGGACGCCATGAACTTACCCGGTCATCAGGTTTATAGTCCGCAACACTCCGACTGATATAATACACCAGCGAATCAATGAGGCCGTCACAATCCCGCAAAGCCTTCCTGCCCTCCGGCCCAGCCGAGCTCATATTCCTACCGCACAGGGAACAACGGGGAGAAAAAATGACGTAACAGAAACAAATACATAGAGGCAGTAGTATAGCGGTTATATTTCTATACATAGGGGGGCGGTATTATAGTAATTATATTCTTGTACATAGGGGCAGTATTATGGTAGTTATATTCTTGTACATAGGGGCAGTATTATGGTAGTTATATTCTTGTACATAGGGGCAGTATTATAGTAGTTATATTCTTGTACATAGGGGGCAGTATTATGGTAGTTATATTCTTGTACATAGCAGTATTATAGTAGTTATATTCTTGTACATAGGGGAAGTATTATAGTAGTTATATTCTTGTACATAGGAGCAGTATTATGGTAGTTATATTCTTGTACATAGGGGCAGTATTATGGTAGTTATATTCTTGTACATAGGGGCAGTATTATAGTAGTTATATTCTTGTACATAGGGGCAGTATTATAGTAGTTATATTCTTGTACATAGCAGTATTATAGTAGTTATATTCTTGTACATAGGGGAAGTATTATAGTAGTTATATTCTTGTACATAGGGGCAGTATTATAGTAGTTATATTCTTGTACATAGGAGCAGCATTATAGTAGTTATATTCTTGTACATAGCAGTATTATAGTAGTTATATTCTTGTACATAGGGGCAGTATTATAGTAGTTATATTCTTGTACATAGGGGCAGTATTATAGTAGTTATATTCTTGTACATAGGGGCAGTATTATAGTAGTTATATTCTTGTACATAGCAGTATTATAGTAGTTATATTCTTGTACATAGGGGCAGTATTATAGTAGTTATATTCTTGTACATAGGGGCAGTATTATAGTAGTTATATTCTTGTACATAGGGGCAGTATTATAGTAGTTATATTCTTGTACATAGGAGCAGTATTATAGTAGTTATATTCTTGTACATAGCAGTATTATAGTAGTTATATTCTTGTACATAGGGGCAGTATTATAGTAGTTATATTCCTGTACATAGGAGCAGTATTATAGTAGTTATATTCTTGTACATAGCAGTATTATAGTAGTTATATTCTTGTACATAGGGGCAGGATTATAGTAGTTATATTCTTGTATATAGCAGTATTATATGTAAGCACAACGCCCAAACCCATAATCCCACTAGGGGAGTGGGTAACACCTCATGTATCAATTATATCATATCAGGAGCACAGATATTAATCTGTGATCCAAGAAGTGACACTATATACATTCATTTTAAAATTCAAATACCATTATTAGACAATAAATAAAACTAAACATATATGGACATAGACAAGGTGCCTCAAAAAACAACCCAATTGCGGTCAACCGGGAATACAGATACTGGAGTCAGGTAAATCCATTATACATACATTGCACAGTAATCTAGTTGGAAGCCCTGATGACCCCTGATTCTTGTACATAGGGGCAGTATTATAGTAGTTATATTCTTGTACATAGGGGCAGTATTATAGTAGTTATATTCTTGTACATAGGGGCAGTATTATAGTAGTTATATTCTTGTACATAGGGGCAGTATTATAGTAGTTATATTCCTGTACATAGGAGCAGTATTATAGCAGATATATTTTTGTACATAGGGGGCAGTATTATAGGAGTTATATTCTTGTACATAGGGGCAGTATTATAGGAGTTATATTCTTGTACATAGGGGCAGTATTATAGTAGTTATATTCCTGTACATAGGAGCAGTATTATAGTAGTTATATTTTTGTACATAGGGGGCAGTATTATAGGAGTTATATTCTTGTACATAGGAGCAGTATTATAGTAGTTATATTCTTGTACATAGGGGCAGTATTATAGTAGTTATATTCTTGTACATAGGGGAAGTATCATAGTAGTTATATTCTTGTACATAGGAACAGTATTATAGTAGTTATATTCTTGTACATAGGAGCAGTATTATAGTAGTTATATTCTTGTACATAGCAGCAGTATTATAGTAGTTATATTCTTGCACATAGGAGCATTATTACAGTAGTTATATTCTTGTACATAGGAGCAGTATTATAGTAGTTATATTCTTGTACATAGGGGCAGTATTATAGTAGTTATATTCTTGTACATAGGGGCAGTATTATAGCAGTTATATTCTTGTACATAGAGGCAGTATTATAGTAGTTATATTCTTGTACATAGGGGCAGTATTATAGTAGTTATATCCTTATACATAGGGGGCTGTATTATAGTAGTTATATTCTTGTACATAGAGGCAGTATTATAGTAGTTATATTCTTGTACATAGGGGCAAAATTATAGTAGTTATATTCTTGTACATAGAGGCAGTATTAAAGTAGTTATATTCTTGTACATAGGGGCAGTATTATAGTAGTTATATCCTTATACATAGGGGGCTGTATTATAGTAGTTATATTCTTGTACATAGGGACAGTATTATAGTAGTTATATTTTTGTACATAGAGGCAGTATTATAGTAGTTATATTCTTGTACATAGGGGGCAGTATTATAGTAGTTATATTCTTGTACATAGGGGGCAGTATTATAGTAGTTATATTCTTGTACATAGGGGCAGTATTATAGTAGTTATATTCTTGTACATAGAGGCAGTATTATAGTAGTTATATTCTTGTACATAGGGGGCAGTATTATAGTAGTTATATCCTTATACATAGGGGGCAGTATTATAGTAGTTATATCCTTATACATAGGGGGCTGTATTATAGTAGTTATATTCTTGTACATAGGGGCAGTATTATAGTAGTTATATTCTTGTACATAGAGGCAGTATTATAGTAGTTATATTCTTGTACATAGGGGGCAGTATTATAGTAGTTATATCCTTATACATAGGGGGCAGTATTATAGTAGTTATATCCTTATACATAGGGGGCTGTATTATAGTAGTTATATTCTTGTACATAGGGGCAGTATTATAGCAGTTATATTCTTGTACATAGAGGCAGTATTATAGTAGTTATATTATTGTACATAGGAGCTGCATTATAGTAGTTATATTCTTGTACATAGCAGTATTATAGTAGTTATATTCTTGTACATAGGGGCAGTATTATAGTAGTTATATTCTTGTACATAGGGGCAGTATTATAGTAGTTACATTCTTGTACATAGGAGCAGCATTATAGTAGTTATATTCTTGTACATAGCAGTATTATAGTAGTTATATTCTTGTACATAGGGGCAGTATTATAGCAGTTATATTCTTGTACATAGGGGTAGTATTATAGTAGTTATATTCTTGTACATAGGGGCAGTATTATAGTAGTTATATTCTTGTACATAGCAGTATTATAGTAGTTATATTCTTGTACATAGGGGCAGTATTATAGTAGTTATATTCTTGTACATAGGGGCAGTATTATAATAGTTATATTCTTGTACATAGGGGCAGTATTATAGTAGTTATATTCTTGTACATAGGAGCAGTATTATAGTAGTTATATTCTTGTACATAGCAGTATTATAGTAGTTATATTCTTGTACATAGGGGCAGTATTATAGTAGTTATATTCTTGTACATAGGAGCAGCATTATAGTAGTTATATTCTTGTACATAGGGGCAGTATTATAGTAGTTATATTCCTGTACATAGGAGTAGTATTATAGTAGATATATTTTTGTACATAGGGGGCAGTATTATAGGAGTTATATTCTTGTACATAGGGGCAGTATTATAGGAGTTATATTCTTGTACATAGGGGCAGTATTATAGTAGTTATATTCCTGTACATAGGAGCAGTATTATAGTAGTTATATTTTTGTACATAGGGGGCAGTATTATAGGAGTTATATTCTTGTACATAGGGGCAGTATTATAGTAGTTATATTCTTGTACATAGGGGCAGTATTATAGTAGTTATATTCTTGTACATAGGGGAAGTATCATAGTAGTTATATTCTTGTACATAGGAGCAGTATTATAGTAGTTATATTCTTGTACATAGGAGCAGTATTATAGTAGTTATATTCTTGTACATAGCAGCAGTATTATAGTAGTTATATTCTTGCACATAGGAGCATTATTACAGTAGTTATATTCTTGTACATAGGAGCAGTATTATAGTAGTTATATTCTTGTACATAGGGGCAGTATTATAGTAGTTATATTCTTGTACATAGAGGCAGTATTATAGCAGTTATATTCTTGTACATAGAGGCAGTATTATAGTAGTTATATTCTTGTACATAGGGGCAGTATTATAGTAGTTATATCCTTATACATAGGGGGCTGTATTATAGTAGTTATATTCTTGTACATAGAGGCAGTATTATAGTAGTTATATTCTTGTACATAGGGGGCAAAATTATAGTAGTTATATTCTTGTACATAGGAGCAGTATTATAGTAGTTATATTCTTGTACATAGGAGCAGTATTATAGTAGTTATATTCTTGTACATAGGAGCAGTATTATAGTAGTTATATTCTTGTACATAGGAGCAGTATTATAGTAGTTATATTCTTGTACATAGAGGCAGTATTAAAGTAGTTATATTCTTGTACATAGGGGCAGTATTATAGTAGTTATATCCTTATACATAGGGGGCTGTATTATAGTAGTTATATTCTTGTACATAGGGACAGTATTATAGTAGTTATATTCTTGTACATAGAGGCAGTATTATAGTAGTTATATTCTTGTACATAGGGGGCAGTATTATAGTAGTTATATCCTTATACATAGGGGGCTGTATTATAGTAGTTATATTCTTGTACATAGGGGCAGTATTATAGTAGTTATATTCTTGTACATAGAGGCAGTATTATAGTAGTTATATTCTTGTACATAGGGGGCAGTATTATAGTAGTTATATCCTTATACATAGGGGGCAGTATTATAGTAGTTATATCCTTATACATAGGGGGCTGTACTATAGTAGTTATATTCTTGTACATAGGGGCAGTATTATAGCAGTTATATTCTTGTACATAGAGGCAGTATTATAGTAGTTATATTATTGTACATAGGAGCTGTATTATAGTAGTTATATTCTTGTACATAGGGGCAGTATTATAGCAGTTATATTCTTGTACATAGAGGCAGTATTATAGTAGTTATATTCTTGTACATAGGGGCAGTATTATAGTAGTTATATCCTTATACATAGGGGGCTGTATTATAGTAGTTATATTCTTGTACATAGGGGCAGTATTATAGCAGTTATATTCTTGTACATAGAGGCAGCATTATAGTAGTTATATTCTTGTACATAGGGGCAGTATTATAGTAGTTATATTCTTGTACATAGAGGCAGTATTATAGTAGTTATATTCTTGTACATAGGGGGCAGTATTATAGTAGTTATATCCTTATACATAGGGGGCTGTATTATAGTAGTTATATTCTTGTACATAGGGACAGTATTATAGTAGTTATATTCTTGTACATAGGGGGCAGTATTATAGTAGTTATATTCTTGTACATAGGGGCAGTATTATAGTAGTTATATTCTTGTACATAGGGGCAGTATTATAGTAGTTATATCCTTATACATAGGGGGCTGTATTATAGTAGTTATATTCTTGTACATAGGAGCAGTATTATAGTAGTTATATTCTTGTACATAGGGGCAGTATTATAGTAGTCATATTCTTGTACATAGAGGCAGTATTATAGTAGCTATATTCTTGTACATAGGGGGCAACATTATAGTAGTTATATTCTTGTACATAGAGGCAGTATTATAGTAGTTATATTCTTTTACATAGGGGCAGTATTATAGTAGTTATATTCTTGTACATAGAGGCAGTATTATAGTAGTTATATTCTTGTACATAGGGGGCAACATTATAGTAGTTATATTCTTGTACATAGAGGCAGTATTATAGTAGTTATATTCTTGTACATAGGGGCAGTATTATAGTAGTTATATTCTTGTACATAGAGGCAGTATTATAGTAGTTATATTCTTGTACATAGGGGCAGTATTATAGTAGTTATATTCTTGTACATAGGGGCAGTATTATAGTAGTTATATTCTTGTACATAGGGGGCAATATTATAGTAGTTATATTGTTGTACATAGGGAGCAGTATTATAGTAGGTATATTCTTGTACATAGGAGCAGTATTATAGTAGTTATATTCTTGTACATAGGGGCAGTATTATAGTAGTTATATTCTTGTACATAGGGGGCAGTATTATAGTAGTTATATTCTTGTACATAGGGGGCAGTATTATAGTAGTTATATTCTTGTACATAGGGGGCAGTATTATAGTAGTCATATTCTTGCACATAGGGGCAGTATTATAGTATGAATACATGGTTCTCCTGGTGACTATATATCGGACAAGTTTGCTGATCTAACAGATTCCTGATAAGATGGAAGAGTTGAAAAACACATTAGAAAAATTAAAAAGTTTTCCTGTGCCCATAAAATGGCGCTATTTAGAAATCAGATATTAGTTCCTACCATACAAATATTAGGGTTACACAGTCCTCATGTAGTACCATCAAGCAGTACCTGTAAATAACAGTCCCCATGTACCAGAACCTTACTGACCATATGTAATACCGCCTTACAGTGTCAGCGTGTCGCACAAGCTGTGTGCTGTTTATACTGTTGTATGTCTGATAAGGCTCAATTAAAGTCATCTCAGAGATATGCACAGTCTCAAAAGGAGGAATACACAGCGGTACCAAAACGGGGACGTTTCCTTTTGATATACTCCATGAAGAAGAGAACACAAGTGATCACACTGATTGGTAAAAGGATCCAAGATTATTATTTTCAATTGCCACAAAAATAAAGGAATGTTTCTTTAAGACAACTATCCCTTTAAGTCTCTCACAAGCATTCTTCTAGATATCTTTGGGTTTTATCTTGCTGCAACTTGCAAATCCTCCTCTCAATCATTTAGATAAACAATCTTTGACCAGCGTGACCTTGGTATAGGTCATCTATCCCCATCCATAAGGGTATGTTCTCTAGGAGAAATCAGGGTCTAATGGATTCCTGAACTGATAAGAAAATAGGGGCAGGAAGGGATCAGGTTCTACAAGGAAAAACAACATACTCCGATTCTTGTACATAGGGGCAGTATTGTAGTAGTTATATTCTTGTACATAGGGGGCAGTATTATAGTAGTTATATTCTTGTACATAGGGGCAGTATTATAGTAGTTATATTCTTGTACATAGGGGCAGTATTATAGTAGTTATATTCTTGTACATAGGGGCAGTATTGTAGTAGTTATATTCTTGTACATAGGAGCAGTATTATAGTAGTTATATTCTTGTACATAGGGGGCAGTATTATAGTAGTTATATTCTTGTACATAGGAGCAGTATTATAGTAGTTATATTCTTGTACATAGGGGCAGTATTGTAGTAGTTATATTCTTGTACATAGGAGCAGTATTATAGTAGTTATATTCTTGTACATAGGGGCAGTATTATAGTAGTTATATTCTTGTACATAGGAGCAGTATTATAGTAGTTATATTCTTGTACATAGGGGCAGTATTGTAGTAGTTATATTCTTGTACATAGGAGCAGTATTATAGTAGTTATATTCTTGTACATAGGAGCAGTATTATAGTAGTTATATTCTTGTACATAGGGGCAGTATTATAGTAGTTATATTCTTGTACATAGGAGCAGTATTATAGTAGTTATATTCTTGTACATAGGAGCAGTATTATAGTAGTTATATTCTTGTACATAGGGGGCATTATTATAGTAGTTATATTCTTGTACATAGGGGGCATTATTATAGTAGTTATATTCTTGTACATAGGGTCAGTATTATAGTAGTTATATTCTTGTACATAAGAGCAGTATTATAGTAGTTATATTCTTGTACATAGGGACAGTATTATAGTAGTTATATTCTTGTACATAGGGGCAGTATTATAGTAGTTATATTCTTGTACATAGGGGGCATTATTATAGTAGTTATATTCTTGTATATAGGAGCAGTATTATAGTAGTTATATTCTTGTATATAGGGGCAGTATTATAGTAGTTATATTCTTGTACATAGGGACAGTATTATAGTAGTTATATTCTTGTACATAGGGGCAGTATTATAGTAGTTATATTAAATCTAAATCTAAATCTAATCCATATTCACTTGAAACAGCACAAATACTCACCATATTTATTTGTATAATCTATATTCTGGCTGCTGCATTCACTCACATTCACCGCCCTTGCATTAACTCTCTACACTCCATCCATATCGGCCCCTCTGTCCTTGCCTCTCCTATGTATAGCACTCATGCTCTATTCACATTGCTTAACAGCACAGATCCATTCAGTCCCAACATCCAACACAAGAGACGCTCTCACAAATCACTTAACCATCTGCTCACTCTTTCGATCCTCCTTCTCCTAGTCGCTGGAGACATATCTCCAAACCCCGGCCCCCCATGTTATAGCCAGTCAAACCTCCCAATTGCTACACCCAGAAACCCCTCTAACCTTATTAATATTCCCTGCATGCCTGCTGTCTCTTTCAATTGTGCCCTTTGGAATTCTCGCTCTGTGTGTAATAAACTCTCCTTCATTCATGACTTCTTCCTTTCTAATTCTCTTAATCTCCTGGCTCTTACTGAAACCTGGATCCAGCAGTCAGACACCACCGCTGCTGCTGCTCTTTCATATGGTGGACTGCACTTTTCTCATACCCCAAGATCAGACAACAGAGCAGGTGGAGGCGTTGGTCTGCTCCTTTCACCCAAATGTACTTTCCAAGTTATCCCCCAAGTACCCTCACTTGTCTTCCCTTCCTTTGAGGTCCATGTGGTCAGACTCTACGTCCCCTTCTCCATGCGAGTGGTGGTGGTGTATCGTCCTCCCGGCCCCTCTCATCAGTTCCTGGATCACTTTGCCACCTGGCTTCCACACTTTCTCTCCTGTGACACCCCTACCCTTATCATGGGTGATTTCAACATCCCCATTGCCTCTCCCCTCTCCCCATCTGCTTCTCACCTTTTATCTCAATCCTCCTCTTTTGGCCTCTCGCAGCATACTAACTCTCCAACACATGAAGATGGAAACTCCCTTGACTTGGTCTTCTCCCGACTTTGCTCAGTGGATGACTTCACAAACTCCCCTCTCCCGCTCTCTGACCACAACCTTCTTTCATTCTCTATCAAGAACTGCCATCCCGCTCAGGTCACCCCCACTTTCCACACCTATAGAAACATACAGGCCATTAACACCCAGAAACTTATGATGAACTTGCAGTCCTCACTGGCCCCTATTTCCTCCATCTTATGTCCTGATTCTGCATTAAAGCATTACAATGAAACCCTGCAAAGTGCCCTGGATGAAGCTGCTCCTCCTATACATAAAACAACTCGGCACAGACGGCAACAACCGTGGCACACGCTGCAAACACGTTTCCTGCAGCGGTGCTCCAGGTGCGCAGAACGTCTGTGGAGAAAATCTAATCTACCCGAAGATTTCATCCATTATAAGTTCATGCTAAAGACATACAATTCTGCCCTTCACCTCTCCAAACAAACCTACTTCAACACCCTCATCACCTCTCTGTCCAATAACCCTAAACGTCTCTTTGACACGTTCCAGTCCCTACTCAACCCAAGAGAGCAGGCCCCAACCACGGATCTCCGTGCTGACGATCTGGCCAATTACTTCAAAGAAAAAATTGACCACATTCGACAGGAAATCATCTCCCAATCTCTTCATACCATGCACTGTCCTCCCTCCCCCACTGCATCTAGTTCACTCTCTGACTTTGAAGCAGTTACAGAAGAAGTAAGCAGGCTCCTTGCATCTTCGCGCCCGACCACTTGCACCAGTGACCCCATTCCGTCACATCTCCTCCAGTCCCTTTCCCCGGCTATCACCTCTCACCTAACAAAAATATTCAACCTTTCCCTCACTTCCGGTATTTTTCCCTCCTCATTTAAGCATGCCATCATACATCCATTACTTAAAAAACCATCCCTCGATCAAAACTGTGCCGCTAATTATAGACCTGTCTCTAATCTTCCCTTCATCTCTAAACTCCTCGAACGCCTGGTCCACTCCTGTCTTACCCGCTATCTCTCAGATAACTCTCTTCTCGACCCTCTTCAATCTGGCTTCCGCTCTTTACACTTTACTGAAACTGCCCTCACTAAAGTCTCTAATGACCTACTAACAGCTAAATCTAATGGTCACTACTCCATGCTAATTCTCTTGGATCTCTCTGCAGCATTTGACACTGTGGATCATCAGCTCCTCCTCACTATGCTCCGCTCCATCGGCCTCAAGGACACCGTTCTCTCCTGGTTCTCCTCCTATCTCTCTGACCGATCCTTCACTGTATGTTTTGCTGGTTCTTCCTCCTCTTACCTTCCCCTTACTGTTGGGGTTCCTCAAGGATCAGTCCTAGGCCCCCTACTCTTCTCGTTGTATACTGCCCCTATTGGACAAACAATCAGTAGATTTGGTTTCCAGTACCATCTCTATGCTGACGACACCCAATTATACACTTCTGCTCCCGATATCACACCGACCTTTTTAGAAAACACCAGTGATTGTCTTACCGCTGTCTCTAACATCATGTCCTCCCTCTATCTGAAACTAAACCTGTCAAAAACTGAACTCCTCGTGTTCTCTCCCTCTACTAACCTACCTTTGCCTGACATTGCCATCTCCGTGTGAAGCTCCACCATTACTCCAAAGCAACATGCCCGCTGCCTTGGGGTCATCCTTGATTCTGACCTTTCATTCACCCCCTACATCCGATCACTGGCTCGCTCTTCTTACCTGCATCTCAAAAACATTTCTAGAATTCGCCCTTTTCTTAATTTCGACTCTGCAAAAACTCTGACTGTTTCACTTATTCATTCTCGTCTGGACTATTGTAACTCTCTACTAATCGGCCTCCCTCTTGCAAAACTCTCCCCGCTCCAATCTGTCCTGAATGCTGCAGCCAGGATCATATTCCTCACCAACCGTTACACCGATGCCTCTACCCTGTGCCAGTCATTACACTGGCTACCCATCCACTCCAGAATCCAGTACAAAACTACTACCCTCATCCACAAAGCACTTCATGGCTCAGCACCACCCTACATCTCCTCCCTGGTATCAGTCTACCACCCTACCCGTGCCCTCCGCTCCGCTAATGACCTCAGGTTAGCATCCCCAATAATCAGAACCTCCCACTCCCGTCTCCAAGACTTTACACGTGCTGCGCCGATTCTTTGGAATGCACTACCTAGGTTAATACGATTAATCCCCAATCCCCACAGTTTTAAGCGTGCCCTAAAAACTCATTTGTTCAGACTGGCCTACCGCCTCAATGCATTAACCTAACGATCCCTGTGTGGCCTATTTATAATAAAAAAAAAAAAAATAATAAAAAAAAAGGTTCCTCGCATCATGTTCTCATACACTTTATGCAGTATTAGCCCTCTGTGACTGTACTGCTACATACTTAGGCAGGTAACTGGTTCATGCAGCTATACATGAACACCTGAGCCTTACACTATAGCTGGTCCGAATAACTAAAGCAATTGTTACCATCCACCTCTCGTGTCTCCCCTTTTCCCCATAGTTTGTAAGCTTGCGAGCAGGGCCCTCACTCCTCCTGGTATCTGTTTTGAACTGTATTTCTGTTATGCTGTAATGTCTATTGTCTGTACAAGTCCCCTCTATAATTTGTAAAGCGCTGCGGAATACGTTGGCGCTATATAAATAAAATTATTATTATTCTTGTACATAGGGGCAGTATTATAGTAGTTATATTCTTGTACATAGGGACAGTATTATAGTAGTTATATTCTTGCACATAGGAGCAGTATTATAGTAGCTATATTCTTGTACATAGGGGCAGTATTATAGTAGTTATATTCTTGCACATAGGAGCAGTATTATAGTAGCTATATTCTTGCACATAGGAGCAGTATTATAGTAGTTATATTCTTGTATATAGGAGCAGTATTATAGTAGTTATATTCTTGTACATAAGAGCAGTATTATAGTAGTTATATTCTTGTACATAGGGACAGTATTATAGTAGTTATATTCTTGTACATAGGAGCAGTATTATAGTAGTTATATTCTTGTACATAGGGGCAGTATTATAGTAGTTATATTCTTGTACATAGGGGCAGTATTATAGTAGTTATATTCTTGTACATAGGAGCAGTATTATAGTAGTTATATTCTTGTATATAGGAGCAGTATTATAGTAGTTATATTCTTGTACATAAGAGCAGTATTATAGTAGCTATATTCTTGTACATAGGGGGCAGTATTATAGTAGTTACATTCTTGTACATAGGGACAGTATTATAGTAGTTATATTCTTGTACATAGGGGCAGTATTATAGTAGTTATATTCTTGCACATAGGGGGCAGTATTATAGTAGATATATTCTTGTACATAGGAGCAGTATTATAGTAGTTATATTCTTGTACATAGGGGCAGTATTATAGTAGTTATATTCTTGCACATAGGGGGCAGTATTATAGTAGTTATATTCTTGTACATAGGAGCAGTATTATAGTAGTTATATTCTTGTATATAGGAGCAGTATTATAGTAGTTATATTCTTGTACATAGGGGCAGCATTATAGTAGTTATATTCTTGTACATAGGAGCAGTATTATAGTAGTTATATTCTTGTACATAGGGACAGTATTATAGTAGTTATATTCTTGTACATAGGGACAGTATTATAGTAGTTATATTCTTGTACATAGGAGCAGTATTATAGTAGTTATATTCTTGTACATAGGGACAGTATTATAGTAGTTATATTCTTGTACATAGGAGCAGTATTATAGTAGTTATATTATTGTACATAGCAGCAGTATTATAGTAGTTATATTCTTGTATATAGGGGGCAGTATTATAGTAGTTATATTCTTGTACATAGGGGCAGTATTATAGTAGTTATATTCTTGTACATAGGGGCAGTATTATACTAGTTATATTCTTGTACATAGGAGCAGTATTATAGTAGTTATATTCTTGTACATAGGAGCAGTATTATAGTAGTTATATTCTTGTACATAGGAGCAGTATTATAGTAGTTATATTCTTGTACATAGGGGCAGTATTATAGTAGTTATATTCTTGTACATAGGAGCAGTATTATAGTAGTTATATTCTTGTACATAGGAGCAGTATTATAGTAGTTATATTATTGTACATAGCAGCAGTATTATAGTAGTTATATTCTTTTATATAGGGGGCAGTATTATAGTAGTTATATTCTTGTACATAGGGGCAGTATTATAGTAGTTATATTCTTGTATATAGGGGGCAGTATTATAGTAGTTATATTCTTGTACATAGGGGCAGTATTATAGTAGTTATATTCTTGTACATAGGAGCAGTATTATAGTAGTTATATTCTTGTATATAGGGGGCAGTATGATAGTAGTTATATTCATGTACATAGGAGCAGTATTATAGTAGTTATATTCTTGTATATAGGGGGCAGTATTATAGTAGTTATATTCTTGTACATAGGAGCAGTATTATAGTAGTTATATTCTTGTACATAGGAGCAGTATTATAGTAGTTATATTATTGTACATAGCAGCAGTATTATAGTAGTTATATTCTTTTATATAGGGGGCAGTATTATAGTAGTTATATTCTTGTACATAGGGGCAGTATTATAGTAGTTATATTCTTGTATATAGGGGGCAGTATTATAGTAGTTATATTCTTGTACATAGGGGCAGTATTATAGTAGTTATATTCTTGTACATAGGAGCAGTATTATAGTAGTTATATTCTTGTATATAGGGGGCAGTATGATAGTAGTTATATTCATGTACATAGGAGCAGTATTATAGTAGTTATATTCTTGTATATAGGGGGCAGTATTATAGTAGTTATATTCGTGTACATAGGAGGCAGTATTATAGTAGTTATGTTGTTGTACATAGGAGCAGTATTATAGTAGTTATAATCTTGTACATATGAGGCAGTATTATAATAGTTATATTATTGTACATTGGGGCAGTATTATAGTAGTTATATTCTTGTACATAGGGGGCAGTATTATAGTAGTTATATTCTTGTACATAGGGATCAGTATTATAGTAGTTATATTCTTGTACATAAGGGCAGTATTACAGTAGTTATATTCCTGTACATAGGGGGCAGTATTATAGTAGTTATATTCCTGTACATAGGGGGCAGTATTATAGTAGTTATATTCTTGTACATAGGGGCAGTATTATAGTACTTATATTCTTGTACATAGGGGCAGTATTATAGTAGTTATAATCTTGTACATAGGGGCAGTATTATAGTAGTTATATTCTTATACATAGAGGCAGTATTATAGTAGTTATATTCTTGTACATAGGGGGGCAGTATTATAGTACTTTTATCCTCTACTGTATATCCATTACGGTTTTTTATTATGATGTCATCTTTCCACAGTGTGTCCAGATTACACAACCAGAGCCCGGAGCTCCTGAAATATCAGTCACCGAGGATGAGACATCAGGATCACGTCTTGGTAAGACGGGGAGGACATAGACTATGGAATGTCCCAACCATTACATGTCAGCTCTGCGGCAGGTGTTGTTTGCTCATTAACCCGCTTACCTGTCTGGGAAGTGTTTTCAGACGCCCTGTGACCTCACAGGTTTCCGCTGACATTCCTCTGGCAGATCAAAGCTTATTAATAAATGTCCTCCTCTCCTAAATCTAATGCGGTAATTATGGAGTAACGCTCCACTGCGCCCAGAAAAGCCACAAACATGGAGTGAAGTTACGGGCGGAGGCCTCTTTATTATGGAATAAATAAACATTGACAGTTTATAGGTTCAGGTAGATGAGTAGAGAACGACATCGAGAATAATAGGGGATTGTTTTTTTTTCGTTTTTACGACTTGTCTTAAAGGGGTAGTGCACTACGGACAATCTCATTTGATAATACGTGATCTGCTGTAATCTGACAGCAAGTGAGTTTTTCTACAGCTCCCCCGCAGGAGAAATGAGGTATTACACAGTTCTAGGTAATGTGTGGAAATATTTGGCTTTTATGGTACTAAGCAAGGACCCCATTTATTAACTCCACAGTCCCTGCCTAGACCTTAGATACAGAATATAGGCTTTCCCTTGCCAAATGTCGCTCAAGCCACCGCCCGGGTGATGTGACACCTGCTTACTCTGCACCTCGTGAATTATTAATATTTCACTGTGTTGCTCTCAAAGGCCAAGAACAGACAATTCTCTGCAGCCTAAGGCGGAGGCGGGGGGAGACTGAAGGATCCACCACTGCTTACCGAAATATGGAGATGCCTAACACTGCTCAGTTTCTCTCTTTTGGGACAGCGCACTTTGTAATTTCTTTGCCTTTAATGGGTGTGTATACTTTTGAAACCAAGTGATATAGTCGTTCTATGTATACAGCTCCAATGCCAAACAATGCCGCCGTAATCAAAGGTTACACACCCTCTACACATCGGCTGCCAGGAAGAACTGAGGAGCTCTGTTTGCAGCGAGATATCTCCCCGACGCGCGTTCGGTCACATCGTAAAAATTCCCTTCTTTTAGGTCTCCTGCTCGGTGGATTTATTTTTATTGTTAACGTCTGAAAAGCCGATTGTAACCAGAGGAGAGATAAATGCCAAATCTGCCATCCTGATTTACAGGAAATGCCAGGAGACCTGCTGGAGCAGCAGAAACGTCTGCACCCCACCCCAGAAAAATAAAAACTATCCATCAACATCAGGACTGATAGAGATTAATCATCGGAGAAAGCAGAGCTCATTGTTTGTAGAGAAGCTTCTGCCGCTCCTCGCACGGGTGGGAAGACAAGAAGAAGAGGAAGAGGAGGAGGCGTGAAACCTCGAGGTCCAGGCAAAGGGCAATGACCCTCTAACCGTAAAATAAATCTATCTAATCGAAAACACACATCTCACAATTATTCTATGATTCCTTGGAGGAGGATGAATAATGTAGCTCCACCCTTAGCACCACCCATGAGGAGCAGCTGAGGAATTAGGATACCAAGGCTGGTTGAGAAGCTTTCCACCATTGCCCATACTTACGCTCCAGGAAATCACTGAAGGACACTACTGATTTGTAGATATACCACCCAAAGATTCACTTTCCCTCACTCAGTCCCCTTTGTGCAGTAAACAATAGCTTGATGTATCAAGTCCTTACCTGAGGCAGCCAGTCGCATTGTAGAATATATCAGCATCAGACATAAGGGCGTTTTTGGAATACTCTCCATCCCTCCAGCCCGAACCTGGGATTATGATATTGTTGGTCAAGGTCGGCAGAGCTTCTCTGATCAGCATGACCTTCAGCTGGTCATTGGAGGACAAATTCCACATCAATCCTGCAATATTGAAAAAAAATATTATTAAAAGATAAATATGGCAGCTGGAGTCTAATCATGTATCTCTGTATACAGGGAGCTCCCCCTAGTGGTGGCTGCAGACAGGATCTTATGTATCTCTGTATACAGGGAGCTCCCCCTAGTGGTGGCTGCAGACAGGATCTTATCATGTATCTCTGTATACAGGGAGCTCCCCCTAGTGGTGGCTGCTGACAGGATCTTATCATGTATCTCTGTATACAGGGAGCTCCCCCTAGTGGTGACTGTAGACAGGATCTTATCATGTATCTCTGTATACAGGGAGCTCCCCCTAGTGGTGGCTGCAGACAGGATCTTATTATGTATCTCTGTATACAGGGAGCTCCCCCTAGTGGTGGCTGCAGACAGGATCTTATTATGTATCTCTGTATACAGGGAGCTCCCCCTAGTGGTGGCTGCAGACAGGATCTTATTATGTATCTCTGTATACAGGGAGCTCCCCCTAGTGGTGGCTGCAGACAGGATCTTATCATGTATCTCTGTATACAGGGAGCTCCCCCTAGTGGTGGCTGCAGACAGGATCTTATCATGTATCTCTGTATACAGGGAGCTCCCCCTAGTGGTGGCTGCAGACAGGATCTTATCATGTATCTCTGTATACAGGGAGCTCCCCCTAGTGGTGGCTGCAGACAGGATCTTATCATGTATCTCTGTATACAGGGAGCTCCCCCTAGTGGTGACTGCAGACAGGATCTTATCATGTATCTCTGTATACAGGGAGCTCCCCCTAGTGGTGACTGCAGACAGGATCTTATCATGTATCTCTGTATACAGGGAGTTCCCCCTAGTGGTGACTGCAGACAGGATCTTATCATGTATCTCTGTATACAAGGAGCTCCCCCTAGTGGTGGCTGCAGACAGGATCTTATCATGTATCTCTGTATACAGGGAGCTCCTCCTAGTGGTGGCTGCAGACAGGATCTTATCATGTATCTCTGTATACAGGGAGCTCCCCCTAGTGGTGGCTGCAGACAGGATGTTATCATGTATCTCTGTATACAGGGAGCTCCCCCTAGTGGTGACTGCAGACAGGATCTTATCATGTATCTCTGTATACAGGGAGCTCCCCCTAGTGGTGACTGCAGACAGGATCTTATCATGTATCTCTGTATACAGGGAGTTCCCCCTAGTGGTGACTGCAGACAGGATCTTATCATGTATCTCTGTATACAGGGAGCTTCCCTTAGTGGTGGCTGCAGACAGGATCTTATTATGTATCTCTGTATACAGGGAGCTCCCCCTAGTGGTGACTGCAGACAGGATCTTATTATGTATCTCTGTATACAGGGAGCTCCCCCTAGTGGTGGCTGCAGACAGGATCTTATCATGTATTTCTGTATACAGGGAGCTCCCCCTAGTGGTGGCTGCAGACAGGATCTTATCATGTATCTCTGTATACAGGGAGCTCCCCCTAGTGGTGGCTGCAGACAGGATCTTATCATGTATCTCTGTATACAGGGAGCTCCCCCTAGTGGTGGCAGCAGACAGGATCTTATCATGTATCTCTGTATACAGGGAGCTCCCCCTAGTGGTGGCTGCAGACAGAATCTCATCATGTATCTCTGTATACAGGGAGCTCCCCCTAGTGGTGACTGCAGACAGGATCTTATCATGTATCTCTGTATACAGGGAGCTCCCCCTAGTGGTGACTGCAGACAGAATCTTATCATGTATCTCTGTATACAGGGAGCTCCCCCTAGTGGTGGCTGCAGACAGGAGGTTATGTATCTCTGTATACAGGGAGCTCCCCCTAGTGGTTACTGCAGACAGGACCTTATCATGTATCTCTGTATACAGGGAGCTCCCCCTAGTGGTGACTGCAGACAGGATCTTATCATGTATCTCTGTATACAGGGAGCTCCCCCTAGTGGTGGCTGCAGACAGGATCTTATCATGTATCTCTGTATACAGGGAGCTCCCCCTAGTGGTGGCTGCAGACAGGAGGTTATGTATCTCTGTATACAGGGAGCTCCCCCTAGTGGTTACTGCAGACAGGACCTTATCATGTATCTCTGTATACAGGGAGCTCCCCCTAGTGGTGACTGCAGACAGGATCTTATCATGTATCTCTGTATACAGGGAGCTCCCCCTAGTGGTGGCTGCAGACAGAAAATATATTGGTAAAAGGCAGATATTTGCACTGTGCCACTTGTCTAAGACTAACTCCTAATACTTCTGATATTCTTAAATTGTATTCTTCTGTGAATCAACTGTTGGTACATTAAAATGTGACAGTAATATAGTATCAAAGCTTCTACCGGTCTTACCGTTGAGTCATCACATTCTCAAGTCCTTGGAAATTAAGCTACATTTTCCTCCGGGCTATTAGTGAAAAGAATTGTGTACTGATGATGCACCCACAGTATATAAAATGTATCATTGTGATTTCCGCTGTATCAGAGATAATGAGCATATGCCCCGAGGAGCATGGGAAAACAAGTGCCTTCATGTTTATTACCAATGATGTTCCCCTTAAATCATTGCCCAAGTAGTAATAGCAGAATACCACATAATATATAATAATGTCACTCCTCACAATCAGTAGTTACATCTTAAAAGGCTGGTTTACTGCAGCCACCACTAGGGGGAGCTCCCTATATAGTATAAAGAGATACCTGATAAGATCCTGTCTGCAGTCACCACTAGGGGGAGCTCCCTGTATACAGAGATACATGATAAGATCCTGTCTGCAGTCACCACTAGGGGGAGCTCCCTGTATTCAGAGATACATGATAAGATCCTGTCTGCAGTCACCACTATGGGGAGCTCCCTGTATACAGAGATACATGATAAGATCCTGTCTGCAGCCACCACTAGGGGGAGCTCCCCGTATACAGAGATACATGATAAGATCCTGTCTGCAGTCTCCACTAGGGGGAGCTCCCTATATACAGAGATACATGATAAGATCCTGTCTGCAGCCACCACTAGGGGGAGCTCCCTGTATACAGAGATACATGATAAGATCCAGTCTGCAGTCACCACTAGGGGGAGCACCCTGTATACAGATATACATGATAAGATCCTGTCTGCAGTCTCCACTAGGGGGAGCTCCCTGTATACAGAGATACATGATAAGATCCTGTCTGCAGTCACCACTAGGGGGAGCACCCTGTATACAGATATACATGATAAGATCCTGTCTGCAGTCTCCACTAGGGGGAGCTCCCTGTATACAGAGATACATGATAAGATCCTGTCTGCAGCCTCCACTAGGGGGAGCTCCCTGTATACAGAGATACATGATAAGATCCAGTCTGCAGCCTCCACTAGGGGGAGCTCCCTGTATACAGAGATACATGATAAGATCCTGTCTGCAGCCACCACTAGGGGGAGCTCCCTGTATACAGAGATACATGATAAGATCCTGTCTGCAGCCACCACTAGGGGGAGCTCCCTGTATACAGAGATACATGATAAGATCCTGTCTGCAGTCACCACTAGGGGGAGCTCCCTGTACACAGAGATACATGATAAGATCCTGTCTGCAGCCACCACTAGGGGGAGCTCCCTGTATACAGAGATACATGATAAGATCCTGTATGCAGCCACCAATAGGGGGAGCTCCCTGTATACAGAGATACATGATAAGATCCTGTCTGCAGCCACCACTAGGGGGAGCACCCTGTATACAGATATACATGATAAGATCCTGTCTGCAGTCTCCACTAGGGGGAGCACCCTGTATACAGATATACATGATAAGATCCTGTCTGCAGTCACCACTAGGGGGAGCACCCTGTATACAGATATACATGATAAGATCCTGTCTGCAGTCTCCACTAGGGGGAGCTCCCTGTATACAGAGATACATGATAAGTTTCTGTCTGCAGCCTCCACTAGGGGGAGCTCCCAGTATACAGAGATACATGATAATACGTTGTCTGCAGCCACCACTAGGGGGAGCTCCCTGTACACAGAGATACATGATAAGATCCTGTCTGCAGCCACCACTAGGGGGAGCTCCCTGTACACAGAGATACATGATAAGATCCTGTCTGCAGCCACCACTAGGGGGAGCTCCCTGTATACAGAGATACATGATAAGATCCTGTCTGCAGTCACCACTAGGGGGAGCTCCCTGTATACAGAGAAACATGATAAGATCCTGTCTGCAGCCACCACTAGGGGGAGCTCCCTGTATACAGAGATACATGATCAGATCGGCCTGCAGCCACCACTAGGGGGAGCTCCCTGTATGCAGAGATACATGATAAGATCCTGTCTGCAGCCACCACTAGGGGGAGCTCCCTGTACACAGAGATACATGATAAGATCCTGTCTGCAGTCACCACTAGGGGGAGCTCCCTGTATACAGAGATACATGATAAGATCCTGTCTGCAGCCACCACTAGGGGGAGCTCCCTGTATACAGAGATACATGATCAGATCGGCCTGCAGCCACCACTAGGGGGAGCTCCCTGTATACAGAGATACATGATAAGATCCTGTCTGCAGCCACCACTAGGGGGAGCTCCCTGTACACAGAGATACATGATAAGATCCTGTCTGCAGTCACCACTAGGGGGAGCTCCCTGTATACAGAGATACATGATAAGATCCTGTCTGCAGCCACCACTAGGGGGAGCTCCCTGCTTACTTGCAGATATAGGTATTATTTTCTATTATTTGTACACAATATGGCAGTATTACTTAATCATTACACAGCACTGTCACTTTTGTACTATACAAAGCTATTATTTGTCTTCTGCGTTATTTTTTTTTTTTCTCCCTCTATGAGAACTGAACGGTTGGGTTTTTTTTTTTTTTATTGTTTTTGACCCCTAGCAAAAGTTGTGCCCCAGGCGCCTCCACTCCCCTCACCTGTGATCTGCTTCTTTATCTCCAGGTCATGGCTGTCCTTCAGCAGGTTCAGGAGAATGGGCATGGCGCGCTGCTCGTACACCTCCAGCTTGTTGTCGTTGTCCTCGTACACCAGGTTGCGCAGCGCGGCGCAGACAGATCGCTGAACCTCCTCATTATTGGTGTTCAGGAGCTTAATCAGCTTGGGAATCGCTTGCAGACTGTAGACCTACCATGGAGAAATGTGTGAGCACAGTGCACCCAAATAACGAGAATGAGGGGGCTTCTCGTATGGTCAATTATCTGAAAATTCTATCCGAACTCAATTTACATAAGATATTCTGAATTAAACTGCCCCCGTAAGAGAGACCTTAGCTACCTGGATGATATTTAATCCAAAACAACCTCAAATAATAAAGGTGTCGTCTAATCAGCTGACCGCGGAGGTTGTCATTTTGGTGATCACTAGTGATTGGCTATAAACTGTCCAGGAATCAGGTTGCAGTTTTCTCTGCAGCACAACCAGAGGTCAAATGAAGTATTACACTGTTTCTCATTAAAATCAATGGGATGTCTGCACAATACCCTGGGTCCTCCAGAGAGAGAGAGCCTGTTTAGCGCTTCTCTTAGCTTTCATGAGGGCCCTAAAACCCTAAAAATGAGGAATATAAACCTGGGAGCTCCTTTAAAGAAGTTATTGAGCTCTGATATGACATTTCGGCAGCCGGTGACAGCTCTTCTTTAAGATGTCGCCCAACCACAGGCCATTAACGACATGTGATATAAGGGACTCTTGCTGCATAACACATCAGGCTCCAGTCTAAAAGTGCCCACCGTAAAAAATACATGTAGACCCCTCCCAACGTGTAGACTCCCCAGCCGAGCCGCTCCTCTGTACCGAGCTTTATAATTATGTCCTGAATTCCAGAAAGGATTACAGGCGGCTCTCTGACCAAATAATCCCGTGCCCCCCAGAGACAGAGCCCTGGTGTGAAATTCCAGCCGTCCTATCAAACTAAATCTCAGGCCTCATATGGAGCTCAGGAACACAAGACGGACGTCTATCGAGACATCTCACATCTCCTTCTCCATCGAACCCCTTCTCTCACTTCTCCCACGTCTTTTACATCTCCTCTCTCGCATTGCTCTGATGGTTCAATTCATGTCTACGTAACTCATCGCTCTCTCTGTCTTATCTCTCTCTAGTCTCTCTCTCTAGTCTCTCATAACGTTTCTCCAGCTCATCACTCTTTACTTTGTCTGCAATCTCATTTATCTCTCTTCTTTTGTACCCCATATCTCTGACATCTCCCACTCATATCTCTGACTTTCCATTTCATCTCTCTTTTATCTCTCCATCCCATCTCTCTATTTTATGTATCTCCATCTCTTCTCTCTATTCTGTCTCTCTATTCCATGTCTCTCCATATCTTCTCTACATTCTATGTCTCTCCATCTCTTCTCAATATTCTGCCTCCATCTCTTCTCTATATTCTCTCCATCTCTGCTCTCTATTCTTTGTCTCTCCATCTCTCTATTCTATGTCTCTCCATCTCTTCTCTCTATTCTATGTCTCTCCATCTCTCTATTCTATGTCTCTCCATCTCTTCTCTATATTCTGTCTCTCCATCTCTCTATTCTATGTCTCTCCATCTCTTCTCTCTATTCTATGTCTCTCCATCTCTTCTCTATATTCTGCCTCCATCTCTTCTCTATATTCTCTCCATCTCTGCTCTCTATTCTATGTCTCTCCATCTCTCTATTCTATGTCTCTCCATCTCTTCTCTCTATTCTATGTCTCTCCATCTCTCTATTCTATGTCTCTCCATCTCTTCTCTATATTCTATGTCTCTCCATCTCTTCTCTTAATTCTGTCTCTCCATCTCTTCTCTCTGTTCTGTCTCTCCATCTCTTCTCTGTATTCTATGTCTCTCCATCTCTTCTCTCTCCATTCTCTCTATTCTATGTCTCTCCATCTCTCTATTCTATGTCTCTCCATCTCTTCTCTATATTCTGTCTCTCCATCTCTCTATTCTGTCTCTCCATCTCTTCTCTATATTCTATGTCTCTCCATCTCTCTATTCTATGTCTCTCCATCTCTTCTCTATATTCTATGTCTCTCCATCTCTTCTCTCTATTCTGTCTCTCCATCTCTTCTCTCTGTTCTGTCTCTCCATCTCTTCTCTGTATTCTATGTCTCTCCATCTCTTCTCTCTATTCTGTCTCTCCATCTCTTCTCTATATTCTGTCTCTCCATCTCTCTATTCTATGTCTCTCCATGTCTTCTCTATATTCTATGTCTCTCCATCTCTCTATTCTATGTCTCTCCATCTCTTCTCTATATTCTATGTCTCTCCATCTCTCTATTCTATGTCTCTCCATCTCTCTATTCTATGGTGCTCCATCTCTTCTCTATATTCTGTCTCTCCATCTCTTCTCTCTAGTCTGTCTCTCCATCTCTTCTCTATATTCTGTCTCTCCATCTCTTCTATCTATTCTATGTCTCTCCATCTCTTCTCTATTTTATATCTCTCCATCTCTTCTCTCTATTCTATGTCTCTCCATCTCTTCTATCTATTCTATGTCTCTCCATCTCTTCTCTATTCTATATCTCTCCATCTCTTCTCTATTCTATATCTCTCCATCTCTTCTCGCTATTCTATATCTCTCCATCTCTTCTATCTATTCTATGTCTCTCCATCTCTTCTCTATTCTATATCTCTCCATCTCTTCTATTCTATGTCTCTCCATCCCATCTATTTTGTCTCTCTTCTCTATTTTATGTATCTCCATCCCGTCTCTCTGTTTTATGTCTCGCTATCTCTTCTCTCTATTCTGTCTCTCCATCTCTTCTCTCTATTCTGTCTCCATTTCTTCTCTCTATTTTATGTATCTCCATCTCTTCTCTATTTTATGTCTCTCCATACCGTCTCTCTATTTTATGGCTCTCCATATCTTCTCTCTATTTTATGCATCTCCATATTGTCTCTCTATTTTATATATCTCTATCTTGTCTCTCTATTTTGTCTCTCCATCCCGTCTCTCTATTCTATGTCTCTCCATCCCACCTATTTTATGTCTCTCCATCTTGTCTCTATTGTATGTACCGTATCTCCATCCAGCCTCTCTATTTTATGTTTCTCTTTCTCAGTTGTTCTCTCTCGTCTCTCAGTCATCTCTATTTCTCTTCTCATCTCTTCCTTTATTTATGATTTTTTTAGGAGACCCCCCGCCGTCATAGGTTACCCACCTTTTTCCTGGACTCGGCTTTCTGGAAACATTCATGTTGTATGTAGCTAGCCGCCGCTGTCAGAGAGCTGGCGGAGGTGCCATTGGCCTGCAATAGTCCAACAGCTCTTTCTAGAGTCATCGGCATCTCCGACGCCACCGGGGCTGAGCTGAAACCACAGACAATGACAACATAAGTAAAGATGGACTCCGACTAGAGAAATCTACATAGAAAGCTGTCGTTAGGGCGAAAGAACTAGTGCGTCCCGAGCTCTCACCCCCGACCCTACGTTACGCAGTGTCGGGTATCATTTCAGCACTTGTGAACCAACTAAAGGTAAAAAATCCGGGGATATCTGAGTAATCTAAGACAGGCCCAACTAGAAAGACTGTTGTTGCTAGGCAGTGTGTTCCTAGCAACTAGACTGTCAGACATGACAGATTGGGTGCACTGCCTCCGTGCTGGCAGCAGATATGAGGTAAAGTAGCTTGGCAATGTAATATTATATGGCGCCATTTGTAATAAGCCTACTAGACCGACATTTGTAATACGGAGATGGCTTGGGCCTACGAGACAGGCATTTGTAATATTAAGACAGCTTGGGCCTACGAGACCAATATTTGTAATATAGGGACGGCTTTGGCCTACGAGACCGCCATTTGTAATATAGGGACGGCTTCGGCCTACAAGACCAGCCTGTATAATATAGGGATGGCTTCGGCCACGAGACCGACATTTGTAATATAGGGACGGCTTCGGCCTACAAGACCAGCCTGTATAATATAGGGATGGCTTCGGCCACGAGACCGACATTTGTAATATAGGGACAGCTTGGGCCTATGTGACCGGTATTTGTAATGTAGGGACGGCTTCGGCCACGAGACTGACATTTGTAATATAGGGACGGCTTCGGCCACGAGACTGACATTTGTAATATAGGGACGGCTTCGGCCTACGAGACCAGCATTTATAACTATATCTGCTTTTACTTTTTGCCGCCATAGTCGATGTTTGCTTTGTGTCTCCATTTCCGAGGCCCAAATCCTTTTTTATTGTTCAATCGATAGTCCTGTGTTTTGATTGATTCAATTTCTTGCAAATTTTGCTCAATTTTTAATTTATTTATTGAAGGAGATTCCTCAACCAATAAAGAGCAATTCTGGCATTTTGATTTTTTCCTGCTTTAGGTAACTACAATATTACGGGATAATATATGGAAGCTTTTGATAGATCTGATTTTTAAGGCGATACCAAACTTGTATTTTTATTTTTTCTTTTTAGTTTTAAATAGGGATTTATATATATATTTTTTCCTTTTTAATATATTTTTACTGTTATTTTTCAGATATTGCCATATATAGTGAAAATGTGAAGCCTGCCAATGAGCTTCCCATAGGTACGAAGATGGCAGCCATGATAAGCCATCAGTACCCTGAAATTGCATTGCAAATATGCTGAAACGCACCCATAAAGGGCGCTGGTGGTATTCCACCAGTTAAACATCAATGTCATAGATTGACAGTGGCATTTTAGGGGTTAAGCAGCAATGATCGGAGGTAGTGCTGCTGACAGGTGTCTTCTCTGTAATATGGCTCTTGAGCCCACACCGAACATGTGATGTACTTGTATGTAACACGTCGGGAAGGGTTTAAGTCCCACCCTCAGTCCCACCCAGGAACGCCACTAACATGGCCACCTGTAGGTGGGGTTTATATAAACCATGGCCATCTTAATCTGGGACAGGCCCAAATTTTCCAGGGACTGTATCTGATAATTCAGGAAAGGTAAATATTCTTGTCACCCTTGACTCACCCTACAGCTGTTTCCACATGTCTGCCATCATTTTGCGTCATGTTCACACCGGATGCCGTCGCAGCCATTGCGGCTGTCATCATAGCTCTCTTTCCACCTATGTCCATGCCGCTGGCTGCAGAGGGTGACTGGATATACTCCTTCTGGTAGGTCATATACCTCGCGCTGGACTGATATCCATTGATTCGATTGGATGTCCCTTGGGACCTCCCTTGGCCAACGGGACCTGCTGAAGCCTGTGTCTGGTAGTGCCGCTTCTCTAGAAGGTTGTCCATACTTTGACTGTTCCTCGACTGGTAGTAGGGTCGGGCTGGACTGGTGGGAACACTATTTATGAACACTGAGTCTTGATCGGATTGGGTGGATTTCTTGACGGTGCTTTGTCGTGGTCGAGTTCCTTGTCCAAACTCGGATCGAGAGTACTGTATGGTGGACATGTTGTTCGGCCTAGACTCCCTATATTTCAGGTTGGCCATTGTGGCATTTTTCCTCTGCTCATAGGCCGCCATTGCGGACTCTTGTCTCTGTGGAGACATATCTTTCCTACCGATGGGTCTTCTCTGCCCACCATCCTGCTCCATGCCCCATTGACTGTTGGAAGAATATGTTCTGGCCCATCCATTTTCTTGTCTCTGGCCATAGTGTACATGACTACTACCCCAACCGTTCTCATGTAGAGACAACGAATGGTTCTGTCAAGAGAAGCAAAAATATAATTTAGAAGGAACAGGACACAAATATTCAGCTGCAGATATCAATCACACATCCGGGGTACAGGATAATGTCACTGACACATGGGGTACAGGATAATGGCACTGACAATTGGGGGTACTGGATGATTGACACTTGGGGTACAGTATGATGACACTGACAATCGGGGTACAGGATAATGACACCGAAACTCTGGGTACAGGATAATGACACTGACACTTGGTATTACAGGATGATTGACACTGACACTCGGAGTACAGGTTAATGACACCGACACTCTGGGTACAGGATAATGACACCGACACTCGGCCTGGGACAGCTCATAGAATCCCACGGTTTGCAGTACCATCTCTACGCCGATGACACACAGATCTACCTATCTGGACCTGACCTCACCTCCTTACTGACCAAAATCCCACACTGTTTGCTGTCTGCTATCTCGGCCTTCTTTTCTACTCGCTATCTAAAACTGAACATGGGCAAAACAGAATTCATCATCTTTCCCCCATCTTACTCTACCCCTCCACCAGACCTATCCATCAAGGTCAATGGCTGCTCACTTTCCCCAGTCCCACATGCCCGGTGCCTCGGGGTGATCCTCAACTCTGCCCTCTCTTTCAAACCACATATCCAAGCCCTTGCCTTCTCCTGCCATCTCAAACTCAAAAATATTTCCCGGATCCGCGCATTCTTCGACTACGAAACCACAAAAACACTAGTGCATGCCCTTATCATCTCCTGCCTTGACTACTGCCAACCTCCTACTCTCTGGCCTCCCCTCTAGCACTCTGGCACCATTCAAATCCATCTTACACTCTGCTGCCCAACTAATCTACCTGTCTCCCAGCTATTCTGCAGCCTCTCCCCTATGCCAAGCCCTTCACTGGCTTCCTATCGTCCAGAGACTCCAGTTCAAAACCCCTACTATGACATCCAAAGCCATCAACAACCAGTCTCCTCAATACATCTGTGACATGGTCTCCCGGTACTTACCGACACGCAACTTTCGATTCTCACAAGATCTCCTTCTCTACTCCCCTCTCATCTCTTCTTCCCACAACCGCATCCAAGACTTCTCCTGTGCTTCCCCCATACTCTGGAACTCTCTACCCCAACACATCAGACTCTCGCCTACCATAGAAACCTTCAAAAAGAATCTGAGGACTCACCTCTGCCTACAGCCTGCAGTGATCCTCAACCAACTGAACCACCGCACAACCCGCTCTACCCTCTCCTAGTGTATCCTCACCCATCCCCTGCAGACTGTGAGCTCTCGCGGGCAGGGTCCTCCCTCCTTCTGTACCTGTTAGTGCCTTGTTTTTTACTCATGTTTATTATATTTATCTATATTTGCCCCCTTTTCACATGTAAAGCGCCATGGAATAAATGGCGCTATAAAAATGTATAATAATAATAATGATGGAACTGACACTTAGGGTGCAGGATGATGACACTGACACTTAGATGATTGACACTTAGGGTACAGACGGACATCATTGCAGGTATTTTAGTGATATCCTCGTGTGATTGCTCCTCTTCTCCATGATGGAGAGATTCGGGCTGAGACGTCTCGGCTCCTGTCTCCCCTTATGTAAGCATACAATGGCTATAGGTGTGTCTGAGTCCATGCTTTCTTCAGGGGCCACTGAATAAGGGACTGAAGAGCGAGAGCATTGTCTGGGGATCGGCTCAGGTTTCAGTCAGCGAATGTGCCCTCCACTTAGGTTTGAAAACAGAATTCTCCAAGGTGGAGGATGATGCAGATGTCAATCACCATCTACATTGATATCTACATCTAGACATGAGACAACACGATTGTATTTGGTGTTTTCTATCCTCTTGTTTCCATGACAACAGACTCTCACTAGTGCAGCCTCAGGCTTCAGGCCTGGAACCTCATGTGATGAATCTCAGCCTAGAAATAACATATTAAGTCACCTTTTCCACATTTTGGAAGACGAGAAAATGGTCTTTTCTAATTCTTGTCTCCGAAGTGAAAGAACAGATTTGATTAGTCATGGAGCCACGTTGCTCTTCGTCTCTGCCGTTCCCTTACCTTCATACTATCATACTTGGTCGGAGATTTCACGGCCTCTCTCTGTGGTCTCTGGATCGTGCTGTAAAACACCTGATCTGGGTTGCTGACGCTGCTGTAAATTGATCCTGAAAAATAAAATAAAAAAATAGATATATTTTATTCCATAAAATCCTCCCAACGTCAACGAGATGATAAATTGTTAAGACTTTTGGTGCCAAAATGGTCGGTTCTGATGGACACGACCCTTGAAGAAGCACGTGACTCAAATAGAAAAAACACACAGAAATGGAACAAAGTCACATGAGGGCGTAGTACCGTGATTGTTATCTACGAAGGTTTGTGCCGACGTGTATTTATACAGTCAGGAGGTAAACAGGAGACATTTCACACATTCTGGCAGAATCTTCGTCCTGTGTACATAACCAGCGTCCTGATTGAGAGAAGTCAACCTGCCGTGATATATGGAAGAATGGCGTAGACAGCAATTCCTGATACAAAATGTCCATACACGTTATTATGGTGGACCTCCGAGTGCAAGCAAAATAGCTCTGACCCCTCAAGAAATAGAGTCCACAAGATTTCAGAAGTCGTGTGGAACTTGCAGACAAGTAATCAAGGCCCCACAAGACCCGCCATATACCGGGAACACCATACCAGACTCTACATAGACTAGGAAACACCTCACAAGGACCTGTTGTATACTGGGAACACCTCACAAAACCGGCCATTCACCGAGAACACCACACAAGACTCTCCATAGACTGGAAAAACCTCATAAAGGACCTGTCATTTACTGGGAACACCCCACAAGACTCGCCATATACCGAGAACACCACACAAGACTCTCCATAGACTGGAAACACCTCATAAAGGTCCTGTCATTTACTGGGAACACCCCACAAGACCTGCAATATATAAGAAATACTCCACAAGACCTGTCATATACTGGGAAAACCCTACAAGACTCTCCATAGACTGGAAACACCTCACAAGGACCAGTCATATACTGGGAACACCTCACAAGACCTGCAATATATAAGAAATACCCCACAAGACTTGACATATACTGGGAAAACCCTACAAGACTTGTGATTTAACAGAACTACCCCAAAAGAGATGTTGAATATCGGGAACACCATTCTGGGAACATCCCAAAAGACCTTTGATATACCAGGAACACCCTACAAGACTTGCGGTACTCAGAGAACACCCCAGAAGACCTGCAGTATCCTGGGGAACACTCTGGAAGACCCGAAGCATACTGGGAACACGCCACAAGATCTGCTGTATACCGGGAACACCCTACAAGACCTGCCATATAAACCTGCCTTATACCAGGAACACCCCACAAGATTTGCTGGATACCATAAACATCCCACAAGATCTGCTGTATACCAGGAAGAAAAAAACAACACCTGCAGTATGCCAGGAAAAACACCCAAGACCTGATGTTTACTGGGAACACCCCACAAGACCTGCTGAATACCGGGAACATCCCACAAGACCTGCCATATACTGGAACACCCCGAAAGACCTGCTATATACTGGGAACACCCCACAAGACCTGCCATATACTGGGAACATCCCAAAAAACCTGCCATATACCAGGAACACCCCACAACACCTGCCATATACCGGGAACACGCCACCAGACCTGCCGTATAACGGGAACACCCCACAAGACCCGCCGTATATCAGGAACACCCTGCAAGACCTGTTGTATACTGGGAACACCACACAAGACCCGCTGTATACCGGGAACACGCCACAAGACCCGCCGTATAATGGGAACACCCCACAAGACCCGCCGTATATCAGGAACACCCTGCAAGACCTGTTGTATACTGGGAACACCCCCACAAGACCTGCCGTATACCAGGAACACCCCACAAGACCTGCCGTGTACCAGGAACACCCCACAAGACCTGCCGTATATCAGGAACACCCTGCAAGACCTGTTGTATACTGGGAACACCCCACAAGACCTGACGTATACCGGGAACACCCCACAAGACCTGCTGCATACCAGGAACACCCCACAAGACCCGCCGTATATCGGGAACACCCCACAAGACCCGCTGTATATCGGGAACACCCTGCAAGACTTGCTGTATACCGGGAACACCCTGCAAGACCTGCTGTATACCGGGAACACCCCAAAAGACATGCCATGTACCGGGAACACCCCACAAGACTTGCCGTATACCGGGAACACTGCACAAGACCCACCTTATACCGGGAAGACCCCACAAGACCTGCCGTATACCGGGAACACCCCACAAGACCCGCCGTATATCGAGAACACCCCACAAGACCTGCTGTATGCCGGGAACACCCCAGAAGACCCACCGTATACAGGGAACACCCCACAAGACCTGCCGTATACCGGGAACACCCTGCAAGACCTGCTGTATGCCGGGAACACCTGACAAGACCCAGCGTATATAGGGAACATCCCACAAGACCTGACGTATACGGGGAACACCCTGCAAGACCTGCTGAATGCCGGGAACACCCCAGAAGACCCACCGTATACAGGGAACACCCCACATTTTGAAAATATTGTGACTTTGTTATCTAGCAAACGTAATTTGTCTCTTGTCGGGCACTCAGCTCCTTTTGCATCTTCACTTTTCCTACTTTTATCAGATTTAATTTGCATCATTCCATCTTGTAAATAAATCTGCTCTTGGGGAGATTGTGTCTTACTGTTGAGTATAATGTTTAGTTACCATGAGACACAAACTGTTTTTACTGTCTATTGTGATCATTTAATCCTAAAATTCTTCCCCCTCCTAGAAGATTAGTAGATGAGGAGCCGAATCTGCACTGGAGACACAGGTAATTACTGCGCGGTAACATAGGCCATGAAGTAATATGATATACTGCAAAATGTCATATATACAGCTAGATCCCATAGACAGCAAAGCTACCGCCACCTCGAGCAACGAACAGGTGAACACAGCATTTTACACAGAAACCCGGCACTGCAACATTACTCACATTTTTAGAGATCTGCAATGTTTAAATGAAACCTTGAGAACATATTTACTGAGATGACAAAGTTTATCTACGGAGACAGCAGAATGCAGGAGCGTTTCACTATACTGCATCAGATGTTCCTGTACACAGGGGCAGTATTATAGTAGTTATATTCTTGTACATAGGAGCAGTATTATAGTAGTTATATTCTTGTACATAGGAGCAGTATTATAGTAGTTATATTCTTGTACATAGGGGCAGTATTATAGTAGTTATATTCCAGTACATAGGAGCAGTATTATAGTAGTTATATTCTTGTACATAGGGGCAGTATTATAGTAGTTATATTCTTGTACATAGGAGCAGTATTATAGTAGTTATATTCTTGTACATAGGGGCAGTATTATAGTAGTTATATTCTTGTACATAGGAGCAGTATTATAGTAGTTATATTCTTGTACATAGGGGCAGTATTATAGTCATTATATTCTTGTACATAGGAGCAGTATTATAGTAGTTATATTCTTGTACATAGCGGCAGTATTATAGTAGTTATATTCTTGTACATAGAGGCAGTATTATAGTAGTTATATTCTTGTACATAGGGGGCAGTATTATAGTAGTTATATTCTTGTACATAGGGGGCAGTATTATAGTAGTTATATTCTTGTACATAGGAGCAGTATTATAGTAGTTATATTCTTGTACATAGGGGGCAGTATTATAGTAGTTATATTCTTGTACATAGGAGCAGTATTATAGTAGTTATATTCTTGTACATAGGGGGCAGTATTATAGTAGTTATATTCTTGTACATAGGAGCAGTATTATAGTAGTTATATTCTTGTACATAGGGGGCAGTATTATAGTAGTTATATTCTTGTACATAGGAGCAGTATTATAGTAGTTATATTCTTGTACATAGGGGCAGTATTATAGTAGTTATATTCTTGTACATAGGACCAGTATTATAGTAGTTATATTCTTGTACATAGGGTCAGTATTATAGTAGTTATATTCTTGTACATAGGGTCAGTATTATAGTACGGTAGTTATATTCTTGTACATAGGGGCAGTATTATAGTAGTTATATTCTTGTACATAGGGGCAGTATTATAGTAGTTATATTCTTGTACATAGGGGGCAGTATTATAGTAGTTATATTCTTGTACATAGGAGCAGTATTATAGTAGTTATATTCTTGTACATAGGGGGCAGTATTATAGTAGTTATATTCTTGTACATAGGAGCAGTATTATAGTATTTATTTTCTTATATAATATTTGAATATTTTGTAAAGTCTGAACGTTCCTTTAAACAATCTCTTTGACTGCAGTTGCCTTTAAATCATTTTCAGGTCTCGGTCGCCCACGCACAATTTCCTCAAAGAAAAAAACTTTCACTAACCGCAGCAGAGCCGAGCCCGATGCAGCAGAGTTCGGCTTATGATTCAGTGAAACGTGATTATCGCAGCGAGGGATCGGGTGAAGTTTATATAAGTATAATAGATGATATTTGTAGATGGATTTCCTATCAGACAGAAATATAAAGGACGTGTATCACAGGCAGCCGGTTCCTCCACACATCTAATCTTTATCATCAATTCATCATTCAGCTGTCGGGCTCGAGGATTTCCGATGAACTTGGCCCTCGGCGATTATATAAGGTTATTGTGATATAATATAATGTATTCCAGATAATTAATATCATTAATATGGAAAAGAATTATTACTTTTCCATGGAAATTCTTATCAAAATAGGAAATAAAACAAAACATCACAGTAATATTCTAGACGTCAGAACAGGCTCTGGTTTATGCCATTTTACCCTTCTTTAACATTATTTTTTCCCCTCTATACTTTCCAAGAGGTCGAAATTTTTTCATTTTTCTCTCGAGAAAACTGTGTCAGGGCTTATTTTATTTTTTGTTTTTTTTTTATTTATTTCTATTTTTTTTCCCTGTCACTTCTCACCATATGAGAAAAATATTATATTTTATTATTTACGATACCAAATGTGTTATGTCTTTATTTCATTTACATTTTGTAAAAAAGGGAATTTTTATTCATTATTTTTGTAATTTTTTTTTTTTATGGGTCCCCATACACTTGTATCAAAGTTTTTGACCCCGGCTCAGCCGAGTGTCAATGTGATGTCGTTGGGCCGAAGGTAGACAGCAATTTCCAGATCACTTTGGCATGAAAACTAAAGGAACCAGACATTGGTCTTCCCAGACATTGGAGTAGAGCATGGCTGAACCCCTAAACACCAGTTGGTTGGCCAGTCCCACCATAATCGACAGGTTCCTGTGGCTAGTATCTAATAAAATAAAACCTGAGATTTTCCTATCCACCGTTGAGTTGGAATAAAACCTCATCAGGAAATTTTCGCCAACAACGTTTGGACCTTCCATGGAGGCCTTTAGGTTCTGCTCACATAAATGTTTTTAAATCCATAGTCTTCTTCTATCAAAGGAGCACAACGACAAACTTAACAGGAGTGTCGGTTACTTGACATGTTGTAAACCAATGACGCCCAATGGATCTCACTAACTTTAATGGGCTTCGCCTGAGTCTTCTAACATTTTACAAGAACAGATAGCCTGGCATGCTGACTAAAGCCTCAGAAACAGATGCCAGCAGAGACGTAGCGGACCCTAACACAGAAATATGGCCGATCTGTGGTCATATCCAGACATGTCAACAGAACCTGTCACTCGAATTATGTTAGTTTTCCTAGGAACTCTTACTCCGGATTATTGGTCAATATAAATACGGCCCAAGCCTATTAAACAATAAAACTGTGATTTTCTATAGATCTTCGAAGCATAATCACATCACAATAAACTGAACCGTATAGTGATAAGTAAATCAATAGCTAGCTTTTTTTTTTCTTCAAATTTTCCAAAGAAAATGGGTTTGTCAGATCTATAAAAATGATTGAGAAATTCTCACATCATAGAAGTGATCTCCAGTTCAGCCTCCTAATCAGGGAGAGTTCATTACGGTAACGGGTGAAGTCAGATCTTCTCAAATTGTCTCATGTCCTCCTTCCTTTATTGCCAAATGGTCAATCCAAGAGTGAGAGTTAACCATGGTCCTTAAGATCTCCGACCCTACAAAAAAAAGGTATCTTTCCAGACCATGGTTGATTAACCATGGTCCTTAAGAGCTCCAACCCTACAAAATATGTATCTTTCCAGACCATGGTTGATTAACCATGGTCCTTAAGATCTCCGACCCTACAAAATATGTATCTTTCCAGACCATGGTTGATTAACCATGGTCCTTAAGATCTCCGACCCTACAAAATATGTATCTTTCCAGACCATGGTCGATTAACCATGGTCCTTAAGATCTCCGACCCTACAAAATATGTATCTTTCCAGACCATGGTTGACCCTTAATCTCCAATCTGACCAAGAAAGATAATTAAAAAGGTTTGGCTTATGGTTATATTTATTGCCTACTCTTTTTTTTTTTTACTTCCTATGCCAGCCATGTTTTGAGACCATGTAAGCTATTGTAGGTGGAAATATCAAAGAGGACTTTGAATTTTTGCCGACCATGTGTATCGCATGGCCGAGAGGAATAGCTACGGGCAAATAAGGCTTCAAGCCAACAGAGACCTAAGTAGTATTGCCACTTTCAGATTACATTACAAGTCCTCGTGGGCCTTTATATTCCTCGCCAGATCTCATACCACAAATAATTTTTCACGGACAAACCAGTTTTCTTCAGTTTCATTAATCATTATTTCACTGACATAATGGAGCTATAAATCTATCGCGTAAATTTCATGACACCTAAAAAAACCTAAAGGGCGCAAATTAGAAAAGGAAGTTGAGTTTTTTTTTCGAGTTTTGAGCAATCATGACTAATTCAAAACACAATAATAAAATAAAACCCGAGATTTTCTTATCCACGGTTGAGTTTGAATAAAATCACATCAGGAAATTTTCACCAACGTTTGGACCTTCCATGGGGGTCCACCACCACTGGTCTTTTCTATCTGAACTAAGTGAAAGGGAGTCCTTGAGTCTCATTAGTTGATGTGTTTGGGGGCAATATTAGCTTTATCAAGGTGAACAAACTTCTGAATATTGATTTAGACATGGTGGACTATTGATTGTACCGGTTGTAGACAGGGGAAAAATAAGTCAAAGACAGAACATGCCCCCAGAATGGCCTTCGATAGAGCAGGTTCTTCCGTTTAAACCTGAGAAAAAGTCATTTCAGACTCCATGTATAAATAATTATTTTGGGGCTTGAGCACTTGGTGTCCACCTGTATGTTATGGTTCTACCCTATGGGTCCTACAATTGTTTTGTCAAAATAAATATTCACAGAATGCTATCTTTGTCCTCCAGTGGCCAAGTCCAACCTCTGCTAGCAATCACGATTTGTCAACCTGTAAGATCCATTAAGGTACAAACACCCTGATTTGGAGAGGATGGATTTGCCCTGGAGGACTCATCGTAACACTTAATTTCTCCCATGGTGGTGCTAAGGCTACGTTCAGATTAGCGTTGCGCGCCGCTGCGTCGGCGACGCAACGCACGACGCACGAAAAAACGCATGCAAACGCACGCAAAAACGCTGCGTTTTGCGACGCGTGCGTCGTTTTTTGGCGAAAATCGGACACAAGAAAAATGCAACTTGTTGCATTTTCTTGCGTCCGACGCTAGCGTCAAAAACGACGCACGTGTCGGAAAACGCAACAAGAAAAACGCATGCGTCCCCCATGTTAAACATAGGGGCGCATGACGCGTGCGTCGCCGCTGCGTTTCCCGACGCAGCGTCGGGAAACGCTAATCTGAACGTAGCCTAACAGATTCCATCACAGAGATGGTTAAAAGTGGATGTGCTCTTTAAATTTCTATGGCCTTGGTGTCAGGGAATGAACTTTGGATGGTGGTGACATCCTTGGGCCATGAGAGAAAGGGGATGGAGAAATGTTAAGGAGCTGATTGTGATTGCCCACCAAGGTCACGGTGGACATTGCTGATGTAAGTATAGTCCCATTATCTGTATGAAGAGCTTTATATGGGTATGTGTGCGCTCCCAGATAAGGCTTGTTCTACTAATAGCTCTTCAGTCACGAGTCCTGACTTTAACAATTTCTTCAATATCTCGACCAATCTTATGTTTGCTCATCGTCTGGAGATTCATGACATGGTCGGTAAATATTATTCTGTGCTTCTGAGTTTGTTTGCTTGCCTTAATGTTCCAACTACAGTTGGTCTGCGTGACACATAGACGTTGTTTTGGGGTATTTAATAAGCAGAACGGGCACCAGGGATATCAATGTGACTTTTTTTTCTTACAGCAAAAAACATTTGCTACCCAAATCAATTCACAGACTGCTCAGGATTCCGGACATGTAGCATCTAGATACTTTATCCAAGGGCCATAGCAATATATGACAGATGCAGGCATAACTGTGGTGATGAGTCAATGTCCGGCATTATTGTGAATGGCCGGGATGTGTCGCTGAGGAAGATACTGTGCTGTAAGCCTGAAGTAAGGTTGTTCTGGGACCTGCCGTCCCACAAGTATTTGTGTAGTTTTAAAGGGAGGCTTGCAGGGTTAATTTCAGAGCTGGGCGGGTCGAACTAACCATACACACCTCCCACCTGTGGGAGTGGTTACAACTATGTAATGTGACCAGGATGTGGGTCACATGTTCTGAGTGTATGGACCTGAATGGTTCTTGGCTGTGAGGTGCTGTGAGAGGGAAGGCCTGGGTATTGGGAGGTCCAGAGTGGGGACTGGATTCTTGAAGAGCACCTGGTGAGGCCGTGACCCTGAGTGGCCTCTGTGTTGGGAGGTCCTTTGTGTGGACCGGATACCTGAAGAGCACGATGTGAGGTCGTGATCCTGAGTGGCCTCTGTGTTGGGAGGTCCTGGGTGTGGACCGGATCCCTGAAGAGCACAGGGTGAGGCCATGGTCCTGCAGAGCAGGTGATGGCTACTGTGTTGGGGAAGCTACAGTCTGGAACCGACTGGTATGTGTCTGTCAGGCAAGTTGGTGATCCCTGTAAGGCTGCTTCTCCGCAGGATATAATGGTATGGTCACCCATGATAACTGGACGAAGTGAGAAGTCCGGCATGTTTAGTGTCTGTGAGATGAAGCCATATATGAAGTGATGCAATGAACTGTTCGTGGTTGCGGTTTATGATACCTGAATAAACCAGATAGACTGTTTTATGAGCAAAAAGTGTTCCTGTGTGCATTTATCCCGTTGCCAAGCGAGAATTCCGCAACCCATTAGCGATCGCTGCATCACAACTACAGAGATGATACAAGTCCATCAGCGTTCTTTTAGATGCCATTCTACATAGTTCGATCCAAACTGTACCAGCGAGTCCATTCCCAATAAGTTCATGTACTGTTGGCAGCACACCACCCGTTTATGCAAGCAACATTATTTTTCGGGCCACATTAGTTGAGGAACAAGGTGTGCTTGCTGTTCGACTGATTCCTGCCATTTTTACACTGCCCAATGCTTGGGAAAGTGAGTTTGACTAATTATTGACCCTCGTTAAAAGACTTTGATGACACCTCTGTAAGTTTCATTATAGCCTTCAGGACATTTACCGGTTTACAAGTTTTTTCCATGCCACCTTTTTTGTAATTATCATATCAGCTGTCTTGCCTACCGGCCTTCAGTCCATAAAAGGGGAAGAGCATCCGTAATTTTGGACACCTTAAGACCCTCCTACACCTTAGATCAAAGTCAGCCAAAACTGTCAGCATTACCTAAATCTGCTGAAAATTTGATATGTTTAGGGTCCTCCCGACTCTTCAGACCAGAAGTGTAAGGCTTGTAGAATTTTTGATGGCCAATGGTACTCTTCTCCGGGAGATAACCCACCACCTGAGGAACCTGGCAGCAATGCTCTCTTGAAGAACACAGAAGAGGAGCCAAGGATTCCTGTGTATTGGGTTGTCCGAAGACATAGATGTCAGACGATCAACTATCTAATGCAGACTGATCTCCACTCCACTTTTTTGTTTTTACCAGTGCACATATTTGGCCTGGTGGCCTTCAGAAGAGAAAGGGTACATTAAACATATAGTTCTGATTACAATGTGTCCACAGGAACTTATCTAGGACCAGATAAGGTCCACAAAGAAAGTCTTGGCCTCCTTTGGGTAAGAAGAGTCTAAGGGTACCGTCACACTATAACATTTCGATCGCTACGACGGTACGATTCGTGACGTTCCAGCGATATCGTTACGATATCGCTGTGTCTGACACGCAGCAGCGATCAGGAATCCTGCTGAGAATCGTACGTCGTAGCAGATCGTTTAGAACTTTCTTTCATCGCTGGATCTCCCGCTGTCATCGCTAGATCGGTGTGTGTGACACCGATCTAGCGATCTAGCGATGCGATCCAGCGATGCGTTCGCTTGTAACCAGGGTAAACATCGGGTAACTAAGCGCAGGACCGCGCTTAGTTACCCGATGTTTACCCTGGTTACAAGCGTTAAACTAAAAAAAAACAAACAGCACATACTTACATTCTGGTGTCCGTCAGGTCCCTTGCCGTCTGCTTCCCGCACTGTGACTGCCGGCCGTAAAGTGAAAGCAGAGCACAGCGGCCAGGTCATATCGCTGGTCGTGATCGTAGGTAAATCGTATAGTGTGACGGTACCCTAATAGACAAAAAAAATCTATGTTCACTTCTGAATTAGTGGAAAAGAAAACAGAAGTGCCCAAAAAACAGAAGTTCTCAATAACAAAGGACCCCTCTAATCCCTTCAGGGCCAAACCCTTCTGAACAAACAATCCAAAGTTCTTAGTCATTGGGCTGGCTGCACCCTGAGGGACAGATCCCGGCACCATCATGGGTTCATGTGTTGCTCCCTAACCCTTCACATCGCATGTGGCCAAGATGTCAGACGTAAATATTGCTGTATCTTACGCTTCAAGGAGTTTCAGTGACCTCTTGCTGGGAAAACCTGGGTCACGTCAGCGGCATCTTCACATGAATCCTCAGAAGTTCCTTTGTGTCAGAAATGAACTTGACGACTCTTACTATAAACGGATTTACTGAGGCGGCAGATTCTTTTCTGATGAACTATAATTTTCTTTTTTTTTATAATGTTTTATTATTACTAACAGAAGATTTATTGTTTTTTATAGTCACTGGTAAGGGATCCCCCAGGCTGCCTTCTCGAGAAGAGAATTTCCAGTCCATCGTGCCAACACAAACGTTTCGTGACCGAGTAAAGATTTCTTCAGGCAATAAGTTACTTCTTATATCTAGAACCACGGGAAATTGTGGTAATTGGAAATTAGGCAGACCCCGAACAGTCTCCTGACCTCTGCAGACAATCGCTGGCCTCAATCAGATGCAGCTGAGAACAAAGACTGGCTGCAGTAGTCACACCACTAATGGACAGGACGTCAACAAACCTGGTGGGAAGCGGATAATGGAAATGGATATAATGGTGAAATATGGCCAATGTATTCATTTTAAAACATTACTTCTCTTTGGTTTATTTTGCCCCCCCCCCCCCCTTCCCCCGACCCCCAACCCCCCAATATGATAAGCTGTTAGCTTCCTGAGACCAACAATAGTGGTCACAGCTGCATACTATGTTATCATCTCTGTATACAGGGAGCTCCCTCTAGTGGTGGCTGCAGACAGGATCTTATCATGTATCTCTGTATACCGTGAGCTCCCCCTAGTGGTGGCTGCAGACAGGATCTTATCATGTATCTCTGTATACAGGGAGCTCCCCCTAGTGGTGGCTGCAGACAGGATCTTATCATGTATCTCTGTATACAGGGAGCTCCCCCTAGTGGTGGCTGCAGACAGGATCTTATCATGTATCTCTGTATACAGGGAGCTCCCCCTAGTGGTGACTGCAGACAGGATCTTATCATGTATCTCTGTATACAGGGAGCTCCCCCTAGTGGTGACTGCAGACAGGATCTTATCATGTATCTCTATATACAGGGAGCTCCCCCTAGTGGTGACTGCAGACAGGATCTCATCATGTATCTCTGTGTACAGGGAGCTCCCCCTAGTGGTGGCTGCAGACAGGATCTTATCATGTATCTCTGTATACAGGGAGCTCCCCCTAGTGGTGACTGCAGACAGGATCTTATCATGTATCTCTGTATACAGGGAGCTCCCCCTAGTGGTGACTGCAGACAGGATCTTATCATGTATCTCTATATACAGGGAGCTCCCCCTAGTGGTGACTGCAGACAGGATCTCATCATGTATCTCTGTGTACAGGGAGCTCCCCCTAGTGGTGGCTGCAGACAGGATCTTATCATGTATCTCTGTATACAGGGAGCTCCCCCTAGTGGTGACTGCAGACAGCATCTTATCATGTATCTCTGTATACAGGGAGCTCCCCCTAGTGGAGGCTGCAGACAGGATCTTATCATGTATCTCTGTATACAGGGAGCTCCCCCTAGTGGTGACTGCAGACAGGATCTTATCATGTATCTCTGTATACAGGGAGCTCCCCCTAGTGGTGACTGCAGACTGGATCTTATCATGTATCTCTGTATACAGGGAGCTCCCCCTAGTGGAGGCTGCAGACAGGATCTTATCATGTATCTCTGTATACAGGGAGCTCCCCCTAGTGGTGACTGCAGACTGGATCTTATCATGTATCTCTGTATACAGGGAGCTCCCCCTAGTGGAGGCTGCAGACAGGATCTTATCATGTATCTCTGTATACAGGGAGCTCCCCCTAGTGGTGGCTGCAGACAGGATCTTATTATGTATCTCTGTATACAGGGAGCTCCCCCTAGTGGTGGCTGCAGACAAGATCTTATCATGTATCTCTGTATACAGGGAGCTCCCCCTAGTGGTGGTGGCATCATACATTATGACTTTGCTGGTTACACATCCCGCTGACTCCCAGTCAATATTGACTCTGCACGTAAATATATATACAATTCTAATACCATCCACATGTGATGTGCGGAGATCAGTGGCGTCAGATGCTGGGTGACTGCTCGGCTCGGTGGATGCGGACGCCTCCTGGGTGTGTCGCCATCATTTACATTGAAGCTGATCGTGGAGTTGAAAGCGCGGTGTAATTCCCGAGGAGTCATGTGACGGTAATAATATCTGAGCGCACGGCGAGGAATGTATCATTCAGAGAATAAACCTGCTTCGTACATTGCTGAGGGCCATGATGCTACAGGAAGGACTTGTCTGGTCAGGCTGGTAGCTCTACCACCGCACAAACAAAGGGGAAGAGGAAAGAGAAAAGAATGGGTGCAGACGTACACAACCCGCCGCTATTTGTCTACTGCTCCAATGAGTTTGAAATTGAAAAAAAAAGTTTTGATTTAAGAAAATAAAAAATCGACTTCCGTCTGAGGTACGCAGCTCTTACGCAGAATCATGCGTCTCCACAGTGACAGACAACCAACGATTCCTGTGTTTGTTCTGATTCCGCCGCTATGAGTTACAAGGTTGGCCTTAAAGGGGTGTTCCCATTTATAGGGTATGCCATAACTGTCTGACAGGTAGGGGGCGCCCTCTGGCAGAGATGACCAATTTCTTGGGCTCCCATTGAAATGATCGTAGAGCTGCGCGCGTGACCACATCTCCATTCTGACCACAGTGGTCCTAGGGGGGTGGGACCGAGATGTAATGTCATGTCCTACCCAACCTGTGCTCAAGAGGGCGCCACTGTTGTGAGACTTCGGTCCGAATATAGCTGATGTTCTATCACTGTATGGCTGTATGTATAGTATATATTTTTTTAATGTATGGCGGTATTATTTGAGCACTGTTTGGTGGGATGTCTTTAGACAATCTTACATAAGCACTGCGTTGTATATTTTTTGCACTGCACGGCGGTTTTATTTCAGCACCGTTTGATGGTATTTACTTGGTGTTGTGTGGCTGTTACAAACGCTCTGCATTGTATATTATTTTGCACTGTACGGCGGTATTATTTGAGCGCTGTTTGGTGGTATTTATAAGCTTGTTTGGCACTGTACAGAATATTATTTTTATAATGTATGGCGGTATTATTTCGGGACTGTTTGGTGGGATTTCTTTACACGCTCATACATAAGCACCATGTTGTATAATATTTTGGCAGTGTATGGCGGTATGATTTCAGCACCGTTTGATGGTATTTTTGAAGGCTTTGTGTGACACTGCAAAAATAATATCCAGTACGGTATTTTGGTAGAAGCGCTGTTTTATTTAGGCAGCTGTATAGGAGTATTATTTGGAGACCCTATGGCGGTATTTTTTATTCACCGTACTATATCGCAGTTTACGATACGGTTGTTCGTACACTATGTTTAAATTCGGTGTGAACGAAGGGAACCGCGCTAGAAACACGCAGGGTAAGGACAGCCTTCTATACGGTCGCTCACCACTTTCGAGCCAGGGTGGGGGCCAGAAAAAAAGTAACCACTGCTCGTGACAATAAATAATGTGACCCAATCTGAACAAGCAGATCTGCAGTGTAAAGCACGGAACAACAACCTGAGCACTTCAAGTTTTAGCGATTAATCTTCCAGCCTGAACCAGTCGTGATCCTGGACTCGGCAATGATTCAGGGGAAGCGCTGATTCTGCGGAGTCCGACGGACGGAAGGCGCCGGATCTCTGCTGATTCCAGCATTTCCCTCATTCTATAGGAATGTGCTGGCAGTGAAGGCCACAATCCAAAATATGAGTCACTGCCCACCATAAGCCCAGCACACGCCCCTGCTGAAATCCTCTGCGCTGCTGTGGACCGTGCTCAGTCTGCATCACCTTCCCCGTCCCCACTATCATCAGATTACTCCTCTCCTGAAAAACTCTGTGCTGTTGGAAATCTAATTTTCCCTGGTGTTGCGATCTCCTGACGTCCTCACGTCTTGTCACACGTGGCCCTGTTCTCCGAAATATTACTGAAACCTCACAAGACTAGCACACTGGTCTCCTGAAATCCTCTGTGCTGCTGTGGACCACACTATAACCCTGAAGTTCTCCATCTTCCTTCTCATATGATATGCGAACCTGTCTTCCCCCGACATCGCAGCCCCATAGTCTCCTGAAACACTCTGTGCTGCTGTGTTTCCACTCATTCATGGTCTATATACCTTGCCCAGTCACCCCAGTATAAAATGTGACAAAAACCAGTGACACCACCCAGTTGTGAACATTAAAACCCCTTATCTCATAAGCCCCTTGTTCCAGAGCGAGGACCCCAGAGTGGCCAGATGGTAATATTTATGGTGGAGACCACTCAGGACGTCTTCTGTACACCGGTATGATGCATTAGGCACCGTGCAGGGCTGAGAGGTCATGGGGAAGAATGCAGGACCGCTCTGTGGAATGTGCAGCCCCCAGAAGCCCCCTTATCTTTTTTCAAGGAGGATTTAAAAAAAAAAAATTGTGGCCACAGGGATTATCGCCCAGTTTTTCCCGCGCACACAGAGTGTCCACAAGATCCATCTGCTTTAATATCCGGTGTGCCGCCTATTACTGGTTGTTACTGATTATTATACGTTTATTATAGTTTACTGGATTTTATATGTTGAGCCGGAAGCTATAAATGCCGCGATGTAAAGAGACGGGGGCGGAAATTGACAGGAGTCACTTACACCCACCACTCACCTGATGGCGGGTAATCCCTGATATAGGTCCCAGTGCTAATTACGGCTAATGCTTTAAGGAAATGTCTTACAGAGAACCTGACACTTAACATAAATATATGATTTTCTTTTTTTATCTGGTCTAAAAGCCGCTGTTCTCCTGAATCCGGCGATGTTTTTCTTTTGTTCCTGCGCCTCTCCGTTCCTGAGATATGTCCCTTTCTTCCCTGGATGTAAATGCAGCCTTGCTATCCAATGGGGTGTGGTTCTTAAAATCACGCCCACAAAAAAGTGCTCGGGATCACTCCCACTGGGAAAAAAGACTTGATTTATGATCAGTGATTAGTGGGCCATATCTCAGGAACGCAGAGGCGTAGAAACAAAAGAAAAACAGCCCTGGATTCAGAAGATCAGAGACATTTATACCAGGTTAAAAAAGTACATATTTATTCCAAGTGATAGATTCCCTTTAAGAACATCCAACATTCGGAGCCGATTAGTTTTAGTTTTAAACCCTTAAATTACATCAAAGTTGCAATGCCATACACAATCTGAGGATGGGGTGTCACTGTTTTGGGCAGAACAAACTTTTTTTTTAAATTCTGAACATTCCCTTTAAGAATTAGTAAGTAGTTGCCAAGCCTACAGGGAAGCTTGGGGTGATATTGATAAATTGTATGCATTACGATGTAAAGTAAAAGTGTGAACGCCCATCACTTCAGGAAACAATCTACATGCTCATGGCTAAGTTGCTGTAGACAAATCGGCTATTCTTATTGTGTGTGCCTAGTTTGGACTTTGAAGGCACCATGATCTTCTCCTGTCAATATCTTCTGGGTCTGATAGTCTCTCAATAGAATTTATATTCAGTGATAGGCTCAATAAAAAGCAGTGTAGCCTACTTGTTGATGGTTTCCAGATATCAACAATACTATTTTCTTTTTACACCACAGATAATTAACCAGAAAAGTGTGTAAAAACAAAGATGTCACACTTCATATTTGAGGACAACAGATCCAGGCAATCATATTTTTTCACTTTTTTTAACCATTTTCACCCCAGATAAGCTCATGGTTTCTATCCTTTCTTTGATTTCAATAGTCTAGGTCTCCATATTTAAATATTTCATCTCCAGCTGTGATAAGTCATCGACCTCTTAACGTTATTTTTGTGATGCCTGATAGCAGAAGACTGGCATTGAGGTGAAACACTGAAGACTTCCAGAAGTGGAGCCTTCGAAATCTATGCGAAGCGCAGAACAACTCAGATTTAGGATGGAAATTTGGCTTCTTTTTTTTTTTAGCTAAAAAAACATAAATTGGTTCAAAAGGAACAGAAGTTCTAGGACGGATTATACAGGTTCTGGCATTGGCCCAAAAACTGCAGCAACAACAGCATTTGTGTTCCCAGATTTAAAAAGGAAAACCAGCCTAAACAAGTACTCTACGTTGTAGGTGGTAACTGCTAGATTGGGGATAGTCCCAGACACTGGATATCCAACAATCACTATTTCCCCAGGTTCTTGAGGACTTGTGCCCCTAGATTTATTCTGGCAATCAAAAACTTGTGTCCCCAGTTTTCTACTGGTTCTTGATGACTTGTGTCCCTAGTTCCCCAGTGGTTCTCAAGGACTTGTGTCCCCAGTTCTCCCCTAGTTCTTGAGGACTTTTATCCCTGGATCTTTTCTGGTGCTTGAGCACTTGTCTCATTGGTTCCCTCCTGCTTCTTGAGACCTTGTGTTCCCTATTTTCCCCTGGTTCTCAAGGACTTGTGTCCCTAGTTCTTTCCTGGTCCCCAAGGACTTATCTCCTTAGTTCCCTTCTGATTCTCAATACTTGTGTCCTTAGCATTTCCCTGATTTTTCAGGAGTTATAACCCTAGTTCTGCTCTGGTTCTCGATGACCTGTGTCACTAGTTCTCTCATGGTTATCAAGGACTTGTGTCCCTAGTTCTCCCCTGTCTTTTGAAGACTTGTGTCCTTAGTTCTCAACAGGTTCTTGAGGACTCATGCCCTCAGTTTTCCCTTGGCTATCAAAAACTCGTGTTCCCAGTCTTCCCCTGGTTCTTGAGGACTTGTGTCCCTTGTTCCCCTCTGGTTCTCGAAGACTTGTCTCCCCAGTTTTACCCTGGTTCTTGAGGACTTTTGACCCTGGTTTCCTACTGGTTCCGGAGGACTTGAATTGTGTCCCAGTTTTCCCCTGGTTCTCAATTACGGTACTTCTGTCCCCTGTTCTCCTCTGTCTTTTGAGGACTTGTGTCCCTAGTTCTCCCCTGGCTCTCGAGGACTTGTGACCTCAGTTCTCTACTGGTTCTTGAGGACTTGTGTCCCCAGCTTTCCCCTGGTTCTTGAGGACATGTGTTCCCAGTTTTTCCTGGTTCTCGAGGACTTATGTGCCCAGTTAATGCTCATGGAATTGTGTCCCTAGTTCTCCACTGGTTCTAGAGGAATCATGTCTTCAGTTTTCCCTTGGTTGTTAAGGACTTATGTCTCCAATTTTCCCGTTTCTCAAGGACTTGTGTCCCCAGTTCTTGAGGACATGTGTCCGTAGTTCTCTCCTGGTTCTCGAGGGTTTGTGTTCCCAGATTTGTCCTGGATTTTGAGGACTTGTCTCCCTTTTTCCACTGATTCCTCCCTGGCTGCAAGATCTAGGTCCCCAGCGATCAACAAAACAGAGAACTTGAGCAGGTCGTGCATGCTTCTCATGTTCTATTCATGACCCCTGTTAATCGCCAAAATGGAGAACTTGCAATTCGTCCTTGATTCTTCTCTGGCCACAAGATCGTGACCACCAATGGGACCTCCAACGATCACCAAAACAGGGCCAAGAGGTTATGCACACTCATGGCGCTTTATTCATATTTATAACACTGAAGCTACCCGAAGATAGCCAAACAAAATGCCGCACTCAGTTCCTACTGACCACTAGTTTGTAGCCTGAGGAGAAATCAATACACAAGTCCTCAATTCTGGAGATGATTGGGGGCCACTATGGTGAGTGAGATCTTGCAGCCATGGGAGGACCAGGCAAAACAGGGACATAAGTCCTCCTCTCTGGCAATCGATGGTGGTCCCAGTGGTGACCACGATCTTGCAGATAGGGGGAGAACTACAGACTCAAGTCCTCAGTAATGTCAATCATGGGGACGCAAAATTTTAGCCAAAAAGAATCACAAATAAATGGCGACAAAATTAATTGCCTTTTTTCTTGATCGTTGGGGGTCACAGCAATGTCCGTTATCTTGCAACCAGAGAGAAATGGGGACACAAGTCGTCTGTTCTGGCAACGAGTGGGGGTCCACACCCATGTAACAGTTATCAGGAATATCCCTATAAAATGGCCAAACACATAAAACATAATTTAGGAAGTGACTTGCAGTCTTCGGCCTCAATGCCAATTCTGCAAAGCGCCCCGAACTATAAAGTGTGCGGCTTTCTCTGCCTCCACCTGACCTCATTGCATTACCCCTCGTTACCGTCTCTTTTCCTCCAGCTTTCGCACCTTATATGGCTGGCTCTACCCTGGCACAGGTGGGTATAACCAATAGCAATAGTGCCAACGGCGGTTAACTCACCATTAGCCAGACTCTTCTTGGTGGTCTTCCTTGCCATGGTGAGCTGGACCTGGTGCTGGATCCTCATGGCTTTCTCCAGGTCTTGGCGGCTGATTGACAGCTTCTCCTCGGAGGGTAGAGCCAAGGTGGACGTATCCAGGTCCATGAAGTGTTCATTGCTCAGGACGGTTCGTATGTACCCCTGGTCCGTGCTGGGGGAGGCGAGGACGGCCATTCTGGATCTGTAGGCTCTGGATCCTTCCTCTGGAGAGCTATGGCGGCCACCTGTAAACACAAGGCACAGTGCACACTACTTCCCAGGAGCAGACACCAGTGCACACACAGCTCCCAGTACAGGATCCCAGTACACACCTCCACACAAGCAGCTTCCTCACTTAGTTACTGACATGACACCTCCCTCCTTGTATCCCAGCCTGGGATTCCTCAGATAGCGGAGGGGCGGTTTTAGTGTCCCTCAGGTTCAGGGTTGGGCTCTGTGCAGGAGGGGAGAGCAGGCTGTACAGGAGGTGCACAGACCCTCAGGATCAGGGAGGGGTGGGGTGCGGCTCTGCTGTGCAGATCACATAACACATTGTACAGGCTTGGAGCAGCTCCAGCACAATGCATTTTACTGTGCACAGTGTGGCGGTATAATTTTACAAGACAAATACAGTAAAACAAATGCATATGGTCTTTATCTGCACAAAGAAATAAAAGAAGAATGTGCACAGAAGCATACAACTACAGATTTGCGGCAGGCTCCTAATAATAGAGGACCCCACTAGTGGATCTTGTTATATCCAAACATTGCAATAATTAACTTCATTGTATGCAGGGAGCTCCCCCTAGTGGTGACTGCAGACACGATCTTATCATGTATCTCTGTATACAGGGAGCTCCCCCTAGTGGTGACTGCAGACAGGATCTTATCATGTATCTCTGTATACAGGGAGCTCCCCCTAGTGGTGGCTTCAGACAGGATCTTATCATGTATCTCTGTATACAGGGAGCTCCCCCTAGTGGTGGCTTCAGACAGGATCTTATCATGTATCTCTGTATACAGGGAGCTCCCCCTAGTGGTGGCTTCAGACAGGATCTTATCATGTATCTCTGTATACAGGGAGCTCCCCCTAGTGGTGACTGCAGACAGGATCTTATCATGTATCTCTGTATACAGGGAGCTCCCCCTAGTGGTGGCTGCAGACAGGATCTTACCATGTATCTCTGTATACAGGGAGCTCCCCATAGTAGTGGCTGCAGACAGGATCTTATCATGTATCTCTGTATACAGGGAGCTCCTCCTAGTGGTGACTGCAGACAGGATCTTACCATGTATCTCTGTATACAGGGAGCTCCCCATAGTAGTGGCTGCAGACAGGATCTTATCATGTATCTCTGTATACAGGGAGCTCCCCCTACTGGTGGCTGCAGACAGGATCTTATCATGTATCTCAGTATACAGGGAGCTCCCCCTAGTGGTGACTGCAGACAGGATCTTATCATGTATCTCTGTATACAGGGAGCTCCCCCTAGTGGTGGCTACAGACAGGATCTTATCATGTATCTCTGTATACAGGGAGCTCCCCCTAGTGGTGACTGCAGACAGGATCTTATCATGTATCTCTGTATACAGGGAGCTCCCCCTAGTGGTGACTGCAGACAGGATCTTATCATGTATCTCTGTATACAGGGAGCTCCCCCTAGTGGTGACTGCAGACAGGATCTTATCATGTATCTCTGTATACAGGGAGCTCCCCCTAGTGGAGGCTGCAGACAGGATCTTATGTATCTCTGTATACCGGGAGCTCCCCCTAGTGGTGGCTGCAGACAGGATCTTATCATGTATCTCTGTATACAGGGAACTCCCCCTAGTGGTGGCTGCAGACAGGATCTTATCATGTATCTATGTATACAGGGAGCTCCCCCTAGTGGTGACTGCAGACAGGATCTTATGTATCTCTGTATACAGGGAGCTCCCCATAGTGGAGGCTGCAGACAGGATCTTATCATGTATCTCTGTATACAGGGAGCTCCCCCTAGTGGTGGCTACAGACAGGATCTTATCATGTATCTCTGTATACAGGGAGCTCCCCCTAGTGGTGACTGCAGACAGGATCTTATCATGTATCTCTGTATACAGGGAGCTCCCCCTAGTGGTGACTGCAGACAGGATCTTATCATGTATCTCTGTATATAGGGAGCTCCCCCTAGTGGTGACTGCAGACAGGATATTATCATGTATCTCTGTATACAGGGAGCTCCCCCTAGTGGTGACTGCAGACAGGATCTTATCATGTATCTCTGTATACAGGGAGCTCCCCCTAGTGGTGACTGCAGACAGGATCTTATCATGTATCTCTGTATACAGGGAGCTCCCCCTAGTGGTGACTGCAGACAGGATCTTATCATGTATCTCTGTATACAGGGAGCTCCCCCTAGTGGAGGCTGCAGACAGGATCTTATGTATCTCTGTGTATCGGGAGCTCCCCCTAGTGGTGGCTGCAGACAGGATCTTATCATGTATCTCTGTATACAGGGAACTCCCCCTAGTGGTAACTGCAGATAGGACCTTATCATGTATCTCTGTATACAGGTAGCTCCCCCTAGTGGTGGCTGCAGACAGGATCTTATCATGTATCTCTGTATACAGGGAGCTCCCCCTAGTGGTGGCTGCAGACAGGATCTTATCATGTATCTCTGTATACCGGGAGCTCCCCCTAGTGGTGGCTGCAGACAGGATCTTATCATGTATCTCTGTGTACCGGGATCTCCCCCTAGTGGTGGCTGCAGACAGGATCTTATCATGTCTCTCTGTATACAAGGAGCTCCCCCTAGTGGTGGCTGCAGACAGGATCTTATCATGTATCTCTATATACAGGGAGCTCCCCCTAGTGGTGGCTGCAGACAGGATCTTATCATGTATCTCTGTATACAGGGAGCTCCCCCTAGTGGTGGCTGCAGACAGGATCTTATCATGTATCTCTGTATACAGGGAGCTCCCCCTAGTGGTGACTGCAGACAGGATCTTATCATGTATCTCTGTATACAGGGAGCTCCCCCTAGTGGTGGCTGCAGACAGACTCTTATCATGTTTCTCTGTATACAGGGAGCTCCACCTAGTGGTGGCTGCAGACAGCTTGGATTTTTCCATGGCTGTGTGAATGGAAACCGAAGATGTGAAGAAGTCTGCTGAATCTATTAATGTATGAAATCGATGTAATTTCTCTCTCTTCTTCACCTGTTATAATCGAACTCTTTGCTGACTTTGTTAATGTCCCTGCTGGCACTTTTGCTTGTTATTTATTTGCTGGCACTGTGAAGTTTGCTCTGACAGCAGTGCACAGCGACGGTACACAGCACAGTGTCATGCCCATGGTCCTGCTTTCCCGTATACCCCTAGTAGCAGTATACAGCATGTAACCTTGGTTGCCGCCTTCTATCACATTCTTATACATTGTAATCAGGGGCAATCATTTGAAATATTCGGTGATTGATGGACCTGTTGTAACATGTGATGCATTATATATACGTTGAAGTGGAATAAATTATCAGAGGAGTAATCCAGAGGTTCATTCTCAAATATTATGAAGTCATGTTCCAACAAAAAGTCAGAAAAATCTCCCCCAAAGTTCTGAAAAAGATGAGTGACAACCAATATGGCTGCCATTCCATCCCTTGACGTAGTTGTCGGAACAAACAGTTCCAGACCATACTTTTCTGCATGGGAAGATTTGCTATTTTTCACAATATTTAAAATTTGGGCTCATTTAATCCCCTAGAAAACCCAGGAATGTCCGCAAATTTCCCACAAACTCCTACTTTGGGGCATGGTTTTGCTAAGCATCCTTCCTGCCCATTGAGACTGTTGACAAGTTTTGCCAAATCTTGCAGGAGTCCAGGAGGTTCACCTTACTCCAGCTTGATTTATGACATGTCCTCAAGATATAAGTCCCACCTCTAGGACCCTTACCTATAAGGAGGACTAAAAACCCCCCATTTCGTCAATTCATGGTTGCCTTTTAAGCAGTTCTTTGCCATGATGTTGGTGGCATCTCTAACCATGGATCAGACATCTTGTGCACATCATATCGGACAACCAGTCGGAAGTTTGATCATCTTGGAAGACAGCATCTCCAAAAACATTTAGAGTCTTTCATAGATGGACAAGCGTCTTTTACTAATACTAGATGTTCACAAAAAAAAGCCATAGCCGGGAAGTTAAAAGGTGAAGAAAATAATGTTGTCATCCAACATCGATCAGGCCTTGGCCATCAATACCTTTCGTAGAACTTTTCCTACCAACCATCCGACCAAAAAGTTGATGGTGTCCAGTAGAGCATCGACTTTACAGAAATCGGTTCTCATGTCAAGATAAAGCACGCTATTCTCCAAAAGTTGGGTGGACTTGACACCCAATTTTTGTTCATTCCTTAGGGCATTGCGACGTTTCTCACCTTCCACCAATGTAAATTTATGGATTATCTCCTAGTCAGCAGAATGACACTAATGATGAGGATCGTCATGGCTATGGACATGTCATGACGGATTGTGATTCCACACAGAAGAATGATGATGACGACAACTTGGGAGAAGACATCCACCCAGTTTAGGTCAAAGAAACTATGATCCATGATTCTCAAAATCACGTCTCGATGAATAATCAGCAAGGGTAAATCTTTTGGGACACGCACCACCTCTTCATGACTGTCTTGGGTAATTATTGTATGTTTCCTTGCTTACTGTTTCGGATCACTTACGTCTTTATGAAAATCAACATATTTTTCCACTTCATCAAACTTTAGGTTAAAAAGAATTTTTGTAGAACAAGTCAAGTTTCTTGCTGGTGACAAATCATGAATTAGTGGTTGTGACCTGACTCAATGGAAAAACATGTGTGGATGGTGGCGGAGTGCCAGGAGATCTGTTCTACTGGTGGATCGTCCTTTTCTAGGAAAGTATTAGAAACTTCAGCTACCTGGATCTAAAGATCATGACAGATCGTGAATGAGTAGTGGTGACCTGACTCAATGGATGAGCATCTGTGTATGGTGGTGGAGTGCCAGGAGATCCGTTCTACTGGTGGATCGTCCTTCTCTAGGAAAGTATTAGAAACTTCAGCTACCTGGATCTAAAGATCATGACAGATCATGAATGAGTAGTGGTGACCTGACTCAATGCATGAGCATCTGTGTTTGGTGGTGGAGTGCCAGGAGATCCGTTCTACTGGTGGATCGTCCTTCTCTAGGAAAGTATTAGAAACTTCAGCTACCTGGATCTAAAGATCATGACAGATCGTGAATGAACAGTGGTGACCTGACTCAATGGATGAGCATCTGTGGATGGTGGTGGAGTGCCAGGAGATTCATTTTACCGGTGGACCGTCCTTCTCTACGAATGTATTGGAAGCTTCAGCTACCTGGACCTAAAGCAAATGGTAAGTAGTTTTTTCCAACAGAGGTTTTATTGAATCTCCTTACCACCATCTTTTGTCGTTATTTCTACCCTTACCAGATCCCTGGTGGTATCACTGCACCATTAGAACTCCACCCCTGTTCCTAATACAGCAAACCAAAAATTGAAAGTCTGATCAATCCATTTCTAGAAGAACCACATGACACTGTTCAGATTCTTGGGTGTCAGGAGACAACGGATCTCCGGGATGGTAGATATCTTCCCTCAGTGATCGAGGCTCAAGGTGGCCATAAGTGTTAGAGCAAACTTGGCGGAAACTGCTGATTTCCGTGGGATCTAATTCCTATTTTCTGCCCTCCAGTGTCTCGCCCAACTGATGATGTTGTGGGACAGTTTGACTGGACACTGACCGTGTACGGGTATATTAAAAACTGGTGACCAATTGGATGCATCTTCTTGGAAAACATTGGTTACATCTAAGTTGGTCTATGGAAAGAGGACTAAACTTAGGCTTAGAATTAGTCTTCGAGAACCCTCAGTGGTTGATACCTTTTAATGGCTAACTGAAAAGATCCACTGGCCAACGCAGTACCAAGATATATCTCTTCGAGAAGCAGAATTTATGACCCTTTTTTTAAGTTGACTCCATTAGTTACAGCACGTTTTATGTAACCCGCCCTATAATTAATCTGTTACCTCCGTTATTCCACTGACTTGATTGGTGAACACCAGATAGGATGACGGATCACACTTCACGCCATTTGCACTTCATTGATCAATGATTTGCATCTTCCTTTCTCTCTAAATCACAACTTCATTTCCTCTCTTTTCTCTCGTGCTGCACCTGAACTCTGGAATGCGCTACCTCACACCAACAGCCAAAATCAATCTTCAAGCTCTGTCGGAGCTATTGTCTCTCTTCACGTGTCCTAATATTTACTGAAACATTGTAAAAGTCTCTATTCTCCGTCCTGCGAATGCTCTAATTCTTTGCGCTCTGTTCACTCGCACAGATGATTGCTGGGTGACTGAGTCTGCGGTATGTGGATCACAAAGAAGACAAGCTCAGTTCTCCCACCCCATGCACCCAGAGAATGAGCTCGCTTACAACAGTCTCCCGTGAGTAACGATCGCCATCTAGAGTCATCCCACTGATTAGAAAATGGTCCAACCTATGAAATAAGCGGAGTCTGCAGAATTGGGGCACGTTGTTCCTGCCGCTGTAGGTGCTATGGGTGTCGCTCTATAGCGCCCTCATCTGGCTCCTTATTATGATTATTGTCCGATGTATGATGATGTGAAGTAGCGCAATCCAGATCCCAGGTGCAGCACTAGAGAATATGACAAGGTTCCTCCATTACAACTGATGAAGGTCAGGATTACACTGGATCCAGAATAAAATGGAGGAGGCAAAAAAGTAACATACATGTATGACCTGAAATTGGAGACCCACAGAGGGAATGTGGTACCATAGACTTCTATGGACTCTATATTATACATTGTCATAACAAAAGGGAAACTTCCAGCCCTGAGCTCGCGCCGTTACTTCTTCCTAGTACGTGTGATTATAATTATGTAACGTGAACCCCTGATGAAGCTAGATGCGAAACGCGCGTAGATTTTTTTTTTCCTTCTAAGCGAGCGACTATCAACATCACAGTGTATGAACTCTATCATGTGCGGATTTTGCTCTCGTCTTTTCCTATACATTGTTTATTTGGGGCTCGTTGATGTTTTTTCTTAGTACGCCTTTTCGACACAGATATATAAATTTGTACCATTGTTGAATATTAAGTGCAATCCTTACTAGGTTGGTTTTATCGCTCATCCTGTTGTCCATTTACGTCTGACATTGTATATGTTCATTGATGGGATTTAATTATTGGTCAGTGACAATATACATTTTTCTCTATTGAGCTTTGCACATATTTGTAGGTTTTCCTTGATTATATTGTGTTTATGGCTTTTTGTATTCAGCCTTAGGATGGAGGTTTGGGATATTGTGTGATAAATTGTTCTGTCTGTTGCCATGGTATGTAATCTGTACATTCTGGATCATCTTCTCCCTGCACATAAATCTGACTGCAGGAGAGGAAAGAAACAGAATGTGATATTCAATGTAGTGCGGTGCCATCTAGTGGCGGCTGCAGGCAATGCAGGAAGAATATGCACTATAGCGGTGCCATCTAGTGGCGGCTGCAGAGAATACAATAAGAAAAATCTATATAGTGCACTGCCATCTAGTGGCGGCTGCAGAGAATACAATAAGAAAAATCTATATAGTGCGGTGCCATCTAGTGGCGGCTGCAGAGAATACAATAAGAATAATCTATATAGTGCGCTGCCATCTAGTGGCGGCTGCAGAGAATACAATAAGAATAATCTATATAGTGCACTGCCATCTAGTGGCCACTGCATGGAAAAATTAGGAATAATCTATAGAGTGCGCTGCCATCTAGTGTCCACTACAGGGAAATAATAGGAATAATCTATGTAGTGCGCTTCTATCTAGTGTTATCTATAACCCTGTACATAACCCCTTTTCTCATGTACAGCACCATGGAATTAATGGCGCTATATAAATAAATGATAATAATAATAATAATAGTGTCCACTGCAGGGAAATAATAGAAATAATCTTTACAGTGCACTGCCATCTAGTGTCATCTGCAGGAAGCACAGTAAGAATATTAAATATAGTGTAACGCCACCTAGTGGCAGCTAGGAGTAATGCAGAACAATTACATCATTTTAAATGGAACCTGCCAGAAACATTATCTCTCTCAAATAATTTATACAACTTTGTAGCCATTGAAAAACAAAATCAATCCCTTTATGACCCCCAAAAATGCTGCTGAAGTATTGGAAGTATTTCCTCCTTTGCAGCACCCATACTTGGCTGATTTTTCGTTCACCCGAGCGAGTGACCTGTCAATCAGCCAGGAGAGGGCGCTGCTAGTGATGGAATATTATTATTATTATTATTTATATATATATAGCACGAGGTCGAGAAGCTGTAAGGGCATCATTAGGCGTGGCGCACTTACATTAGAGCAGCCCATTGGGAGTCATAAAGGGACGGTTGTGCCACGCTGCAGTTATAACAGAGCTGGTTTAAAGTCCCTTTTACATGAGCCGACCAAACAGGTGTAATAATGATAGTTTGGTCCCCATACAGTTTGCATCATTTCTGCAGACATTGCTTACTTTTTAGGCTGCATGAAAGTTGCGATCGGTCGATAAGCAACATTATTTTTTTCCGTTGTTGCATGATCCTCCAAGCTCTCATTCATTCGATTAGCGCCCGTGTAAAAGAGCTTTAACGTTCCTTTGCCAGAACCCTGGAACCTGGCAAAACCTGTTTCTCATATTGATATTTTGTTAACAAACCCAAAAATTATGTTTGCTTTTGCGGCAGCTGCTTGACACTGAGTGCAATACACATAGATATAAATCCCAATGTTGTTTTCAATTCGCTCCTCTGCTTCGTTCCGTCCATTTTGTTCCGTTTTGGACAGAAGAACATGGGATTGGCGCTTCCCGTCCTTTGTTTTTGTGTCCCAAGAAACAGAACAGACAAGAAAAACAAAACATGTTTGTTGCCGCAGAGAAACGAAAGGACAAAGACTCGAGATGAGAAACCAAGATGTGATATTAAAATCTGGACCCACCCGAGGCGTCAACGCCCCAGAAATGTCTCCGAGCGCCAAACACAACAATAATAAGAGCCGCGACGGATCTTGTTTACGACAACCACAACTAAGGGACGATCTTCCTTTCCTGCTGATTGTGTCCCGAAGGATCCGGCCAGTGGAAGATGTTCAGCCCTGAATGGGTGAAACGGGGGCGAGATAAATCTTCGTCTACAAACGTACACGTCTCGTGGACCTCCATTCTGCGTAGACATCAACCTTGTAATTTTGGATTTTCAGACCCACAAATGTGTTTTTCATTGGCTTTTGCTTATTTGCCAACATTTATTGCGACTATTCTGGTCTCGTGAAGGCATCTTCATGGTGTTGCCCATGTGGTCTCCAGACCAATCTCCAGCCATCTTGGGACTCATCACTGATGAGGACAGACCTCCATTCCAGCCTCCACTGATGTCTTGGTGGGAGGCCAGTGTCGGGCAGACGCCTTCTTACGCTTTGTGTAGAAACTATTAGACGCCTCAGGTTTGGTATGTGACTAACGCTACTGCGCCATTCTTCTAATCGGACGATCCCTCTTCCTGTCATTCCAGATCATCAATGTTCTCCAGACCTCTGGGACACACAACGTTGCACAGTTCCACATCTCATGCCATAAACTGAGCTGCCTCAGCATCAGAATTCTCAGCCTCTAAGGGTAAGACCAGTGGTGATAAATGATACCTGGACAACCAGGAGGCATCACACGATCCTCCCACAGACGTGATCAGATTTCTGACTCTCATGTTGCTAAAAAAATTTGAATCTAGCTTTTACGCCTCCCCCCAAATGTCACAGGTGATTAAAAAATTGTTCACGTGCTATTTCATCAATTTGCATAAACTTACAGCTTGTTCTTCATAGTGTTGGAATTTCAATGTTGAGGAACAAATATTAACTTATTATCTCAGTAATATCCAGCGTTGCACAAGGGTGTTCTATATTGTAGTCATAAGCTCCTCCCCTATCACTATGCGGGAGGAAACCGGAGAACCCGGAGGAAACCCACACAAACACAGGGAGAACATACAAACTCCTTGCAGATGTTGCCAATGGTGGGGTTTGAACTCAGGATACCAGCGCTGCAAGGCTGCTGTGCTAACCACTGCGCCTCCGTACTTTATATATATATAGCTAATTATCTGATCTGCACTGATACAATGTGAGACACCAAGGAGCTGGATGAAAGGGTCCTGAGCATCTTCAGGAAGAAGGAGCAGGTGTCACTGCCAGTCTCGGCTCTGATGCAAAATCTAGGGATGAACTACGTGCATTATTGTCTGCAGCACTGCAGCCAATCAATGGGCTCAGCAGCTCTGTATACAGGGAGCTCCCCCTAGTGGTGGCTGCAAACAGGATCTTATCATGTATCTCTGTATACAGGGAGCTCCCCCTAGTGGTGGCTGCAGACAGGATCTTATCATGTATCTCTGTATACAGGGAGCTCCCCCTAGTGGTGGCTGCAGACAGGATCTTATCATGTATCTCTGTATACAGGGTGCTCCCCCTAGTGGTGGCTGCAGACAGAATCTTATCATGTATCTCTGTATACAGGGAGCTCCCCCTAGTGGTGGCTGCAGACAGGATCTTATCACGTATCTCTGTATACAGGGAGCTCCCCCTAGTGGTGGCTGCAGACAGAATCTTATCATGTATCTCTGTATACAGGGAGCTCCCCCTAGTGGTGACTGCAGACAGGATCTTATCACGTATCTCTGTATACAGGGAGCTCCCCCTAGTGGTGGCTGCAGACAGGATCTTATCATGTATCTCTGTATACAGGGAGCTCCCCCTAGTGGTGGCTGCAGACAGGATCTTATCATGTATCTCTGTATACAGGGAGCTCCCCCTAATGGTGACTGCAGACACGATCTTATCATGTATCTCTGTATACAGGGAGCTCCCCCTAGTGGTGGCTGCAGACAGGATCTTATCATGTATCTCTGTATACAGGGAGCTCCCCCTGGTGGTGGCTGCAGAGAGGATCTTATCATGTATCTCTGTATACAGGGAGCTCCCCCTAGTGGTGACTGCAGACAGGATCTTATCATGTATCTCTGTATATAGGGAGCTCCCCCTAGTGGTGGCTGCAGACAGGATCTTATCATGTATCTCTGTATACAGGGAGCTCCCCCTAGTGGTGGCTGCAGACAGAATCTTATCATGTATCTCTGTATACAGGGAGCTCCCCCTAGTGGTGGCTGCAGACAGGATCTTATCATGTATCTCTGTATACAGGGTGCTCCCCCTAGTGGTGGCTGCAGACAGGATCTTATCACGTATCTCTGTATACAGGGAGCTCCCCCTAGTGGTGGCTGCAGACAGGATCTTATCATGTATCTCTGTATACAGGGAGCTCCCCCTAGTGGTGGCTGCAGACATGATCTTATCATGTATCTCTGTATACAGGGAGCTCCCCCTAGTGGTGGCTGCAGACAGGATCTTATCATGTATCTCTGTATACAGGGAGCTCCCCCTAGTGGTGACTGCAGACAGGATCTTATCATGTATCTCTGTATACAGGGAGCTCCCCCTAGTGGTGGCTGCAGACAGGATCTTATCATGTATCTCTGTATACAGGGAGCTCCCCCTAGTGGTGACTGCAGACAAGATCTTATCATGTATCTCTGTATATAGGGAGCTCCCCCTAGTGGTGGCTGCAGACAGGATCTTATCATGTATCTCTCTATACAGGGAGCTCCCCCTAGTGGTGGCTGCAGACAGAATCTTATCATGTATCTCTGTATACAGGGAGCTCCCCATAGTGGTGGCTGTAGACAGGATGTTATCATGTATCTCTGTATACAGGGAGCTCCCCCTAGTGGTGACTGCAGACAGGATCTTATCATGTATCTCTGTATACAGGGAGCTCCCCCTAGTGGTGACTGCAGACAGGATCTTATCATGTATCTCTGTATACAGGGAGCTCCCCCTAGTGGTGGCTGTAGACAGGATGTTATCATGAATCTCTGTATACAGGGAGATCCCCCTAGTGGTGGCTGTAGACAGGATGTTATCATGTATCTCTGTATACAGGGAGCTCCCCCTAGTGGTGACTGCAGACAGGATCTTATCATGTATCTCTGTATACAGGGAGCTCCCCCTAGTGGTGGCTGTAGACAGGATGTTATCATGTATCTCTGTATACAGGGAGCTCCCCCTAGTGGTGACTGCAGACAGTATCTTATCATGTATATCTGTATACAGGGAGCTCCCCCTAGTGGTGACTGCAGACAGGATCTTATCATGTATCTCTGTATACAGGGAGCTCCCCCTAGTGGTGGCTGCAGACAGGATCTTATCATGTATCTCTGTATACAGGGAGCTCCCCCTAGTGGTGACTGCAGACAGGATCTTATCATGTATCTCTGTATACAGGGAGCTCCCCCTAGTGGTGGCTGTAGACAGGATGTTATCATGTATCTCTGTATACAGGGAGCTCCCCCTAGTGGTGACTGCAGACAGTATCTTATCATGTATATCTGTATACAGGGAGCTCCCCCTAGTGGTGGCTGCAGACAGGATCTTATCATGTATCTCTGTATACAGGGAGCTCCCCCTAGTGGTGGCTGCAGACAGGATCTTATCATGTATCTCTGTATACAGGGAGCTCCCCCTAGTGGTGACTGCAGACAGGATCTTATCATGTATCTCTGTATACAGGGAGCTCCCCCTAGTGGTGGCTGTAGACAGGATGTTATCATGAATCTCTGTATACAGGGAGATCCCCCTAGTGGTGACTGCAGACAGTATCTTATCATGTATATCTGTATACAGGGAGCTCCCCCTAGTGGTGGCTGCAGACAGGATCTTATCATGTATCTCTGTATACAGGGAGCTCCTCATAGTGGAGGATATAGACAGGATGTTATGATGTATCTCTGTATTCAGGGAGCTCCCCCTAGTGGTGGATGCAGACAGGATCTTATCATATATCTCTGTATACAGGGAGCTCCCCCTAGTGGAGGCTGCAGACAGGATGTTATCATGTATCTCTGTATACAGGGAGCTCCCCCTAGTGGTGGCTGTAGACAGGATGTTATCATGTATCTCTGTATACAGGGAGCTCCCCCTAGTGGTGACTGCAGACAGTATCTTATCATGTATATCTGTATACAGGGAGCTCCCCCTAGTGGTGGCTGCAGACAGGATCTTATCATGTATCTCTGTATACAGGGAGCTCCCCCTAGTGGTGACTGCAGACAGGATCTTATCATGTATCTCTGTATACAGGGAGCTCCCCCTAGTGGTGGCTGCAGACAGGATCTTATCATGTATCTCTGTATACAGGGAGCTCCTCATAGTGGAGGATGTAGACAGGATGTTATCATGTATCTCTGTATTCAGAGAGCTCCCCCTAGTGGTGGCTGCAGACAGGATCTTATCATGTATCTCTGTATACAGGGAGCTCCCCCTAGTGGTGGCTGCAGACAGGATCTTATCATGTATCTCTGTATACATTGAGCTCCCCCTAGTGGTGGCTGCAGACAGGATCTTATCATGTATCTCTGTATACAGGGTGCTCCCCCTAGTGGTGGCTGCAGACAGAATCTTATCATGTATCTCTGTATACAGGGAGCTCCCCCTAGTGGTGGCTGCAGACAGGATCTTATCACGTATCTCTGTATACAGGGAGCTCCCCCTAGTGGTGGCTGCAGACAGGATCTTATCATGTATCTCTGTATACAGGGAGCTCCCCCTAGTGGTGACTGCAGACAGGATCTTATCACGTATCTCTGTATACAGGGAGCTCCCCCTAGTGGTGGCTGCAGACATGATCTTATCATGTATCTCTGTATACAGGGAGCTCCCCCTAGTGGTGGCTGCAGACAGGATCTTATCATGTATCTCTGTATACAGGGAGCTCCCCCTAGTGGTGACTGCAGACAGGATCTTATCATGTATCTCTGTATACAGGGAGCTCCCCCTAGTGGTGGCTGCAGACAGGATCTTATCATGTATCTCTGTATACAGGGAGCTCCCCCTAGTGGTGGCTGCAGACAGGATCTTATCATGTATCTCTGTATACAGGGAGCTCCCCCTAGTGGTGACTGCAGACAGGATCTTATCACGTATCTCTGTATACAGGGAGCTCCCCCTAGTGGTGGCTGCAGACAGGATCTTATCATGTATCTCTGATTACAGGGAGCTCCCCCTAGTGGTGGCTGCAGACAGGATCTTATCATGTATCTCTGTATACAGGGAGCTCCCCCTAGTGGTGGCTGCAGACAGGATCTTATCATGTATCTCTGTATACAGGGAGCTCCCCCTAGTGGTGACTGCAGACAGGATCTTATCATGTATCTCTGTATACAGGGAGCTCCCCCTAGTGGTGACTGCAGACAGTATCTTATCATGTATCTCTGTATACAGGGAGCTCCCCCTAGTGGTGACTGCAGACAGTATCTTATCATGTATCTCTGTATACAGGGAGCTCCCCCTAGTGGTGACTGCAGACAGTATCTTATCATGTATCTCTGTAAACAGGGAGCTCCCCATAGTGGAGGCTGTAGACAGGATGTTATCATGTCTCTCTGTATACAGGGAGCTCCCCCTAGTGTTGGATGCAGACAGGATGTTATCATGTATCTCTGTATACAGGGAGCTCCCCCTAGTGGTGGCTGCAGACAGAATCTTATCATGTATCTCTGTATACAGGGAGCTCCCCCTAGTGGTGGCTGCAGACAGGATCTTATCACGTATCTCTGTATACAGGGAGCTCCCCCTAGTGGTGGCTGCAGACAGGATCTTATCATGTATCTCTGTATACAGGGAGCTCCCCCTAGTGGTGACTGCAGACAGGATCTTATCACATATCTCTGTATACATGGAGCTCCCCCTAGTGGTGGCTGCAGACATGATCTTATCATGTATCTCTGTATACAGGGAGCTCCCCCTAGTGGTGGCTGCAGACAGGATCTTATCACGTATCTCTGTATACAGGGAGCTCCCCCTAGTGGTGACTGCAGACAGGATCTTATCATGTATCTCTGTATACAGGGAGCTCCCCCTAGTGGTGGCTGCAGACAGGATCTTATCATGTATCTCTGTATACAGGGAGCTCCCCCTAGTGGTGACTGCAGACAGGATCTTATCACATATCTCTGTATACAGGGAGCTCCCCCTAGTGGTGACTGCAGACAGGATCTTATCATGTATCTCTGTATACAGGGAGCTCCCCCTAGTGGTGACTGCAGACAGGATCTTATCATGTATCTCTGTATACAGGGAGCTCCCCCTAGTGGTGGCTGCAGACAGGATCTTATCATGTATCTCTGTATACAGGGAGCTCCCCCTAGTGGTGACTGCAGACAGGATCTTATCATGTATCTCTGTATACAGGGAGCTCCCCCTAGTGGTGGCTGCAGACAGGATCTTATCACGTATCTCTGTATACAGGGAGCTCCCCCTAGTGGTGGCTGCAGACAGGATCTTATCATGTATCTCTGTATACAGGGAGCTCCCCCTAGTGGTGACTGCAGACAGGATCTTATCACGTATCTCTGTATACAGGGAGCTCCCCCTAGTGGTGGCTGCAGACAGGATCTTATCATGTATCTCTGTATACAGGGAGCTCCCCCTAGTGGTGGCTGCAGACAGGATCTTATCATGTATCTCTGTATACAGGGAGCTCCCCCTAGTGGTGACTGCAGACACGATCTTATCATGTATCTCTGTATACAGGGAGCTCCCCCTAGTGGTGGCTGCAGACAGGATCTTATCATGTATCTCTGTATACAGGGAGCTCCCCCTGGTGGTGGCTGCAGACAGGATCTTATCATGTATCTCTGTATACAGGGAGCTCCCCCTAGTGGTGACTGCAGACAGGATCTTATCATGTATCTCTGTATATAGGGAGCTCCCCCTAGTGGTGGCTGCAGACAGGATCTTATCATGTATCTCTGTATACAGGGAGCTCCCCCTAGTGGTGGCTGCAGACAGAATCTTATCATGTATCTCTGTATACAGGGAGCTCCCCCTAGTGGTGGCTGCAGACAGGATCTTATCATGTATCTCTGTATACAGGGTGCTCCCCCTAGTGGTGGCTGCAGACAGGATCTTGTCACGTATCTCTGTATACAGGGAGCTCCCCCTAGTGGTGGCTGCAGACAGGATCTTATCATGTATCTCTGTATACAGGGAGCTCCCCCTAGTGGTGGCTGCAGACAGGATCTTATCACGTATCTCTGTATACAGGGAGCTCCCCCTAGTGGTGGCTGCAGACATGATCTTATCATGTATCTCTGTATACAGGGAGCTCCCCCTAGTGGTGGCTGCAGACAGGATCTTATCATGTATCTCTGTATACAGGGAGCTCCCCCTAGTGGTGACTGCAGACAGGATCTTATCATGTATCTCTGTATACAGGGAGCTCCCCCTAGTGGTGGCTGCAGACAGGATCTTATCATGTATCTCTGTATACAGGGAGCTCCCCCTAGTGGTGGCTGCAGACAGGATCTTATCATGTATCTCTGTATACAGGGAGCTCCCCCTAGTGGTGACTGCAGACAAGATCTTATCATGTATCTCTGTATATAGGGAGCTCCCCCTAGTGGTGGCTGCAGACAGGATCTTATCATGTATCTCTCTATACAGGGAGCTCCCCCTAGTGGTGGCTGCAGACAGAATCTTATCATGTATCTCTGTATACAGGGAGCTCCCCATAGTGGTGGCTGTAGACAGGATGTTATCATGTATCTCTGTATACAGGGAGCTCCCCCTAGTGGTGACTGCAGACAGGATCGTATCATGTATCTCTGTATACAGGGAGCTCCCCCTAGTGGTGGCTGTAGACAGGATGTTATCATGTATCTCTGTATACAGGGAGCTCCCCCTAGTGGTGACTGCAGACAGTATCTTATCATGTATATCTGTATACAGGGAGCTCCCCCTAGTGGTGGCTGCAGACAGGATCTTATCATGTATCTCTGTATACAGGGAGCTCCCCCTAGTGGTGGCTGCAGACAGGATCTTATCATGTATCTCTGTATACAGGGAGCTCCCCCTAGTGGTGACTGCAGACAGGATCTTATCATGTATCTCTGTATACAGGGAGCTCCCCCTAGTGGTGGCTGTAGACAGGATGTTATCATGAATCTCTGTATACAGGGAGATCCCCCTAGTGGTGACTGCAGACAGTATCTTATCATGTATATCTGTATACAGGGAGCTCCCCCTAGTGGTGGCTGCAGACAGGATCTTATCATGTATCTCTGTATACAGGGAGCTCCTCATAGTGGAGGATGTAGACAGGATGTTATCATGTATCTCTGTATTCAGGGAGCTCCCCCTAGTGGTGGATGCAGACAGGATCTTATCATATATCTCTGTATACAGGGAGCTCCCCCTAGTGGTGGCTGCAGACAGAATCTTATCATGTATCTCTGTAAACAGGGAGCTCCTCATAGTGGAGGCTGCAGACAGGATGTTATCATGTATCTCTGTATACAGGGAGCTCCCCCTAGTGGTGGCTGTAGACAGGATGTTATCATGTATTTCTGTATACAGGGAGCTCCCCCTAGTGGTGACTGCAGACAGTATCTTATCATGTATATCTGTATACAGGGAGCTCCCCCTAGTGGTGACTGCAGACAGGATCTTATCATGTATCTCTGTATACAGGGAGCTCCCCCTAGTGGTGGCTGCAGACAGGATCTTATCATGTATCTCTGTATACAGGGAGCTCCCCCTAGTGGTGACTGCAGACAGGATCTTATCATGTATCTCTGTATACAGGGAGCTCCCCCTAGTGGTGGCTGTAGACAGGATGTTATCATGTATTTCTGTATACAGGGAGATCCCCCTAGTGGTGACTGCAGACAGTATCTTATCATGTATCTCTGTATACAGGGAGCTCCCCCTAGTGGTGGCTGCAGACAGGATCTTATCATGTATCTCTGTATACAGGGAGCTCCTCATAGTGGAGGATGTAGACAGGATGTTATCATGTATCTCTGTATTCAGAGAGCTCCCCCTAGTGGTGGCTGCAGACAGGATCTTATCATGTATCTCTGTATACAGGGAGCTCCCCCTAGTGGTGGCTGCAGACAGGATCTTATCATGTATCTCTGTATACATTGAGCTCCCCCTAGTGGTGGCTGCAGACAGGATCTTATCATGTATCTCTGTATACAGGGTGCTCCCCCTAGTGGTGGCTGCAGACTGAATCTTATCATGTATCTCTGTATACAGGGAGCTCCCCCTAGTGGTGGCTGCAGACAGGATCTTATCACGTATCTCTGTATACAGGGAGCTCCCCCTAGTGGTGGCTGCAGACAGGATCTTATCATGTATCTCTGTATACAGGGAGCTCCCCCTAGTGGTGACTGCAGACAGGATCTTATCACGTATCTCTGTATACAGGGAGCTCCCCCTAGTGGTGGCTGCAGACATGATCTTATCATGTATCTCTGTATACAGGGAGCTCCCCCTAGTGGTGGCTGCAGACAGGATCTTATCATGTATCTCTGTATACAGGGAGCTCCCCCTAGTGGTGACTGCAGACAGGATCTTATCATGTATCTCTGTATACAGGGAGCTCCCCCTAGTGGTGGCTGCAGACAGGATCTTATCATGTATCTCTGTATACAGGGAGCTCCCCCTAGTGGTGGCTGCAGACAGGATCTTATCATGTATCTCTGTATACAGGGAGCTCCCCCTAGTGGTGACTGCAGACAGGATCTTATCACGTATCTCTGTATACAGGGAGCTCCCCCTAGTGGTGGCTGCAGACAGGATCTTATCATGTATCTCTGATTACAGGGAGCTCCCCCTAGTGGTGGCTGCAGACAGGATCTTATCATGTATCTCTGTATACAGGGAGCTCCCCCTAGTGGTGGCTGCAGACAGGATCTTATCATGTATCTCTGTATACAGGGAGCTCCCCCTAGTGGTGACTGCAGACAGGATCTTATCATGTATCTCTGTATACAGGGAGCTCCCCCTAGTGGTGGCTGCAGACAGGATCTTATCATGTATCTCTGTATACAGGGAGCTCCCCCTAGTGGTGACTGCAGACAGTATCTTATCATGTATCTCTGTATACAGGGAGCTCCCCCTAGTGGTGACTGCAGACAGTATCTTATCATGTATCTCTGTATACAGGGAGCTCCCCCTAGTGGTGACTGCAGACAGTATCTTATCATGTATCTCTGTAAACAGGGAGCTCCCCATAGTGGAAGCTGTAGACAGGATGTTATCATGTCTCTCTGTATACAGGGAGCTCCCCCTAGTGGTGGATGCAGACAGGATGTTATCATGTATCTCTGTATACAGGGAGCTCCCCCTAGTGGTGGCTGCAGACAGAATCTTATCATGTATCTCTGTATACAGGGAGCTCCCCCTAGTGGTGGCTGCAGACAGGATCTTATCACGTATGTCTGTATACAGGGAGCTCCCCCTAGTGGTGGCTGCAGACAGGATCTTATCATGTATCTCTGTATACAGGGAGCTCCCCCTAGTGGTGACTGCAGACAGGATCTTATCACATATCTCTGTATACATGGAGCTCCCCCTAGTGGTGGCTGCAGACATGATCTTATCATGTATCTCTGTATACAGGGAGCTCCCCCTAGTGGTGGCTGCAGACAGGATCTTATCACGTATCTCTGTATACAGGGAGCTCCCCCTAGTGGTGACTGCAGACAGGATCTTATCATGTATCTCTGTATACAGGGAGCTCCCCCTAGTGGTGGCTGCAGACAGGATCTTATCATGTATCTCTGTATACAGGGAGCTCCCCCTAGTGGTGACTGCAGACAGGATCTTATCACATATCTCTGTATACAGGGAGCTCCCCCTAGTGGTGACTGCAGACAGGATCTTATCATGTATCTCTGTATACAGGGAGCTCCCCCTAGTGGTGACTGCAGACAGGATCTTATCATGTATCTCTGTATACAGGGAGCTCCCCCTAGTGGTGGCTGCAGACAGGATCTTATCATGTATCTCTGTATACAGGGAGCTCCCCCTAGTGGTGACTGCAGACAGGATCTTATCATGTATCTCTGTATACAGGGAGCTCCCCCTAGTGGTGACTGCAGACAGGATCTTATCATGTATCTCTGTATACAGGGAGCTCCCCCTAGTGGTGGCTGCAGACAGGATCTTATCATGTATCTCTGTATACAGGGAGCTCCCCCTAGTGGTGACTGCAGACAGGATCTTATCATGTATCTCTGTATACAGGGAGCTCCCCCTAGTGGTGGCTGCAGACAGGATCTTATCATGTATCTCTGTATACAGGGAGCTCCCCCTAGTGGTGGCTGCAGACAGGATCTTATCATGTATCTCTGTATACAGGGAGCTCCCCCTAGTGGTGACTGCAGACAGGATCTTATCATGTATCTCTGTATACAGGGAGCTCCCCCTAGTGGTGGCTGCAGACAGGATCTTATCATGTATCTCTGTATACAGGGAGTTCCCCCTAGTGGTGACTGCAGACAGTATCTTATCATGTATCTCTGTATACAGGGAGCTCCCCCTAGTGGTGACTGCAGACAGTATCTTATCATGTATCTCTGTATACAGGGAGCTCCCCCTAGTGGTGACTGCAGACAGTATCTTATCATGTATCTCTGTAAACAGGGAGCTCCCCATAGTGGAAGCTGTAGACAGGATGTTATCATGTCTCTCTGTATACAGGGAGCTCCCCCTAGTGGTGGATGCAGACAGGATGTTATCATGTATCTCTGTATACAGGGAGCTCCCCCTAGTGGTGGCTGCAGACAGAATCTTATCATGTATCTCTGTATACAGGGAGCTCCCCCTAGTGGTGGCTGCAGACAGGATCTTATCACGTATCTCTGTATACAGGGAGCTCCCCCTAGTGGTGGCTGCAGACAGGATCTTATCATGTATCTCTGTATACAGGGAGCTCCCCCTAGTGGTGACTGCAGACAGGATCTTATCACATATCTCTGTATACATGGAGCTCCCCCTAGTGGTGGCTGCAGACATGATCTTATCATGTATCTCTGTATACAGGGAGCTCCCCCTAGTGGTGGCTGCAGACAGGATCTTATCACGTATCTCTGTATACAGGGAGCTCCCCCTAGTGGTGACTGCAGACAGGATCTTATCATGTATCTCTGTATACAGGGAGCTCCCCCTAGTGGTGGCTGCAGACAGGATCTTATCATGTATCTCTGTATACAGGGAGCTCCCCCTAGTGGTGACTGCAGACAGGATCTTATCACATATCTCTGTATACAGGGAGCTCCCCCTAGTGGTGACTGCAGACAGGATCTTATCATGTATCTCTGTATACAGGGAGCTCCCCCTAGTGGTGACTGCAGACAGGATCTTATCATGTATCTCTGTATACAGGGAGCTCCCCCTAGTGGTGGCTGCAGACAGGATCTTATCATGTATCTCTGTATACAGGGAGCTCCCCCTAGTGGTGACTGCAGACAGGATCTTATCATGTATCTCTGTATACAGGGAGCTCCCCCTAGTGGTGACTGCAGACAGGATCTTATCATGTATCTCTGTATACAGGGAGCTCCCCCTAGTGGTGGCTGCAGACAGGATCTTATCATGTATCTCTGTATACAGGGAGCTCCCCCTAGTGGTGACTGCAGACAGGATCTTATCATGTATCTCTGTATACAGGGAGCTCCCCCTAGTGGTGGCTGCAGACAGGATCTTATCATGTATCTCTGTATACAGGGAGCTCCCCCTAGTGGTGGCTGCAGACAGGATCTTATCATGTGTCTCTGTATACAGGGAGCTCCCCCTAGTGGTGACTGCAGACAGGATCTTATCATGTATCGTTGTATATAGGGAGCTCCCCCTAGTGGTGGCTGCAGACAGGATCTTATCATGTATCTCTGTATACAGGGAGCTCCCCCTAGTGGTGGCTGCAGACAGAATCTTATCATGTATCTCTGTATACAGGGAGCTCCCCATAGTGGTGGCTGTAGACAGGATGTTATCATGTATCTCTGTTTACAGGGAGCTCCCCCTAGTGGTGACTGCAGACAGGATCTTATCATGTATCTCTGTATACAGGGAGCTCCCCCTCGTGGTGGCTGTAGACAGGTTGTTATCATGTATCTCTGTATACAGGGAGCTCCCCCTAGTGGTGACTGCATACAGTATCTTATCATGTATCTCTGTATACAGGGAGCTCCCCCTAGTGGTGGCTGCAGACAGGATCTTATCATGTATCTCAGTATACAGGGAGCTCCCCATAGTGGAGGCTGTAGACAGGATGTTATCATGTATCTCTGTATACAGGGAGCTCCCCCTAGTGGTGGCTGTAGACAGGATGTTATCATGTATCTCTGTATACAGGGAGCTCCCCCTAGTGGTGACTGCAGACAGAATCTTATCATGTATCTCGGTATACAGGGAGCTCCCCCTAGTGGTGGCTGCAGACAGGATCTTATCATGTATCTCTGTATACAGGGAGCTCCCCATAGTGGTGGCTGTAGACAGGATGTTATCATGTATCTCTGTATACAGGGAGCTCCCCCTAGTGGTGGCTGCAGACAGGATCTTATCATGTATCGCTGTATACAGGGTGCTCCCCCTAGTGGTGGCTGCAGACAGGATCTTATCATGTATCTCTGTATACAGGGAGCTCCCCCTAGTGGTGGCTGCAGACAGGATCTTATCATGTATCGCTGTATACAGGGTGCTCCCCCTAGTGGTGGCTGCAGACAGGATCTTATCATGTATCTCTGTATACAGGGAGCTCCCCCTAGTGGTGACTGCAGACATGATCTTATCATGTATCTCTGTATACAGGGAGCTCCCCCTAGTGGTGGCTGCAGACAGGATGTTATCATGTATCTCCGTATACAAGGAGCTCCCCCTAGTGGAGACTGCAGACAGGATCTTATCATGTATCTCTGTATACAGGGAGCTCCCCCTAGTGGTGGCTGCAGACAGGATCTTATCATGTATCTCTATATACAGGGAGCTCCCCCTAGTGGTGGCTGCAGACAGGATCTTATCATGTATCTCTGTATACAGGGAGCTCCCCCTAGTGGTGACTGCAGACAGGATCTCATCATTTATCTCTGTATACAGGGAGCTCCCCCTAGTGGTGGCTGCAGACAGGATCTTATCATGTATCTCTGTATACAGGGAGCTCCCCCTAGTGGTGACTGCAGACAGGATCTTATCATGTATCTCTGTATACAGGGAGCTCCCCCTAGAGGTGACTGCAGAAAGGATCTTATCATGTATCTCTGTATACAGGGAGCTCCCCCTAGTGGTGGCTGCAGACGGTGTTATCATGTATCTCTGTATACAGGGAGCTCCCCCTAGTGGTGACTGCATACAGGATCTTATCATGTATCTCTGTATACAGGGAGCTCCCTCTAGTGGTGACTGCAGACAGGATCTTATCATGTATCTGTATACAGGGAGCTCCCCCTAGTGGTGACTGCAGACAGGATCTTATCATGTATCTTTGTATACAGGGAGCTCCCCCTAGTGGTGACTGCAGACAGGATCTTATCATGTATCTCTGTATACAGGGAGCTCCCCCTAGTGGTGACTGCAGACAGGATCTTATCATATATCTCTGTATACAGGGAGCTCCCCCTAGTGGTGGCTGCAGACAGGATCTTATCATGTATCTCTGTATACAGGGAGCTCCCCCTAGTGGTGACTGCAGACAGGATCTTATCATGTATCTCTGTATACAGGGAGCTCCCCCTAGTGGTGACTGCAGACAGGATCTTATCATGTATCTCTGTATACAGGGAGCTCCCCCTAGAGGTGACTGCAGAAAGGATCTTATCATGTATCTCTGTATACAGGGAGCTCCCCCTAGTGGTGGCTGCAGACGGTGTTATCATGTATCTCTGTATACAGGGAGCTCCCCCTAGTGGTGACTGCATACAGGATCTTATCATGTATCTCTGTATACAGGGAGCTCCCTCTAGTGGTGACTGCAGACAGGATCTTATCATGTATCTGTATACAGGGAGCTCCCCCTAGTGGTGACTGCAGACAGGATCTTATCATGTATCTTTGTATACAGGGAGCTCCCCCTAGTGGTGACTGCAGACAGGATCTTATCATGTATCTCTGTATACAGGGAGCTCCCCCTAGTGGTGACTGCAGACAGGATCTTATCATATATCTCTGTATACAGGGAGCTCCCCCTAGTGGTGGCTGCAGACAGGATCTTATCATGTATCTCTGTATACAGGGAGCTCCCCCTAGTGGTGACTGCAGACAGGATCTTATCATGTATCTCTGTATACAGGGAGCTCCCCTTAGTGGTGGCTGCAGACAGGATCTTATCATGTATCTCTGTATACAGGGAGCTCCCCCTAGTGGTGGCTGCAGACAGGATCTTATCATGTATCTCTGTATACAGGGAGCTCCCCCTAGTGGTGGCTGCAGACAGAATCTTATCATGTATCTCTGTATACAGGGAGCTCTCCCTAGTGGTGGCTGCAGACAGGATCTTATCATGTATCTCTGTATACAGGGAGCTCCCCCTAGTGGTGTCTGCAGACAGGATCTTATCATGTATCTCTGTATACAAGGAGCTCCCCCTAGTGGTGACTGCAGACAGGATCTTATCATGTATCTCTGTATACAGGGAGCTCCTCCTAGTGGTGGCTGCAGACAGGATCTTATCATGTATCTCTGTATACAGGGAGCTCCCCCTAGTGGTGGCTGCAGACAGGATCTTATCATGTATCTCTGTATACAGGGAGCTCCCCCTAGTGGTGGCTGCAGACAGAATCTTATCATGTGTCTTTGTATACAGGGAGCTCCCCCTAGTGGTGTTTAGAGACAGACAGAATTTAATCACATAGCACTTATTTTATTTCATGACAATACAAAGGATTTTGAGTATTAGAAAATAAATTATTCTACACAATATAATGAGCCAAGTTCAGGTGAATTGATCAGAAATTCACACCCTAAATTTTTGTTGTTCTTTTTTTTACCAAACATCATGATAGGGATTTTTAGTGGAAGAGAGTTTATGGTAATCAAAATTGTTGGAAAATCTAACGAGACTGTTGGAGTCTCCTTTATACCAGGAGCTGATGGCATCTGTCACCCAGGAGGTGAATGTCTCTGCAGGTTCCCAGCACCGGAGATATTGGACATGGAGATGAGACCGTGGGGGCAGGGAGGTCCCCTGACTTCTGGGCCATTGATATGAAATTGCCAGTCAGCTTCTCTCCATGCCATAATGGCTGATAACAGGGAATAATAGATCCAACACTGCAGCACACGGAGACACAATTTTAAGTTCATGGTCAGTCCCAGTTTTTTTTCGTGGCTGGTCCTGTGGTTTCATCAAACCCTTTAAGTATTAGAAGAGCAAATTTCCCGCTGATTCGAATATTGCCTGACGAGATGCTGCCTGCCGGACACAACAAGAGAAAGGATTCATCAAATTCACGAAAGCAAATGTGAAATATGGTGAAAACACAATTAGGTAGAAAAATATTTATAAAACAGGATCCTACATCCGGGAGGGATTAGATAAAGGTTCTAAGAAGCCGTCCTCACCGGCTGCCTCCTTCCCGTTACTGGAGTGCTAGTCTCTATGGACGGATAGGAAGCAAGATCGGTCACCTGTTTGCTTAGATTTGTGATTGGCCACAGCAGTCATGTGACAGGAACAGTGAAGACGTCCCATTCCTGTCACCTGACTGCTGTAGCCAATCACAGGACTCAGCGGTCATGTGACTGAGAATGGAACCTCATGGCAATCTGTCCCTCTCGGAAGTGATGGAGGCTACAGTTGGTGATTTTTAAAGTTTCCACATGTGAAAAATTTTCACAAAAATTCTACTTTTTATAAAAATGTTTGAAGAAGTCAGACAGCCCCATTAATAAGATGGGGTGGATTTTTTTGTATTATTGGCAGCATTTGAACAATGAAAAGGAGAAAGAAGATGAACCCAAGGAAAGTAAATATTAATGTGCCGACAGTTCTAATTTATGCAGGTGAGTTCCACAAAGAGGCAGAGAATATGCAAATATGTACAGAAGAGACGTTTCTGGATGTGGCTAAAAGTCGGCGCTAGTGATTGGCAGGTAACACGCTTTCTCTAGAGGACCTGGAATGCAGGCGAATGCACTTTGGCGGTCGTTGTATCTCCACGGTACTGAGATCACACTCCAACATCTCCCGAATCCACTCATCATCCAGAGAGCCATCCACAAACTCCTGGAGACTGATGATGGCTGAAAGACACACAAAGGAGATCACTGTTATTGACTACAGGTTGACAGCGTTGAAACTAATAATTGAGGTTGAGGCTCTGGGCGCTTCATGCCGTCAACTTGGGCTCACTGATTGGCTGCAGCGCTGTCGAAGTGACATCAGCAGCCCAGACAATATCTAGAGCAGTGGTGGAGAATCAGCGCTGGACCCTTGGGAGGATGAGTAAAGGGGGCAGGAGTAATAAAACACTCCTTCACATTAGGGGAATTTTTTTTTTTTGTGCTTTTGTTTTTTCCACCACTCCTTCCAAGGGTCATCTATAACTTTTACCTTTCCATCCCCATAGTCGCACGAGGACTTGGGTTTTTTTGCACAATGAGATATATTATTATATCCTGACTGTCCACAGCCTCCACTAGGGGGAGCTCATGAGCTTAGTGTAGACTGTTTATCCAGTTTATACACTGGAGCTCCTCAACTCCACCGATGGTGACAGGAAGACAGAAATGTTTCATATTTCTAAGAGTCAATGCAGGGGATTTGATGAAAGAAACAGACTCACAATTAGAGATCAATCAGGTCAAAATTATAGACCTAAAAGTCTTATTATCATGTAATTTTTAAGTCTTGGTATATGAAAAAGCCTCATTTCCATGGAAAAACGGACAGCAATGGAGCATAACCTTTAACTTTTCCACAACAGAACATATTTTCATGATGCTTTACCGTTATGGTCTTTGTCCAGGCGAATAAAAATGCGATTCGTGCACTCTTCTGCCGTCGGTGGATTGACTTTGGCTATTGAAGCAGCGATGCTCATTTTATACACTGTCTGTAGAAGAAAAATAATTACTTGTAACACCATAGAGATGAACAAATCATTCGGAAGTGAGTCAAATTCACCTCGAATTTCACCAGGATCTGAATTTTTTGTGATTTTATTGGCAAAAAGATGAACGAATAACTCGGAACGAGTCGAATTCACCTTGAATTTAACCAGTATCTGAATTTTTAGTGATTTTATTGACAAAAATCCAACAAAATAGGGGCTATTCCCCTATTTTACTGGATTCAAAAGCACCAAAAAGGGGATGAAAAAAGTAATACTCACTCACTCATTAAAAAAATCAATGGGCCCTGTGGTGCGAAGAACATCAGAAACCTGTGAGTGAAGACTGGACCGGAACAACTAAGTACTCAACTTCGTAGACAAGGGGAAGGGAGTAATAATTTGCCTTTATTTTTTGCATATTTTGCACTGGGCATAATCGGACATATTTAATTGGGTTTGAAAAATGTTGATGCCAATAGAATTTCCCATCCGAATTCGAGAAAATTGCTAATTTTGAACTTTTGCAAACTCATGGATCACCAAAGATTATAGCTATGTCGCCTAAGTTCCCCCCACTTTTTCCTAAAACATCCCATAAACAGTGACTGATTTGGTTGGAGTTATAGTAGTTGACGCATCCAGCTCTGAAATTTGAGAAGGTCCAAAGACCCATCTATCATATTGGGAGACACACAATAGGTGGTGGAGGTTAAATAAGGACCAAAAGCTCTAAGATACACCTGTGAAAAAAGTATGTCATAAGCTCGCAACCATCTAAGTCCAATTTAGTTCTACCAAAGATTTACACAAACCTTCATGATATCCAACATTTCCAATCGGGTGATGGCTCCGTCACTGTCCTTGTCGTATAACTTAAAAGACCACTTGAGTTTGTCCTCTGAAGTCCCGTGAGCAAGCATACTGATGGCCGTGGCATATTCTCGGAAGTCTACTATTCCGTCCTATAACCAGTAAAGTGACTTGATCAATGAAAACATTACTTATTTATCACAACAAGGTGAAGAGTAAGCAGTTTATAACCTTTATATTTAGCCATGACGCCCTTCTTTCACTGATCAATTTCCTCTAATAAATTGTCATAAGCCTAAGTCCCCGGAAGCCAAAATATTCAAAGGCCTCCATAGACATTTGACAAAACCCCACCAGAATCTGCCAATCGGCTGGTGGACTAATGTGTAAGGGGCCTCCCAACTCTCACCATCAAGCAGGGGAGAAAAAGATCTGGTCTATTGGATCTCTATTCTCTAACTATGTTGCATATTTTGCTCTTTGTGAGTCAAGCCACTACATGAGGATTCTGGCAGCAGCTCTCATAGAAAACACAGTAGAGCTCCACCAAGCCGGGCAGATGTGTCGGGAAATCAGGAGTGGTAGCATTTGGCTGAATGATCATTCTGCCAACTGCTGTCGAATGTTTAAGGGGGTCCTAAGTTATTATGCTTGATATAATTGAGCTTTTAACTTGTGCTGAGACTTCTTGTTGTGAAGGGGCTGCCTAAAAGTACAACCTCTTAGCTCGAAAACACACGCACCTCAGAAACCTAAATATGTAAATAACAAGGGAGTGTGGAGACTTAAGAAATGACTTCATGTATCACACATAGGATTGAAACCTAATATTCGAGTTCTTCCCTCACCCAAGAAACCATAAATCAAAGTCCCTTTCCCACAATCCCAAATTTTAAAATATCAAACTGGCAAATCCTGTGTGTTTTTCAGGTTAATCCCAACTAATAACGTGAAAAAACTTTAGAAATGTATTATTCTAGTGTCTCACGAGAATGCTTTTACCAGAAGAGCTTCAACCCCTAAAAATCAGAAGATCCTATGATTTGATTCATGGAAAAAAGTTGAGCCAAAGATTGAGACTAAAGATGAGCAATTTGATTTAATGTGCATCAAATTGATGATGAATTTTCAGGGATTTGCTGAATTCAAACAATTTGTGATATGATTTGGGCAAATCGCCTAAAATTATTACTATTTCACACTCTGCAGAAGATTTCAAGACCTCGGGTACTGCCGGATGGGCTTCCCTAAAATGCCTTGAAGCTATCACATCACATTATATAACAGGTGGGATTATCATAACTTGCATTCTGGCCTTCATAGCCTTCCAAAGCAGAAAATTCAGCAGTCATTTTGTGATGAATCTGGATAATGAATGAACGCCACAGCTCATGACTTTACCCATAGAAATAGTGAGAAAAAGCCATAAAACAATGAAAAAAACTGCAGAGAGTATGTAAAAGCAATGAATGAAGAAGATTGGTGTGTGAGGAAATAGAATATGGGAGGGTTTCTGAGACATATACAGTAAGTCTTTTCAGGGGAATTGGAATCATAGCAAATCGTATTTGCTGGGAAAATTTGACAAATTTGAATTTCAAAATATTTGCTTATCTCTAGTCCAGACCCATCAATGCAAGACAATGAAAGTAGCATAACTTATTAGTCTGAAACCAGAGAAGGGTCAGAACAAGGGTTAGGTGAGGTAGACCACTGCTCGAGCACCAATAGAGAGAGAAGAATTTGTGCTACTTACCGTACATAGGAAGCAACTGAAGAGAATGAGCAACATGTGGCATTGTCTATAAATGTAAGAGTCGTCCAAACACTTTGCATGGACCACTGAAGTGGGAACCAATGGTGGTGAGGTAGGTTCAGAAGCCCTTCCTTTGGGCACACCATACATCTCCCTTGGCTGCTTTATGAAAAATTACATTTATCAATTCCATCCCTCTTACCCCATTGTCATCCAGTGCTCTGAAAATCTGTTCTGCATACTCGGAGGATTGCTTTCCCGTCGTGCAATCACAGAAACACTTGCGAAATTCATGGAGGGTGATGAGACCACTGGGACACTCCTGGACAAATTTTCTGTTAACAAATAGTCGAAAATTCATGTTATCTCCAAGTGGGACTTCCTTAACGTATGGGAACAAGAGCTCAGAAGAAGCTAAGGCTAGGGTTTTATTGTTTAACTCCATGGTTGAGTGAAGGGATGTCAGGAACATCCCTGGTGGTCTATGGTATTGAGGAGTCTTAAAATAGTGAAAGTTGTCTATGCTAGTGAGGGGTATAATGGTAATATTTCTAGTTTTGTACAGTAGTGACGTAGAAATGTAAAGTCTCTGAGGTTCTTAGGGTAGAGGTAGAATTTATTTCCTCATCACTGGTGGCGGTGTCAAAGCATGGACCGCGAGACCAATAGCAAGCCAAGTAGTTTGCGCCCCCTAAACTGTGAACTGTTACCACTCCCTAGTTTTTTTCTGTTTTTTTATTTCTGAAATCAGACATAACATTGTTAAAATAAAAATGTATACATGATATTTTTATTTTACTTTTAATTTTTTACACTTTTTGTTTTATTTAGGTACTTTATTACCTTAGCCCTATCCCTACCTGTATCCATAAACCTATCCCTATCCCTGCCTGTAGCTCTAATCCTAACCAAATCCCAAAACCTAAGCTCTAACCCTTACAGTAACCCAAAATCTAACCCTACCCCTAACTCTAGTTACACACAGTATACAGGACAGGAGGAGTGGTACTGTGCAGTGTATATCTACAGGAGAGGAGGAGTGGAATTGTGCGATTTATAGATACAGGACAGCAGTGTGTCAATGACGCCTTCTGGACATTTGTGAAGTCAGCAGTCTTCCCCATGATTGTGGAGCTACTGAAACAGACTAAGGGACCTTTTATAAATGCTTAGGAAGCCTTTGCAGGTGTTTTTTTTTGCTAATTATTCTAATTTACTGAGATAATGACTTTTGGGTTTTCATTGGCTGTAAGCCATAATCATCAACATTAACAGAAATAAACACATGAAATAGATCACTCTGTAATGACTCTATATAATATATGAGATTCACTTTTCATATTGAAGAACTGAAATAAATTAACTTTTTGAGGATATTCTAATTTTTTGAGAAGCACCTGTATGTCTCTTTGGCTTGAGTAGATTCCCCCTTTACGTCTGGTTGTGGTTACAGCTAAGCAACATACATACAAAAAAATTACCTATACCATGCATGAAGCTCCAAAACGACAACTCCATTCTTCCTTGGCATCGACGCTACTTGACCCATCACTGAATAAACATCAGGAAATTAGTCTCAGCCTACGAATGTGGCCGAGTTTATACGAGATTACAGATTAAGGGCCGTGCATCACCCAAATTAGATTGCAAGTATTTAATCTGCTCAGACGCTCTGGATTGACGCTAATGTGATTACATGTATGTTAATCCAACGACAACATGGCACCGTCTGAGCTCTGACAACTGCCCGACGTCTCCACCGGTAGGTATCTCTTCCACGACCCTCACACACGTGCACAATGCTGGCAGTGTTTTATTACTTCTCAGAACACAAGATCGGGCATGTTGAAATATAACTACCTAATTATAGTCCTCTAATATCTGAGGTCTTCATGACGTGATGGGTTTTTATGACGCCTAGGGTTCTGCTGAAGAGCTGAAGATGAAAAATGAAAATGGGTCTTGGAAAATGGTGACATAAGAAAAATTGTTTTTTATTTTTTTTACTTTCCGATTTTTTTTTTTCACCAATTAAGTAATAGTAAAAAAAACTATACATGTTTGGTATCTTTGTACTTGTACTGATCTGGAGAATCATATTGTAAGGTCAGTTTTATAGAACAGTGAACATGGTAAATATTGTGGCATTGCACTTTGTTTTGCTATTTCAAGCCACTTGGAAATTTTTTCCAATTTTCCAGTACACTTTATGGTAAAATCAATGGCGTCATTCAAAAGTACAACTCGTCCCACAAAAAAAAATCAAGCCCTCATATTGACGGAAAAATAAAAAAGTTACGGCTCTGGGAAGAAGGGTAGGAAAAATATGAAAACAGTACATGGAAAATCGCAAGCTAATGAAGGGGTTAAATAAGAGAAAAAACTTTCCACTTCTGACTTGGTGACAGGTTCTGATTACCACTTCATCATTTCATACAGACAAGTCAGGAGATGATTCCTATAGATCTAGAAAACTCTCAGTTTTCCTCCCCTGAATGTTCCTCTGTCCGTTCCTCTAAGCTCCGTCTGGTTCATCAACGTCCATTGTCCTAATTTAGGTTAAATCTCGGTCGCAGTCAGAAAAGGACAGCCGGTGTTCACGAGGCAGAACGATCCTCTTAAAGTACACGACACTCAAGGTAATAAGGACTTGACATAGAAAAGAGACAAGACGGCGGCGTCGCACCTTCCGAGCTGTCATTTGTGTTGTTAAGATCAGTTTCTGTAGAAGATTTCTCAGTTTATTTTTCTTTTACTTTGCGGCCTCATTTAGAGGCTCCAACTTATGTCCCTCGTGTTCTCCAATCAGACTGCAGGATTCACAGAACTTCTAGAGTTGTCTATTGGTCATGAGTGGCTTGACACAAGGAATGCCTTTTCTTAAAAAATCCTTCCAAGGCTGCAGTTATCCTGGTTGCTTGTGCACCTTTTTCTACCACACTTTTTCCACTCACCTTTCCATTAATATTCTTGAATACAGCGCTCTGTGAACAGCCGGCTTCTTTAGCAATGACCTTTTGTGGCTTCCCCTCCTTGTGGAGTGCGTCAATGACGCCTTCTGGACATCTGTCAAGTCAGCAGTCTTCCCCATGATTGTGGAGCTACTGAAACAGACTAAGGGACCTTTATAAACGCTTAGGAGCCTTTTTCAGGTGTTTTTTGTTAATTATTATAATTTACTGACATAATGACATTTGGGTTTTCATTGGCTGTAAGCTATAATCATCAACATTAACAGAAATAAACACGTGAGATGGATCACTCTGTGTGTAATGACTCTATATATGAGTTTCACTTTTTGATTTGAAGAACTGAAATAAATGATGATATTCAAATTTTTTGAGAATCACCTGTAGGTGCAATATTAAAATCCTTTAAATCTATCAAGATGCTTTTCAGTTGTATAACGAACAAACAATGGGAAAGAATTTATCAGTTTTTCCGCTAGTCTTCTGGTGTCAGATAGTTGCAACCACAGTTCTGCAAAATGGCTGGGACTTTTTACCAGGATGGGGTCAGGATGAGGGACATATATACTAGGATGGGCCCAGAATGGGGACATATGTACCAGAAAGCCCAAGATGGGGGATATTACTGCAAAATGGGGGATGGAGGGTCAATTCGTATTTACATATAGGATTTAGAACGCTACAATGGCCCATACATCTAACCATCAGTCAGGGGCAGAGGACTCAGGTCCAATTTTTGCATCTGGGCCTATCTGACTACAATTACGCCTTTGGCTAAAATGGAGGGACAGGTACTCATATAGGCTCTTGCTATTATGTTAATGTTAATTTATATTTTATAGATCCAACCCCAAAGGAAAATATTTCCTGCACGTCATTATACATTAGTAGAGGATCAGTCATTAAAAACTACATTGAGCTCTGAGCTTTTCACATTTGCGCACCCTGTACTGTAGGATACATTTTTGCATTTCCACAGGAATCTCGTTTTTTTTGTTCCTTGAATATCTTGGTTAGGACTACAGTACAAAAAAAATATTCCAATTTTTTAAATTCAGGAAATGTTACACTTTTGCTTAGCCTCACCCATTTTTGTTTGTCATTTTAGACCTTCTTAGTCAAAGAACGGTATGATGTGCACAGTCAAACACTTCATGACATAAGAGGCTCTCATCACAAGGAAACAGAAATCTATCATAGGCTGTAAAAGGAAAAATAATTTTTATCTGCTTTGGGTTCTAAGCAAAAACGATACTTACAGAGACAATCAGCATGGCACCATATAAGTAAATGAATGATAAAGAATATAATCGTCAATCATGGCAGGTAGCCAGCTGAATAAAAAGGACTATTCGATACGGACTAATCGCTAAACAGAACACTGAAAAAAACACATGGCAGAAAAGCCAAGAGAAACGACCAAAACAGTCCAGTATACATATAAAAGTGAAAATACTTTATTAATACAAAGTAATAAGGACAAAAAAGCCATCAGGCCAAGAGATGGCATGCAATACATGAAACCAAAATGACAACGGTAAAAATAGCAGATGTGCACACATGCCAGAACCACACAACACAAAATATAAATACAAATAAATCTCCCCGTCACAATATGGCGGTATAAGAGAGGGTGCCCAAAGGGGTATATTCACACAACTAGCAGAGTAAATAATGCTCTGAAAATCAGAGCAACATGATATATCAGCAATAAAGATAGACAATATGCATGTTGGAAACTAATACCTTACTTGTGGACGGCACCAATGTGGGGGTTCCTGGGATGTGTGCACACACCCCAACGCACGTTTCGGATATTATCCTTCCTCAGGGGGCATGCCCTCTCTTATACCGCCATATTGTGACGGGGAGATTTATTTGTATTTATATTTTGTGTTGTGTGGTTCCGGCATGTGTGCACACCTGCTATTTTTACCGTTGTCATTTTGGTTTCATGTATTGCATGCCATCTCTTGGCCTGATGGCTTTTTTGTCCTTATTTCTATGTATTAATAAAGTATTTTCACTTTTATATGTATACTGGACTGTTTTGGTTGTTTCTCTTGGCTTTTCTGCCATGGGTTTTTTTCACTACTTTAGGTTCTGTACAGAAGGGAAAATCATTCCAGGAATGAAGCTGTGCTGATACATGAGATCTGGACAGTCTGAAACAAGTAATAGGTTATAAAGGAGGTCTAAGGATGAATGACAGGATGAAAATTACAGCCTGAAACACATTAGATGGCTGTCAGCCGAACAATGCTTTGGCCAATTGTTTGGCCGACAGCCATCTGAGCCGACTCTACCAAATATAGGAAAGCTCATTCGGCTCCTCCTGTCTTCTCTATGAGAAAGCCACCATCTTACACGTTGGCCCGATGGCTTTACTCAGGGAGAACAATGTAATCGGCCATCCGAAATTGGACATGACTGATCGATAACACTCCAGACCATCCATCGGCCGGTGCTCCCATACACATTAGAATGTCAGCCAACCCCGGCCGGGTCCCCAACAGTTTCGGACGACATTAGTCTAATGTGTATGGGATCCTTCAGCCACTAACACATCCACAAATCATCTCTTCCATGTCAGAGGAGTCAATAGACGTTGTTTCATCTTATTATACTGTTAAAATTGCAAAGTGCCTGTAAAAATAATAAACTTTATAATTTACCAAGTATGACAACACTCCATTCTCCTCTGTAACTCAATAGTGTACAGAATTCATCCAAAAATAAAGTATAAAGAACAAATCTTTATTAATTACTCACAGAAAATGCTAAAAACAGATAAAATACAATTCAGATAATAAACAGGTGGTGTCTTAATTACATACAAAACTTACTGGCAGATTAAAAGCAGATTAATAAGCCTCTGGCTCCAATGGAGAAATGTATAGCAGATTTTACATATAAATATATACAAAATAAAGATGGTAGCTATACTCCACTGCTTGGAAAAGTCACTTACATATATTAAAATAAGGTATCATCTAAAAGTCTAAATAAACATAATTTCTATAAATCATTGGACAACCAAGCAATGAAAAATAGTATTCATCTATTATACAACAGCTTGATCTGCTGTGCAAAAGCCTATAAGGTGCTAGTTGTTAGATGTAACATGTTAGTGGCTTTAAATATACAAAAAAGGGAGAAAACAGCCGGTCATGAAAAATGCAATAAAATGCTGGTGTAACAGAATATATTATTTATAGCATAGAATAAATAAGTGCTATTGAGAATGCACATATATAAATGCATGGGTTGCAAGAAATGATTTTTATGTTTAAATAATGTGGCTGGTAAGGAAAGGAAATAAGATAGTAAATCAAAGTAAGATAATATATTTACCACCAGTCCACCCCGACGCGCGTTGTGCCTTTTGGCTTCCTCATGAAGGGTATGAGTGGAGGAGCCATGCCTGTATTTTATATATGGACAGACAGTATATGGAATCCCTTTCCAGTAGTATTAGCAGCTGTGTGCTCCTCTGATGTGGGGCACCAGCATCACCTGCAATTACAAATGGCAGCTCTGTACTGCGCTGACGTAGGCCGCCACCATCACCTGAATCATCAACCGCGGCATCAGACGGCATCCCAATGCATCTCCCATGCGCACCTACCCTCAAGAAGGTGCGTCACAAGGCGGGCAGGGCTGGGATGGCGTCGTATAGACACGTTGCCCTGGAGATGGTGACAAAAACATCCACCGCAAGAGAACGGCTCCCAGTGGAAAACTAGGGCACAATAACACCATTTTGTGGTTGCAAGACAGACTGCAATAATCTATGATCATGTATTTGTTGCTGAAATTAAATTGACTATCAGATATAGCGTTCTATGGGGGCATTAAATGACCAAACATAATATAGAGAGAAAAGTAAAGAATTATCAGTAGCAAAGAAACAAAAAAATGTAGAAAAATATATAAATAATAAATAAAAACAATAAAAACTAATTCTCTTGTTGGTTCTCGGAAGAAATGAAAGCCTAGATGTAGCCCCTCTCACTGGTGCTCCCTAGAGTCCCTATTGGCTGATTACTCCACCAATCATATTCTAATCTCAGTCGCTGGGTAGATTTCTTCTAGGACTATGTTTTCTCTCAGCTGCTCCCCGATATCTTTATAGAACCACCACATACACATAACGCAGCATGTAGAGGCTCGGAGAAGGCGGCAGTGAAGGTGTGTAAGTGTCTGATGGGGTCACACAGCTCATAAAAGGACAACTGCCCGGCCTCATAATCCAGACATATCCTGAACCGATCACTGGAGATCTGGTGAGGTAACGGGATAATTTTACTGTCATGTATCACTGAATAATGATTAATATTCCCCAGCACTTTATATAAACACCAGGACTTGTTATTAGATGCAATAATTGACTTCGCTCCACTCCTGTCTATACTGGGGTAACACATCCCCACCATCCACCATACAGATCCACTGATCTCCACATCCCAGTAATGTTGTCCTGAGGTAAATCTCCTCACGCTCATCACCTGAGGATAATCCTGGAATCTCTCTGCTGTTTCTGGACGATTCTGTCTTATTCTTGTCCAGGTTGCAGTTTTCCTGTCGTCTGATACAAGGAGATTATTACCAGCCGTGTTTACATCCAGGAATATGTCCGCAGGATCCTGAACATAGAAGATCACATGTATATCTCTTATAGCAGATAATGTGTGTGAGATCAGCTCCGCACCCCGATCACCTCCATCATGTCCTCCTGTTTCCTCATCACCTCCATCATGTCCTCCTGTGTCCTCATCACCTCCATCATGTCCTCCTGTGTCCTCATCACCTCCATCATGTCCCACTATGACCTCACCATGTCCCAAACAACGACCAAACAAGTCACTCGCTCCTCTAAGACAGTCAGTGGATACTAGCGGTACGACCTCACAACGTCGCAAACAAGGACCAAACAAGTCACTGAGGGCTGCTGAACTGTCACCGGTGTCTCGCTCCTCTAAGACAGTCAGTGGATCCGTCATGTTACACAGCTCCTCAATGTCCCTCATCTTCCTGGACAGATCGTCCTTCTTTCTTTCCAGTTTCTGGATCACTTCAGATAGTGAGAGTGACTCCTGCTCTTCCTGCCTTTTGATATCACTCAGGACCTTCTTCTCCAGGATGTCCATCCGTCTCCTGATCCAAGTAAACCAGGCAGTGGCTCTCTTGCCTTCTCCAGATGCTTTTTTTTTAGCTTTTCTCTTGCACTCCTCCAGACTACGGACTCTTTCCTGAGTCTTCTTTCTCTTTGTGTTCAGTTTCTGGAGACCATTTCTCAGTTTCTTCTTCTTCTTCTCAGAGGCCTCATCCAGAGTCTCCACCCGATGTCCCCGATGTTCTCCGACCAAACTGCAGGACACACAGATACAAGCCTCGTCCTCAGTACAGTAATATTCCAGGATCTTCTTATGGACAGAACATTTCCTGGTCTCCAGAGAAGTGCTGGGATCAGTGAGGACGTGTTCTGGTCCGTTGCTGTGAACCCTCAGGTGATTATCACATAGAGAAGCTTCACACAGCAGACAGGATTTAGCAGCCGGTACCGGAGAGTGAATGCAGTAAGTGCAGCAGATCCCGGTGATCTCCTCCTGATGTGGCTGAGTAGACAGGACATTCTCCACTACATTACACAGAGTTATGTTCTTCTGTAGTGGAGGCCGCTTGTGAAATGTTGCTCTGCATTCAGGACAGGAATATTCTCCATACCTGCCCTCTGTATCCCGCACTCCATCAATACAGACCCGGCAGAAGTTGTGTCCACATCTCAGGGTTACAGGATCTGTATAAATGTCCTTACAGATAGAGCAGATCAGCTCATTTCTTAGACCAGCAGACGCCATTGCTCAGAGCAGAAAGAAGGAAGAAGAATTTTGTGATTCATATTTACCAGAGAAGGTGTGGCTAAACTTGTTTTTCTGGTTTTATTCTAAACACACTGATAACAAAGAACATTATTGTTGTGCTGTTCCGTGCAGAGGCGTAGCTAGAGCTTTTGCCGCCCGGGGCTGTTCCCGAGTTTGGCTCCCCCTCCCCGCTCAATGCACACAAAGGTTACCAAAAATGGTTTTCCTGTTTTGTAGAACTTAAACTGGGCCTAATGGTGTCACCCCCACATGCCAAACCTGTGACTTAATACCACCACACCATGACCAGGCCACATAGTGACCGAATAATACTACATACAAGGGACAAATACCACAACACCATTTCCAGACCACATATTACCACCACATAGTGACTGAATACTACAATACTGATCAGTAATAAAAAAAAAACCACAATACTATCACCATAAGTGCCAGTATTCACAGGAGATCTGTACTTAGTATGCAGTGTCTGTGTAGAGGTAATACAGAGATCACTGGTGACATTATACACAGGACCTCTATATAGTATACAGTGTATAGTGTCAGTGTATAGGTAACACTGACTCACCAGTGACGTCTCTAGGTGAAGTCCTTCATCTTTCATCCAGCACAGACCGCCATCATTCCTTCCAGCCAGGACTCGTTTCTGCAGGAAATAACACAGTTATCTAGAGCTCCGCTTGCAGAACACATTACTTAATTTTTCACAACTTCTACATTACACCACATGAAGATAAAAAGGCGATATAGTGTCACTCTGCACAGTAACAGGACCGCCCCCCCATTTAAAACAGTATACTCAAAAAATAAAATAAATACATCACTGCAGTAATAATATCCCTTAATTATCCCCTATGCCTATGGTAACACTATTCCCCACCCTGGCCCCGTTTATCTCATTCCTGGCTCCAGCCATATGTTCTCGCATCCTGCCCTCATGAGTATCCATTCTACTCCATATGATCTCCCCATCCTGCCCCACCAGCCTCCATCGTATCCGTCCTGCCCCATGATCCAATCCTGCCCCGTGTCTCCAATCATGCCCCGTATCTACATTCTGCCCCGTATCTACATTCTGCCCATGCCTCAAGTCCTGCCCCCAGTGTGTCCAGCATATTACCCCCATGTTGTCCAGCAATCTGCCCCAGTGTGTCCAGCATATTACCCCCATGTTGTCCAGCAATCTGCCCCAGTGTGTCCAGCATATTACCCCCATGTTGTCCAGCAATCTGCCCCAGTGTGTCCAGCATATTACCCCCATGTTGTCCAGCAATCTGCCCCAGTGTGTCCAGCATATTACCCCCAGTGTGTCCAGCAATCTGCCCCAGTATGTCCAGCACTGCCCCCAGTGTGTCCAGCAATCTGCCCCAGTGTCCAGCCTTTCCCCAGTGTGTCCAGCAGTCTGCCCCAGTGTGTCCAGCATATTACCCCCAGTGTCCAGCATTGCCCCAGTGTGTCCAGCATATTACCCCCAGTGTGTCCAGCAATCTGCCCCAGTGTCCAGCATTGCCCCAGTGTGTCCAGAAGTCTGCCCCAGGGTCTCCAGCATTGCCTCAATGTGTCCGGAAATCTGCCAAAGGGTCTCCAGTATTGCCCCAGTGTGTCCAGCATTCTGCCCCATGGTCTCCAGTATTGCCCCTGTGTGTCCAGCATTCTGCCCCATGGTCTCCAGTATTGCCCCAGTGTGTCCAGCAATCTGCCCCATAGTAGTCTCCTGTATTGCCCCAGTGTGTCCAGCAATCTGCCCCATGGTCTCCTGTATTGCCCCAGTGTGTCCAGCATTCTGCCCCATGGTCTCCAGTATTGCCCCAGTGTGTCCAGCAATCTGCCCCATAGTAGTCTCCTGTATTGCCCCAGTGTGTCCAGCATTCTGCCACATGGTCTCCTGTATTGCGCCAGTGTGTCCAGCATTCTGCCCCATGGTCTCCAGTATTGCCCCAGTGTGTCCAGCAATCTGCCCCATAGTCTCCTGTATTGCCCCAGTGTGTCCAGCAATCTGCCCCATGGTCTCCTGTATTGCCCCAGTGTGTCCAGCATTCTGCCACATGGTCTCCTGTATTGCCCCAGTGTGTCCAGCAATCTGCCCCATGGTCTCCAGTATTGCCCCAGTGTGTCCAGCATTGCCCCCAGACAGACATAAAGAAAAAAAAAAAAAAGTAAAATCCTCACCTCTCCCGTTCCTAGCGCAGGTCCGGTCCGGTGCAGCCAGTCAGCGTCTCTCTGTCCTGAGCGGCGCGCACAGTAGTGACGTCATCGCGCCCTCTGCTCTGAGACGTCGCAGAGTCAGAGGACGCTGAAGCCGCAGGAACCAGGAGAGGTGAGTATTAGAGCGTGGGGCGGGGCCGGGGGTGGGGGGAGCTGGCCCTGGTCGTGGCGGCGGACGGCGCCGCCCGAAGATTTAAAGGGGCGTCTTTTTTTTTTTTTTTCTTCTCCTGCAGCGCCGGCCGCCCCCCGCATTGTGCCGCCCGGGGCGGACCGCCCCCCCCCCCCCCCCGCACCCCCCTTCCTACGCCACTGGTTCCGTGTAAGTTATGCTCCTCAGTTTCTATGTGTTTCCATGCTGTGTTTATCTGTCCTTACATTTCTGCTCTGCTGCCACCTAATGGCCTTTTTCCATATGGCAGCTTGTTATTAATTAAATGGAACCTGTCACCCCCAAAATTAGCCTATAAACTAAAGCCACCGGCATCAGGGGCTTATCTCCAGCATTCTGTAATGCATTCTGTAATGCTGTAGATAAGCCCCCAATGTACATGAAAGATAAGAAAATCAGGTTATATTATACTCACCCAGGGGCGGTCCTGCTGCGGTCCGGTCAGATGGGTGTGGCGGTCCTGTCCAGCGCCTGCCATCTTCATACGATCACGTCCTCTTCTTGTCTTCTTGCTGCGGCTCCTGCGCAGGCGTACTGATTTGCCCTGTTGAGGGCAGAGCAAAGTACTGCAGTTAAGTACTGCAATTTAGGATCACAGTGCAGAGCCATTTTGTTGGTGACTGCAGAGTAATACTGACAAGTAGGCTGGAGTCACACACAACGTACAAAAAAACTGTCCGATTTTGTCTGTCAAGAATTACACTAATGGTGATCTGTGTGCGATTTTTTTCTCTAAAAAGTATCCGTGTATCATCCGTATGGCGAGATTTTCTCGCACATTTGCAAAATGAGCAAATGATAGATCCCTGGCCTGAAAATCATTACAAATTAATGTGGGACCCTATTTATTGGCTCAATAACAAGTCTCCTCCTCCTAGCTTGGCTTGAGAGTGTTTGCTGGTGTATTTTTTAGCTGATTTGTCTGCAACATGTCATATAGGCTAACCTTTAACCCCACTGAGAAGGCGCTTTTACACTGGGTTTTGTCCCAGCTTTTTGGGGCACCTTACCCAGTGATTGTGGATCCGAGGAGGCGGAGAAGAATGTGGGTCCATCCACTTATGAGGCGACAGGCGACTAAAGGGCATTTTCACCGTCTGTATACTTCACTACACAGCCATCCAGACAAATTTTACCAATATACTCAGATGAGCCTGGTATCACGTATAAGGACACTGTGATGAGCAAGTCTATTTCAGCAGACAGAGGAGCGGCTTCTACTTAATTTACAGTATGTCCAAAAACTGTATATTGCATATGTCTTTGATGTATTTTCTACACACACATTTCCCTTTTTTGGGCAGTCTTTGTTTTTTTATATCATTATGCCTTTCACATTACCTGCTCTTTGTATTTCTGCTATGTTCCCTAGGCATTGTATACCTGCTGTAACTTGTTGAGGCAGGGCTTACTGTAGTATGCACTCTCAATTAAATGTTATGCTGCCGTAATCTTGGTATGATGATGCATGGATATGTCCTAACCCTTATGTTTTTTTTTCTATTCTAGCTTTCTAGCAACTGGCCTGTCCTACGCAGCACGACATCTGGAGTTCCTAATCGGCAAATCCACAATTTCATTGTTCGGGCTACGTGATCACAAATTTTGCCCCGATTGCATCAATCGGTCATGCCTGACAGTGTTCTTATCCTTATTGTGCTGATGTTTTTATCCTCTGCTTCTACATGAAGTGAATAAAGTACCAAGTTTTTACTTTTCACTGTCTCGTTGAGCTGGATTTTCTTTCTTTGCTTTTTGTACGTAAGCCACCCAACTCTGGCTCCCAATATTATAATTATAAAGAATACTTTTCGGTAGTGCTGTTGGCCCTGGTCGACAGCACATACATGTTTCCAATTGTTGATATTGGGGCCTATGGTAGAACAGGAGACTCCCAAGTTTTCCATACTTCCTTTATGGGTCATCATATGTGCAGCGCCCCAGGGTCCTGGTCGTTGCAGTAGTATCATTCTCCTCTAGGGGGGAGTGATGTTACGTTTGAAGGCAATAAAGGAGATCTCTTTACCAGGTACCACAATGCATGCAACACATTTCATACTCCAGTCCACCAGGGGGAGCTACGCTCCTATTTATTAGGGCACTCTTCACACTAGGTAAAACTGGTGGCCTGGATAGGAAGTGAGGCAGATACTAGCTGAGCTCGGCTCAGGCAGTCGCTGGCTTAGCTTCGGCTCAGGTAGTTGGTCCCTGACAGGGGTGGAATCCTGTCAGAGGCCTAGACTGAGGGTCACGGAGCTGTGCCTGCCCAACGTGCGGCAGTTCCCAAGAAAGGACACGAACAGAGAACTGTATTGTAGAGAGTGAGACGGAAGTCATAGCAAAAGGAGAGGAAACCAGAAGGAGTTCTGCCCTGCACAGGCTGCCTCCTGCCGCAGGATCCGGTAGCCAAAACACCGAGGGAGCAACAGTCCTTTATGCCTTGCTCCAGAGACCGGCAGGACAGCTAATTTCACGTTACTGATCCGCCCCATACCCAGGAGTCGCGGTGACACCCACGAGAGGCCGGGGCGTGCTAGAGTCCCTGTAAAAAGCCTCAGGCCACTGGTCATACGGATTGTCCTATCCATCTGGGGGACAGAGAGAGAGATAACATCTAGAACATCTACAACAGTTGTGAGGACCTCAGTGAGAGGCTCAGCAATAAGGTGCTACAACACCCAGGTGCTAGAGGAAGGCTACTGATTCCCACCTGGATAAGGGGACTCTGGATTTGCCTTCAGACCGGCCGGACTCTGTCTGCCCTGTGATCTGGTGCTCTGGACTGTGGATGCTGAAGCCTTCAGTAAAAAGGTAAAGAGACTGCAACCTTGTGTCCTCGTTCTTCACTGCGCCACACACCATCCACCATCTACACACTGGGAAGCCCTGGGGACATACTTCACCTGTGGAAAGGTATACCATCTAGCTGCCATAACATCACCCCAGCGGACCCCGAGCAGCGTCGGTCACCCTGACCGAATACCACAGGTGGCGTCACAAACACTTTCCCCTTAAAGACCTCTCCCCCCCTTTTACACGGACGTCCCTAGGGCCATGGACCGGGTCAGCCACCGTGGCATCCCCCTTAAGAACCGAAGGACCAAGTACCGAGTACCCCACAACCCTTGGGGGCGCTCCATATGCGCAATAATCAGACCTCCCACCTTCACATCAGCTACCACGGTCTAATCTTGAAGCTGACCCTTATGTAATGGTTGGTGATGAGGTCTTTCAATTAATCAGGAACCTCATGAGGCCCTATCTGTGTAGAACCCTGGACCACTGGCGTCAAATCTTTATTTTCCACCTTTCCCGTGCACGACGCCTGGTGGAGTGTGCCTTTGGCATTCTGAGTGCAAAATGGCGTGTTCTACAGTCTGCTATTCAATTAAGTGAAGAAAATGTTAATCAAGTCATCAAAGCATGTATTGTTCTTCACAACTTCACAAGAATTCAAGACTGTAGTGCAAATGCTGGTGATGATGTGGAGGATGCAAATAATGTCCTGACTACTTCACATGGAGATCATGCACGTCATCCACCCTCTGGACTTAAAGTGCGGGATGTGTTTACTAATTATTTTGTTTCACCAGAGGGATCTACTCCGTGGCAAGATAATGCAGTGTCTGTTATAATGTTGTTTTGGTTATGTGTGTAAAATAAACTGATGTTACATTTTCAAAATTGTGATGTGTTTTTCAAAATGTGTTCACAAAATTATGATATAAACATCATCTATATACTGGAAAAAAGAAACACACATTTAACTATCTCAGTTTACTGACATAATGTTTGTATGTCACAATAACCATATTCACATCATATGGAAGTTATGGGCACTATTATCAGCCCTCAAACCAGGTTTTTTTAAGCATAATAAAATATAATAAAAAAAATAAAACCATAAAAACAAAAATAAGAAAAAAACATTACAAATTTATTGTAATGAGCAAGAAGAAGGTGGAGGAGATGGCGGGGCAGCAACCTGCGTGCTTTGGCTACTTTGTGTGCCTAATTGACCATGAGCTTGAGTGGTGCCTGAGGCTGCATGATGGAGCATGGAAGAGACTGGGTGTGGAACATGCTGGTACTGAGCATTTTGGTATTGCTGAAGACAATCCTGGGTATTGGAAGTACCCATTTGTGGATACCCCAGAATGTCCATGTCGACCATACCCATGTAGTGGCCACTCTCCTACACTGGGTATGGTTAAGTGACCATACTGGTGAAGTGCAGCTGGTGGCATGAAATGGCCATGTTGTGGCCGGTGTTGTATTGGGCCTTCAGGTATTTGTGGTGAAGGACTCCATGTGGGAGGGGGTTCACTATTAGATCTTGTGTTCTCCTCTGGTTGTACAGCCATTTGGAGAATGTCTTGCTGTGAAAGTTGCCATCTTTCAAGGGAAGACAATATTGGAATGGGGTTATTGGGTTGGGTGCATGCATCTAAAACTATTTGAAGTGCACCTCTGGCCCGCAGCCTCACTTCTCGAGGGATTGGGCGGAGATACCATGCCAGACTCCATGCATAGGCCTCTTCCCCATCATCATTGGCAGTGCGGGACAGGTAGTTCAATACCCCAGTATCCACTTGCCGTTTAGTCCCAGTGGTGGCAAGCTCCCTCCTGCGGCAGCCCGGCGTGAGACAACTGTAGGCTGTGGTGAGGTATCAATTGGGATTGTTGGGCAGCTACTCTGCCCATGATCCTTCTGTTTTTCATTTGGCTCCTGTCCCGCAGAAGGGCATGCTGGTGGTGGCTGTTGGAGACTTGTTGACGGTGGGGAAGATGCTCTAGCCTATTCTTCCCCTTGACCAACTGGGTCGATGTGGACCTCCGAATCTCAACCAGTCTCCCGCTCAGTTATGTTTGATTCTGTTCTGCTTTTCATAAAAAAAAACAAAAAAAACATTATTTCATACTGTAAGACCACGTGGCAAATGTGTGGTGTACTGACTCAAGCACTTACAGACAGAGATCAAGAACTGGAGCGAGAAAATGTAACTGATCATAGTATATATTTTCTCTTTTTGGGTCCCTCTGACCCAGTCCTGGCCCAATTCTGACGCTCTCTGCGGAACTGGTCACGGCAGCTCTGCCATCGTCTCATGACATCAGACACTGCAAAGTAAACCAAAAAATGTTTGACATTAAGATGACAGAGCAACTATAGGCAAATGTAGGTTAAAGCCTAGTGGCATGCTACTTGACAAGTGTAAACTTTAAAACAGCAAGTCTAGCAAGCATAACATCACATATGATGTTATTTTGCATTTGTTGGTTCATTTTAAGTAATTCATTTTTTTTAAAAAACTTAGGGTAGTACTTACTAATTTCATGCTGCACCTGAGGTGTACTCTCTTCATATGTAGCAAACAATTGCCGGCAGATACGCTTCCATGAGGCGTCCTTGCAGGCACGCATAATGAGTATCACGTACATCCCCTATTTCGGGCCTCTCCTGCACTAAAACGATCAGAAGCTCGACATTAATTTGCCTTGTCATCTTGCTGTACTCCGTGGAGTCGTGCTGATGGCTTGTTGTCGAACTTCCCAAGCTAATTAGCATGCCAAAGCTTCCTGAATAATAGCTGAGGCAATTTCCTGTCACTGGGCCAATGCCTGAGAATTTTTTGCAAGTCACATGCATGGTCCGTGTGCTGTGCTTTTTTTTTTTCGCACCCATAGACTTGCATTGGCGAGACTCGGCCAAGATACAGTTAGGGCCAGAAATATTTGGACAGTGACACAAGTTTTGTTATTTTAGCTGTTTACAAAAACATGTTCAGAAATACAATTATATATGTAATATGGGCTGAAAGTGCACACTCCCAGCTGCAATATGATAGTTTCCACATCCAAATCGGAGAAAGGGTTTAGAAATCATAGCTCTGTAATGCATAGCGTCCTCTTTTTCAAGGGACCAAAAGTAATTGGACAATGGACTCTAAGGGCTGCAATTAACTCTGAAGGCGTCTCCCTCGTTAACCTGTAATCAATGAAGTAGTTAAAAGGTCAGGGGTGGATTCCAGGTGTGTGGTTTTGCATTTGGAAGCTGTTGCTGTGAGCAGACAACATGCGGTCAAAGGAACTCTCAATTGAGGTGAAGCAGAACATCCTGAGGCTGAAAAAAAAGAAAAAATCCATCAGAGAGATAGCAGACATGCTTGGAGTAGCAAAATCAACAGTTGGGTACATTCTGAGAAAAAAGGAATTGACTGGTGAGCTTGGGAACTCATAAAGGCCTGGGCGTCCACGGATGACAACAGTGGTGGATGATCGCCGCATACTTAATTTGGTGAAGAAGAACCCGTTCACAACATCAACTGAAGTCCAGAACACTCTCAGTGAAGTAGGTGTATCTGTCTCTAAGTCAACAGTAAAGAGAAGACTCCATGACAGTAAATACAAAGGGTTCACATCTAGATGCAAACCATTCATCAATACCAAAAATAGACAGAAAAACACCTCAAGAAGCCAGCTCAGTTCTGGAAAAGTATTCTATGGACAGATGAGACAAAGATCAACCTGTACCAGAATGATGGGAAGAAAAAAGTTTGGAGAAGAAAGGGAACGGCACATGATCCAAGGCACACCACATCCTCTGTAAAACATGGTGGAGGCAACGTGATGGCATGGGCATGCATGGCTTTCAATGGCACTGGGTCACTTGTGTTTATTGATGACATAAGAGCAGACAAGAGTAGCCGGATGAATTCTGAAGTGGACCGGGATATACTTTCAGCCCAGATTCAGCCAAATGCTGCAAAGTTGATTGGACGGCGCTTCATAGTACAGATGGACAATGACCCCAAGCATACAGCCAAAGCTACCCAGGAGTTCATGAGTGCCAAAAAGTGGAACATTCTGCAATGGCCAAGTCAATCTCCAGATCTAAACCCAATTGAGCATGCATTTCACTTGCTCAAATCCAGACTTAAGACGGAAAGACCCACAAACAAGCAAGACCTGAAGGCTGCGGCTGTAAAGGCCTGGCAAAGCATTAAGAAGGAGGAAACCCAGCGTTTGGTGATGTCCATGGGTTCCAGACTTAAGGCAGTGATTGCCTCCAAAGGATTTGCAACAAAATATTGAAAATAAAAATATTTTGTTTGGGTTATGTTTATTTGTCCAATTACTTTTGACCTCCTAAAATGTGGAGTGTTTGTAAAGAAATGTGTACAATTCCTACATTTTCTATCAGATATTTTTGTTCAACCCTTCAAATTAAACGTTACAATCTGCACTTGAATTCTGTTGTAGAGGTTTCATTTCAAATCCAATGTGGTGGCATGCAGAGCCCAACTCGCGAAAATTGTGTCACTGTCCAAATATTTCTGGCCCTAACTGTATGCAGACAATCGCAGCATGCTGCGATTTCACTCGCAAGAATAATACGGCTGAGAGAAAACGGATGATGGGAGCTGCTCCATAGATTAACATTGGTCCGAGTGCTATGCGATTTTTTTATCGCATAGCACTTGTCCGTATTATATGGTAGTGTGACTCCAGGGTAGACAGATTCAATGAAGGCAGATGGCAGTGCTGATTCTGTTAGTTAGTGCTGATCGCTGTATCATAAGCTGGGGTTAGATACATGAAGTGTATCATGTGCACAACTAATTTAAGCGTGGGATAACACTCCGCATATCTAGATACAGGGGTCAGTGTATTGTATCACATGATGTGATTGGATACACTGGTCTGGGGCGTATTCGTCAAGATTGGTTTAGATACACTGGTCTTGGCCGTATCTCGCATGATGGGATTAGATACACAGGTCTAGGGTGTATCCATTACCCATGCCCATAATGGGATTAGATACATGGGTATGGGGCAAATCACACATGATGGGATTGCATATACCGGTCTGGGGCGTATCATGCATGCCAATGATGGGTTTGGATACACAGGTCTGGGGCGTATCACACATGCCAATGATGGTGTTAGATATATGGTTCTTGGGTGTATAACCTATGCCCAAGATGGAATTAGATACACGGATCTGGAGTGTATCACCTATGCCCCTGATGGGATTAGATACACTGGTATGTGGCATATCACGCATGCTCATGATGGAATTAGACACACAGATCTTGGGAAATCACTTGTGATGGGGATTCTGGCGCTTCGTCTTCACTCTTCCCGATTGCCCTGGTTAGTTGCAATCCAGGTAATGGTAGTTGGGGATGATATCAGATATGATTTGGAAGAAATCACATCTGGCATCAACCCCTGGGGTCAGTAATGAAGAGGCGTCTTTCAGGCATCAAGCCCTATGGTCAATATTCTATCCGACATCAAGCCCTGGGGTCAGTAATTGAGAGGTGTCTATCTGACATCAGGTCCTGAGGTTAGTAATGAAAAGGTGTCTATCAGACATCAAGTCCTTTGGTTAGTAATGGGGAGTTTTCCATTAGATATCAAGCCCTGGAGTCAGTAATGGAGAGGGGTTCATCAGACATCAAGCCTTGGGATCAGTAATGCAGAGGCGTCTATGCAGCGCCCCAGAGTCCTGGTCGTTGCAGTAATGTCATTCCTCCACCAGGGGGAGTGATATTGCGTCTGAAGGTAATAAAGGAGATCTTCCTATCAGGTATCACAAACCATACACTACACTTCACACTCCAGACCACGATGGGGAGCCTTGCTCCTATCTAATAGGGCACTCCTCACAGAAGGGTAAAACTGGTGGGATGGATAGAAAGTCAGAGAGACGCTGGCTGGGCTTTGCCCAGGCAACACCTGTCAGGCAGACAGGGGGAAAAGGAGGAACATCTGAGCTGCAGACAGAGGGTGGGATCCTGACAGAGGCTTAGTGGGATAGAAAGCTACGGAGCTGCGCCTGCCCCACGTGCGGCAGCATCCTAAGAAATGACACGAAGAGAACTGTATTGTAGAGGGTGAGAAACTAAGTCACAGCACAAGGAGATAACACCAGGAGGAGTTCTGCCCTGAAATAGCCTGCCTTCTTCTGAGGCGCGTAGCCGGTGGCCGGAACACCGAGGGAGTAATTGTCTCTATGCATTACTTCAGAGACTGGCAGGACAGTCAATTCCAAGTTGGCTGCCCGACCTTAATACCTAAGAAGACACAGTGGCAAATTGTGGGGGTCGGGGCGTCTCTAGGGTCCCTATAAACAAGCCTCAGGCCATTAGTCATACGGGTTTGTCCTATCCACACCATCTGGGGGACAGAGAGGAAGAAATAACATCAAAAACATCTACAAGAGTTGTGAGGACCTTACAGGGAAGCTCAGCAGGGAGGTACTACAACACCCAGGTGCTAGTAGGAAGCCTACTGATTTCCACCTGGATAAGGGGACTCTGGATTTGCCTCAAGACTGGCCGGACTCTGCCTACCCTGTGGTCTGTACCCTGGGCTGTGGATGCTGAAGCCTCCAGTAAAGGTAAAGAGACTGCAACCTTGTGTCCTCGTTCTTCACTGCGCCTTACATCATCCACCATCACCACCTACACTTCTGGGAAGCCCTGGGGATACACTTCACCTGTGGGAAGGTATACCATCTTGCTGCCATAACATCAACCCAGCGGACCCCTAAGCAGCGTCGGTCACCCTGACCGAATACCACAGGTGGGGTCACGAACACTATTTCCATAGACTTTATTCCTTTTATTGGACACCCCTCAAAGGGCCACGGACCGGGTCAGGCCATAGTGACATCCCCTGAACGGAAGGACCCAGTACTGAGTACCCCATTGCCCTTAACGTGGGGGCGATCCATCTACCAGACATCAAGCCAGCCACTTTGGTGGGGTCTGCCACTAATTATTGGAAATGTGAACACTCCTGGTTGGGTCTCCTTCATGTATGTTGCCTGTAGCAGTAGGCCTCTGAGACTGGCAGGCCACTTTCCTGGTGTCTACCCCTAATTTGATGTGCTTTGGCAGCTTTTGGGCCTGTTTGAAGGTGTTGTGTATGCAGCGCCCCAGAGTCCTGGTCATGTAGTATTGTCGCTCTTCCACCAGGGGGAGTGATGGTACGTCTGATTGTACTAAAAGAGTTCACCTGACCAGGTATCACAGTCACACACTACACTTCACACTCCGGCCACCAGGGGGAGCGGTTCGATCTATTAGGCCACTCCTCACACTGTGGTAAAACTGGGGGTTGGATAGGAAGTTAGGCAGAAAGCAGCCTGGGAGAGTTCCAGGGAGGACCTGTCAGGTGTGGGATCCTGACAGTTGCCTAGCACAGAAAGATCGTTTCGGAGCTGCGCCTGCACTGCACAGCGGCAGCCTCCTAAGAAAGGACAAGAAGAGAAGTATATTGTGGAGAAGTGAGAAAGGAGATCACAGCATTAGGAGATATAACCAGGAGGATTCCTGCCCTAAGATCGCGGCAACATCCTTCTGAGGCGCGTAGCCGGTGGCCGGAACACCGAGGGAGTACTGACTACACGCATTGCTCCAGATAGCAGCAGGGGCAGCCAATTCCAAGTCGGCTGTCCAACCTTTACACCTACGAAGACAACGGAGGCAATTTTGTGGGAGAGGGGCGTCTCTAGGGTCCCTATAAACTATTTCCAGGCCTACCCCGTCATACGGGTGCGTCCTATCCATATCATCTGGGGGATGAAGAGAGGACATCAGAACAGATAACGAGGTTGTGAGGACTATCCTGTGGTGCTCAGCAGGGAGGTACTACAACACACACAGGCGCTGGTAGGAAGGCTATTGATTTCCACCTGCAAAGGGAACTCTGGATGTGCCTTCGGACCGGCCGGTCTCAACCAGCCCTGTTAGCAGTGCTCTGGATTGTGGATGCGAAGTCTACAGTAAAAGGTAAAGAGACTGCAACCCTGTGTCCTCATTATTTATTGCGACCTACACCTTTAATTGGACGTCCCTTAGCAGGGCCACGGACCAGGTCGGACCACCGTGACATCCCCACAAGTGAGACAGACAGACCCGATACCGAGTACCCCGCGGCCCTGCGTCTGGGGGCGCTCCAAACTTGGCATCACGAACAGGATCTACTTAAGCCTGAGAATCAGGTCATGTGTGCCTTGGAACTGTGTCTGAATTGTGCTTGAACTGTGTATTGCCATTTGCCGCCAAAATCCGCTATTGCCGCGCCGAGTGGAGCGCGAGGGGATGAGCTATAGCTTCGTGGGCGGAGCCAGCCGAAAAGAGCACGAAGAGGGAAGGCGGGTGCCGTACTGCTGCCTGGGAAGCCGGAAGTGGAGACGCGGCCATGTCTGACCCGGGAGGGGAGGTAGCGGTGGTCGCAGCCGCAGATGCAGAAGCCCCTCTGGGCCCGCAGTAGGCGCCGCTGCGGTCCCGCTACCGCTACCGGGTCCTGCGGAGCCTGCCGCTCCTGTCAGTCAGCCGGACACTGCCGCAGCTACGGCGGCCATTATGCTCTTTTCGATGCCATACATACCTGGAGCAGCCTGGCTCCCGTGATACTCTGGAGAATCGCATACATTAACTGACTTTAGAGAAGGGATCTGCAGCCTGCTTGCGTTTTATCCCTTGACAGAGCCTCAGAAAGTTCACATGATAACGGGCCAACTATTTGGAGCGGCCCTGAGGGAAGTGAAGTCCTGGCCCGCTGCGGATAAGAGAACTGCGCAGCAGGTCTTTGCAAAGCTTAAAACCACCTTTGACACCCGCACCGCCACAGAAATTAAATTGATATTCTATGGGTGCAAGCAGAGGCCACAGGACTATGCCCATAATCTCCAGGAGGCATTGCGGGCCATTAAGCAAAATGACCCAAACAGCATGCAAGATGAGGATAAACTCTTAAAGGAGCGGTTCATCGGGGGGCTCTTGTGCAGTTACCAAAGGGCCCAATTACACCTCATGGCCATGCAGAATCCTGACCTGACCTTCGCGCAATTTAAAGACAAAGCCATCCAGATGCTCCAGGAGCGACATCCCAGCCGTGCAGTACCTCCCAGGCATCAAGCTCTCACATACCACCAGGAGGTGGCATCATATGCTCCAGTTTCCGCTGAGGCCGATGCCCAGATCCTAGAAGACGATTCCCCTACAGGACTACGCCTCCAGATGCAGGAGCTGACCAAGAGCGTTGCTGCCTTAGCCCGGACCGTCCAGTCCCTACAGGAGGCCCCCAAGGAGAAGATCCAGCTGGCTTCCAGACCGGAGGATGTTCCCTGGCGACGACAGAGGAAGATTCCGCCGACCAGAGGCGATCGCTTTCACCAGGACGGACGACCCATCTGTCGCCGCTGCTATCAGGTGGGCCATGTTGCAGGCTACTGTCATTTAAACGAGCAACCCCTGGGGCAGAGGGCTGACCCCCAGGAGTAGGACGACCTGGTCCACAAAACTGGAAAGCCAAATACATTGGAGGGCGACCAGTTCTCCCCATTGTGATAGACGGTATCCCCATGAACGCTTTGCTGGACACCGGTTCTCAGGTGACAACTATGCCTTACATCCTTTATAAACGTTATTGGGAGGACACCGACATCACTCGTGGCCCCGATGATCTCACCATAATAGCCAGCAATGGTCAGCCATTGCCACAAGTGGGGTACAAAGAGGTCACCATTAAAGTGGGGCGGGTAGAATTGGAGGCCCAAGGAATTGTAATTGTTGATATTGACCGGCGTGAATGTAACCCCATGATGACCATTGGTACTAATGTCATAGAAAATTGTCTTGCAGAGGTTATTGTCTTGTTACAGCAGGTGGCAGAAACGGCTGGTTACAGTGAGCAACATGCCCTGCAGAAGGAGATCCAGGCTCTGATGCAGAGACAACAGGTAGAGCTGACTGGTGGTGAAATTGGTCGTGTTACTGTGAGTGATTCAACCCCTATTGTAATACCCCCCAGAAGTGAAATGTTAATATGGTGTCGAGCAGCAATAGGCCTCAGGGGTAAGGACTACCAGGCCCTGGTAGAACCTGTGACAAAAGAAGAACCCAAGTATGGAAGTCAATCTATCAATAAATACAATATATAGTACCGATAATAATAAAATGATAATGAAAGGACAAAATCGAACGATGACAATCAAATAAAATGCCTTTATTGAAAAATAGTATGAATATACATATTTATTTTGGCAATAGTTGGCAACAACAATCTGTGCCTGTAACTGGAGGGGACATAATACAAAAAGTATATATACACAACAATAATAAAAAATATATCTATTTGTTTATAGCGGTAACGGACACCCAGGAGGTAGGGTAAGTATATAAGAAATATATTATAATACTAATAAATACTCCGATACTCTAAGTGTCTGGCTCTGCATAGGTAGTATGAGGTAGCATGTGTACGTACAAAGAATATATATATGAATTATATAAAAAAATGTATGAAAAAAGTGTATGTGTATGTACGTGAGAAGTATACCAGTAGTGCAAAAAAACAACCAATGAAAAAATAAAATAGTAAAAAATATGTATGTATGTGGGAAAATAAAAAAAATAAATAAAAAAAAACAGTGAAAAAATGTATATATAAATAAAATATATATATACAGTGGGGCAAAAAAGTATTTAGTCAGTCAGCAATAGTGCAAGTTCCACAACTTAAAAAGATGAGAGGTGTCTGTAATTTACATCATAGGTAGACCTCAACTATGGGAGACAAACTGAGAAAAAAAAATCCAGAAAATCACATTGTCTGTTTTTTTAACAATTTATTTGCATATTATGGTGGAAAATAAGTATTTGGTCAGAAACAAACAATCAAGATTTCTGGCTCTCACAGACCTGTAACTTCTTCTTTAAGAGTCTCCTCTTTCCTCCACTCATTACCTGTAGTAATGGCACCTGTTTAAACTTGTTATCAGTATAAAAAGACACCTGTGCACACCCTCAAACAGTCTGACTCCAAACTCCACTATGGTGAAGACCAAAGAGCTGTCAAAGGACACCAGAAACAAAATTGTAGCCCTGCACCAGGCTGGGAAGACTGAATCTGCAATAGCCAACCAGCTTGGAGTGAAGAAATCAACAGTGGGAGCAATAATTAGAAAATGGAAGACATACAAGACCACTGATAATCTCCCTCGATCTGGGGCTCCACGCAAAATCCCACCCCGTGGGGTCAGAATGATCACAAGAACGGTGAGCAAAAATCCCAGAACCACGCGGGGGGACCTAGTGAATGAACTGCAGAGAGCTGGGACCAATGTAACATGGCCTACCATAAGTAACACACTACGCCACCATGGACTCAGATCCTGCAGTGCCAGAAGTGTCCCACTGCTTAAACCAGTACATGTCCGGGCCCATCTGAAGTTTGCTAGAGAGCATTTGGATGATCCAGAGGAGTTTTGGGAGAATGTCCTATGGTCTGATGAAACCAAACTGGAACTGTTTGGTAGAAACACAACTTGTCGTGTTTGGAGGAAAAAGAATACTGAGTTGCATCCATCAAACACCATACCTACTGTAAAGCATGGGGGTGGAAACATCATGCTTTGGGGCTGTTTCTCTGCAAAGGGGCCAGGACGACTGATCCGGGTACATGATAGAATGAATGGGGCCATGTATCGTGAGATTTTGAGTGCAAACCTCCTTCCATCAGCAAGGGCACTGAAGATGAAACGTGGCTGGGTCTTTCAACATGACAATGATCCAAAGCACACCGCCAGGGCAACGAAGGAGTGGCTTCGTAAGAAGCATTTCAAGGTCCTGGAGTGGCCTAGCCAGTCTCCAGATCTCAACCCTATAGAAAACCTTTGGAGGGAGTTGAAAGTCCGTGTTGCCAAGCGAAAAGCCAAAAACATCACTGCTCTAGAGGAGATCTGCATGGAGGAATGGGCCAACATACCAACAACAGTGTGTGGCAACCTTGTGAAGACTTACAGAAAACGTTTGACCTCTGTCATTGCCAACAAAGGATATATTACAAAGTATTGAGATGAAATTTTGTTTCTGACCAAATACTTATTTTCCACCATAATATGCAAATAAATTGTTAAAAAAACAGATAATGTGATTTTCTGGATTTTTTTTTCTCAGTTTGTCAACCCATAATTGAGGTCTACCTATGATGTAAATTACAGACGCCTCTCATCTTTTTAAGTGGTGGAACTTGCACTATTGCTGACTGACTAAATACTTTTTTGCCCCACTGTATATATATATATATATATATATATATATATATATAATCAAAATATATCCAGTATATGTGAAATAAAATACATAAAAATACCTACAGTGTGTACAAAAGATAAAATATTTATTAAAACAAGTGTATGTGAAAAAAAAGTGTATATAAAAAATGAGGGACTATAAATAAGGTGAAAAAGTGTATGTATGGATGTTAAAACTATGCTGGTGCACTACAGAGAAGGTGCCAAATAAAGGAAATGTGTAGGGTCAAAAAGGCCAGTAATAACTGACCATGTAGTAAATATACCAGTGTATACTCTAATATTAGCAGGCAATCAGATCTTAAACACCAAAGTGTAAAAAGGAGTAAAGTGCAAAGTGCATGTGTGCAAGGAAAATGGCGTATCAATCCAGAAGCGCCAGAGCCATATACTAAAGAGGCAAAGCCCAGAACAATGAGTACCAAGAAGCAAGGTACTAATGGCAACAAATATCCAATTACCTCCTCCTGAAGCCGCCCGAACCTCCAGATACAGTGCACCCCGACGCGCGCTTCGGACGCTGTCCTTCATCAGGGGGTGATGCACTGGAGGAACCGGAGGTGTATTTATATCATGGGGGATACCGCTGATGAAAGGAGCTGAAGCTTAGCGGCGCATGCGTGACCCAGAGACCCGGAAGTGCACGAAGACGCCATACAGCCCGGCAATCGCCAAGACAACCATGACGCCGAACGCGTCACCAAAGGGACCCGGCCCACGCACGCGCACAGCGACGGCACCAAGTCATCTAGTAGCATAAGTATCAGAGAATGCCGATGAGAGGAGCAAATGTAAATCGGCGCATGCGCCGCCAGGAGGACCCGGAGGCATGTGGAGCCCGTGCAGTGACATCATCCAGAGAAGAACTACAATGATGACACACACAGGACACAATACCAGCGGGCCACAGGCGGCGCACGCGCACAGCGAATGCAACCGATCATGGGACAGGACAAGGTGTGCATGGTAACAGAAGTATAAAAATTAAAATTTGCCAGTATCAGATTTTAACAGGTATGATTAGATGGCATAACTACTCAAAGATTGCGATGACAAAGAAAGACCGCATGGATACTGGTATAGCATCAACAAATCACGTATATATGAATAGACGATAAAGACAAGACTAAATAATCAAAAACATATATATATATATATATGACAACAATATAAAATATATATAATATATAGTAACAATAAGCAAAAAACAACATGAAAACAACATAAATAATGTTGTGTATATATACTTTTTGTATTATGTCCCCTCCAGTTACAGGCACAGATTGTTGTTGCCAACTATTGCCCAAATAAATATGTATATTCATACTATTTTTCAATAAAGGCATTTTATTTGATTGTCATCGTTCGATTTTGTCCTTTCATTATCATTTTATTATTATCGGTACTATATATTGTATTTATTGATAGATTGATTTCCATACTTGGGTTCTTCATTTGTCTCTATAACCGAATGGTATGCCATTCATTCACTTAGTGGGGATAGTTTTTCATGTGCACTTTATCCGGCACCTTGGGCACAATCGCACTTTGTGTATTTCAATTTAGCTTATATATTTTGCCCGCTTGATTTTATACTGTCCACTGCTATTTTTCTCCTGGTAGAACCTGTGTATTTAGATGGCAGGCCTACCCTCCTGACCGCCAGGGGAATGGTTGAAGTCCGCAAGGGGAGGGTGCCAGTACGTGTCCTTAACTGTGGAGAGGAAGAGGTCCACGTAACTAAATATGCCACACTTGCCAAACTGTTTACTGTTGGTAATAATGCGGTACAGGCACCAGAACCCTTCGTCCCATCCAACCAGGCGGAGAACAATGGCTCTGCAGGGTAAACGGTAGATTGGTGTCGGGAATTGCACATGGGCACTGACTCTACCCCACCACACCAGAAACAAGAGGCCTACAGGGTGGTTCATGAGTATGAGCGGGTATTCAGCAAGCACCCCCTAGACTTTGGGCAGGTGAAAGGGATTCAACATCAGATCATCCACCCATAAAGGAGAGATACCGTCCTGTACCCCCAGCTCATTATCAGTGTGCTAAAGACATGTTGCGAGGGATGAAGGAGGCTGGGGTAGTGAGAGACAGTTGTAGCCCCTGGGCAGCTCCATTAGTCCTCATCAGGAAGAAGGATGGCACAAAGAGGAAGTGCGTTGATTATAGGCAGCTAAATCGCATTACACATAAGGATGCATACCCACTGCCCAGGATAGAAGTGTTCTTGGCCGCTTTAAAATCTGCTAATTACTTCTCTACCTTGGATCTCACCAGCGGGTACTGGCAGGTTCCCGTGGCAGAGGCGGACAAGGAAAAGATGCCTTCACGACGCCGATGGGCCTCTGCGAGTTCAACTACATGCCCTTCGGATTGTGCAACGCCCCGGGAACGTTCCAGAGGATGATGGAGTGCTGTCTGGGACACAAGAACTTTGAAACCGTGTTGCTCTATCTGGACGATGTCATTGTCTTCTCCAAAATGTATGAAGACCATTTGAAACACCTGGCTGATGTGTTTGAAGCCCTGTCCAACTTTGGCTTGAAGGTAAAACCGTCAAAATGCCATCTGCTAAAACCCAAAGTGCAGTACCTGGGCCATGTGGTGAGCGCTGAAGGAGTGGCCCCAGACCCCGACAAGGTCACTGTGATCAAGGACTAGCCGCAGCCCAGCAACCTCCATGAAGTCCAGCAGCTCCTTGGGTTGGTAGGCTACTACAGGAGGTTTATCAAGGACTTGCCTTGCCTCAGAGCAGATCCCCAAAGGATAGGCAGCCCCCCACGAATATTAACTGTGAGTAGTAGAGGAAAGACACACGCAGGCAGAAAACAGGATTTAGCAAAAGAGGCCACTCTAGCTAAATAGGAAAGGATAGGACAGAATACTAAGCGGTCAGTATTAAAACCCTTCCAAAAATATCCACAGCAGATAATACAAAAAATTCCACAATCTCACTAAGACGTGGAAAGTATATCTGCAACTCCTGAGAATCCAACAAGACTGAGGAAATTCTGACACAATCTAAGCTGGACCAGAAAAAACAAGTAGCACAGAATAATAAAGCACACAGCATGTGTGCACAAGAAACAAAAACCAGCCACTTATCTTTTAGCTGATTTAGCAGCAAGGTAGGAGGAACAAGACAGAGATCCAAATCCTCCCAAAACCATGGACAACTGGCAAGGAGTAATGAATCCTGCAACCCTAAATACCCCAGTCAGAACTGCAATCAGCAGAAACACCTGACCAGGACTGCAACCCAGAGACAACTGCATTACCACCTGCAACCACCGGAGGGAGCCCAAAAGCAGAATTCACAACAGTACCCCCCCCCTTGAGGAGGGGTCACCGAACCCTCACCAGAGCCCCCAGGCCGATCAGGACGAGCCAGATGAAAGGCACGGACCAAATCAGCAGCATGGACATCAGAGGCAAAAACCCAAGAATTATCCTCCTGACCATAACCCTTCCATTTGACAAGGTACTGAAGCCTCCGCCTCGAAAAACGAGAATCCAAAATCTTCTCAACCACATACTCCAACTCCCCATCAACCAACACAGGGGCCAGAGGATCAACAGAGGGAACAACGGGCACCACATATTTCCGCAATAAAGATCTATGGAAGACATTATGGATAGCAAAAGAGTCCGGAAGCGCCAATCGAAAAGACACCGGATTAATAATCTCAGAAATCCTATAAGGACCAATAAACCGAGGCTTAAACTTAGGGGAAGAAACCTTCATAGGAACATGACAGGAAGACAACCAGACCAGATCCCCAACCCGAAGCCGGGAACCAACACACCGACGACGGTTAGCAAAACGTTGAGCCTCCTCCTGAGACAACACCAAATTGTCCACCACATGAGCCCAAATCTGCTGCAACCTGTCAACCACAGAATCCACACCAGGACAGTCAGAAGGCTCAACCTGCCCAGAAGAAAAACGAGGATGAAAACCAAAAGAAAGGCGAAACCAAAGTAGCTGAACTAGCCCGATTATTAAGGGCAAACTCGGCCAATGGCAAAAAGGCCACCCAATCATCCTGATCAGCAGACACAAAGCATCTCAAATAAGTCTCCAAAGTCTGATTAGTTCGCTCGGTCTGGCCATTTGTCTGAGGATGAAATGCAGAAGAAAAAGACAAATCAATGCCCAGCCTAGCACAAAAGGCCCGCCAAAACCTAGAAACAAACTGGGAACCGCTGTCGGACACAATATTCTCCGGAATACCATGCAAACGAACCACATGCTGAAAAAACAACGGAACCAAATCTGAAGAGGAAGGCAATTTAGGCAAAGGCACCAAATGAACCATCTTAGAGAACCGGTCACAAACAACCAGACATAACAGACATCCTCTGGGAAACCGGAAGATCAGAAATAAAATCCATAGAAATATGTGTCCAGGGCCTCTCAGGGACCGGCAATGGCAAAAGCAACCCACTAGCACGGGAAGAACAAGGCTTGGACCGCGCACAAGTCCCACAGGACTGCACAAAAGAACGCACATCACGTGACAAAGAAGGCCACCAAAAGGACCTACCAACCAAATCTCTGGTACCAAAAATACCAGGATGACCACCCAACACAGAACAGTGAACCTCAGAAATCACTCTACTAGTCCATCTGTCAGGAACAAACAGTTTCCCCACTGGACAGCGGTCAGGTCTGTCAGCCTGAAATTCCTGAAGAACCCGTCGTAAATCAGGGGAAATGGCAGAAAGGACCACCCCTTCTTTCAGAATGCCGACCGGTTCAAGGACCTCAGGAGAATCAGGCAAAAAACTCCTAGAGAGGGCATCAGCCTTAATATTCTTAGAACCTGGAAGATACGAAATCAAAACGGGAAAAAAACAAGGACCAACGAGCCTGTCTACGATTCAGCCGTTTGGCAGACTCGAGGTAAATCAGATTTTTATGATCGGTCAAGACCACAATACGGTGCTTAGCTCCCTCAAGCCAATGTCGCCACTCCTCAAACGCCCACTTCATTGCCAACAACTCCCGATTGCCGACATCATAATTGCGTTCAGCAGGCGAAAACTTATGGGAAAAGAAGGCACACGGTTTCATCAAGGAACCAACAGGATCCCTCTGAGACAAAACGGCCCCTGCCCCAATCTCTGAAGCGTTAATCTCAACCTGAAACGGAAGGGAAACATCCGGTTGGCGCAACACCGGAGCAGAAGTAAATCGGCGTTTAAGCTCCTGAAAGGCAGAGACAGCCGCAGAGGACCAATTCGCCACATCAGCGCCTTTCTTCGTCAAATCGGTCAAGGGTTTAACCACGCTGGAGAAGTTAGCAATGAAACGGCGATAAAAATTTGCAAAACCCAAAAATTTCTGAAGGCTCTTCACGGATGTGGGTTGAATCCAATCATGAATGGCCTGAACCTTAACCGGATTCATCTCCATAGATGAGGGAGAAAAAATGAAGCCCAAAAAAGAAACCTTCTGCACCCCAAAGAGACACTTAGACCCCTTCACAAACAAAGCATTGTCACGAAGGATCTGAAATATCATCCTGACCTGTTCCACATGTGACTCCCAATCATCGGAAAAAATCAAAATATCGTCCAAATATACAATCAAGAATTTATCAAGATAAGTCCGGAAGATATCATGCATGAAGGACTGAAAAACAGATGGAGCATTAGAGAGCCCGAATGGCATCACAAGATATTCAAAATGGCCTTCAGGCGTATTAAACGCAGTTTTCCATTCATCGCCCTGCTTAATACGAACAAGATTATATGCCCCCCAAAGGTCAATCTTCGTAAACCAACTAGCCCCCTTAATCCTAGCAAACAATTCGGAAAGCAAAGGTAAAGGGTATTGAAACTTGACCGTGATCTTATTCAAGAGGCGATAATCAATACAGGGTCTCAAGGAGCCATCCTTCTTAGCAACAAAAAAAAATCCCGCTCCCAACGGTGAAGAAGATGTCCGAATATGCCCCTTCTCCAAAGACTTCTTAACATAATTCCGCATGGCGGTATGTTCAGGCACCGACAGGTTGAAAAGTTGGCCCTTAGGAAACTTACAGCCTGGAATCAAGTCAATAGCACAATCACAGTCCCTGTGCGGTGGAAGGGAACTGGACTTGGGCTCATCGAATACATCCTGAAAATCAGATAAAAACTCTGTAATTTCAGAAGATGAAGAAGAGGAGATTGACATCAAAGGAACCTCATTATGAACCCCCTGACAACCCCAACTAGTCACAGACATAGACTTCCAATCCAACACAGGATTATGTACCTGCAACCATGGAAAACCCAGCACGACAGCGTCATGCAAATTATGCAACACCAGAAATCGACAATCTTCCTGATGGGCTGGCGCCATGCGCATGGTCACCTGTGTCCAAAACTGGGGCTTATTTTTAGCCAAAGGTGTAGCTTCAATGCCCCTTAAAGGAATAGGGTTCTGCAAAGGCTGCAAGGGAAAACCACAACGCCTGGCAAACTCAAAGTCCATTAAATTCAAGGCGGCGCCTGAATCCACAAACGCCATAACAGAAAATGATGACAATGAGCAGATCAAGGACACAGATAACAGAAATTTAGGTTGTACAGTACTGATGGTAAATGAACTAGCGATCCTCTTTGTCCGCTTAGGACAAAATGACATGATTGAAATGACATGAGAAGCATCGCCACAATAATAACACAACCCATTCTGACGTCTGAATCCTTGTCGTTCCGTTCTAGACAGAATCCTATCACACTGCATTGGCTCAGGAATTTGCTCTGAGGACAACGCCACAGCACGCACAGTTCTGCGCTTCCGCAAGCGCCGGTCAATCTGAATGGCCAGAGACATAGAATCACTCAGACCGAAAGGCATGGGAAACCCCACCATAACATCTTTACCGGATTCAGAAAGACCCTTTCTGAAAATAGCCGCCAAAGCATCATCATTCCATTTAGTTAACACAGACCATTTTCGAAATTTCTGACAATACAATTCTGCCGCCTCTTGACCCTGAGACAGGGCCAATAAGGTCTTCTCCGCTTGATCCACAGAATTCGGTTCATCATATAATAATCCTAAAGCCTGAAAAAAGGAGTCTACATTAAGCAAAGCCGGATTCCCAGATTCCAGGGAAAATGCCCAATCCTGTGGATCGCTACGCAGCAGGGAGATGACGATTTTAACCTGCTGAATGGAATCACCGGAGGATCGAGGTCTCAGAGCAAAAAACAGTTTACAGTTGTTTTTAAAACTCAAAAATTTGGACCTGTCACCAAAACACAAAACAGGAGTAGGAATCTTCGGCTCTAAAACAGGAGTCTGAACAATATAATCAGAAATACCCTGTACCCTAGCAGCAAGCTGGTCTACACGAGAAGCTAATTCCTGAACATCCATGCTAGCACATGACTCCTCAGTCACCCAGAGAAAAAGAGGGAAGGAAAAAAAACAGACTGCAGAAAAAAAAATGGCTCAACACCTTTCTTCCCTTCTTCTGAGATGCATTTAACTCATTATTGGCCAGTTGTACTGTTATGATCCGGTGACCTTGGAGCCACATGAAACTATCTCTGGAGTAGGTGGAAACTATACTGACCGCAAATCCTAAACTAACACCGCAACTAGAAGTAGCCGTGGGGTGTGCCTAACAAATCCTAGACACCTCGACACAGCCGGAGGACTAAATACCCCTATAGATGGAAATAGGAATTCTACCTTGCCTCAGAGCAGATCCCCAAAGGATAGGCAGCCCCCCACAAATATTGACTGTGAGTAGTAGAGGAAAGACACACGCAGGCAGAAAACAGGATATAGCAAAAGAGGCCACTCTAGCTAAATAGGAAAGGATAGGACAGAATACTAAGCGGTCACTATTAAAACCCTTCCAAAAATATCCACAGCAGATAATACAAAAAATTCCACAATCTAACTAAGACGTGGAAAGTATATCTGCAACTCCTGAGAATCCAACAAGACTGAGGAAATTCTGACACAATCTAAGCTGGACCAGAAAAAACAAATGAATAGCACAGAATAATAAAGCACACAGCATGTGTGCACAAGAAACAAAAACCAACCACTTATCTTTTAGCTGATTTAGCAGCAAGGTAGGAGGAACAAGACAGAGATCCAAATACTCCCAAAACCATGGACAACTGGCAAGGACTAATGAATCCTGCAACCCTAAATACCCCAGTCAGAACTGCAATCAGCAGAAACACCTGACCAGGACTGCAACCCAGAGACAACTGCATTACCACCTACAACCACCGGAGGGAGTCCAAAAGCAGAATTCACAACAGACTTCACCAAGAAAGCCGCGCCACTGCAAGACCTGTTGGTGGGCCAGTCCTAGAAAACCAAGTGTAAGAACATCCCATTCGACTGGAATGACGGACTGGAGGGATCCTTCACTTGTTTATAGTCGGCGCTAATGGGAGAAGAGGTACTGGCCTACCCTGAATATGACCAACCGTTTGTGCTGTATACGGATGCCAGCAACGTGGGATTGGGAGCCGTGTTGTCCCAAGTCCAGAAAGGCAAGGAGAGGGTGATTTCTTATGCCAGCAGGAAACTTCGTCCCACTGAAAGGAACCCTGACAACTACAGTTCCTTTAAGCTGGAGTTCCTTGCCATTGTATGGGCAGTGACGGAGAGGTTCAAGCACTACCTGGCCTCAGCCAAGTTCACCGTCTTCATGGACAATAATCCACTGACCCACCTGAACACCGCGAAACTTGGCGCCTTGGAACAGCGGTGGATGGCCCAGTTGTCCAACTTTGACTTCACCATCAAGTACCGGGCAGGGCACAAGAATGTGAATGCCGATGCACTATCCAGGATGCCCAACTTGCCAGAGACGGAAGAAGACCCGGAAGCCCTTGAAGAGATAAGAGTTGCCCGCTTTCCATCGCCCCAAGGCCACCCAGTGTTCCCATCATGTGGCGAATCGGCGCAAGAACAAGCAGGACGCCACGCTGAACCCCCTGCCCCACCACAGGTGGGCAGAGACCCAGGACGGTGACCCTGCGGTCCGTCGGGTGAAAGAGCTCCTGACGCAGGCAGGTTCGCATCCCGGCCCGGATGATCCACAAGAGACACAACAACTGTGGAAGGGGAGAGGCAAACTGTTTATTCACGATGGTAAGCTGTGCCGAAGAAGCATCGACCCACGCACTCATGAGCTGGTATGGCAGATAGTAGTTCCACAGCAAGATGCGCCAATGGTTCTGGGAGCGTACCACGATGGGGCAGGACACTTCGGATGGAGGAAGTTGGAGAGTCTTGCTTGCTGTTATCTGCCGCCTATCATCCTGCAACCTTCCCCTATAATGGTACAAACATGTCTGCTGCTTTCTGTTATCTGCCGCTTATCATCCTGCAACCTTCCCCTTTAATGGTACAAACATCTCTGCTGCTTGCTTGCTGTTATCTGCCGCCTATCATCCTGCACCTTCCCTTTAATGTGCCTGTTGAATGTTTGCTAAATTCATTTGTTGCATTGTATTACTTACTGCTGTCCATCCATGCTGGGGTCACAGTAGATATTATCGTGTTCAAGGTGTTAGAGCATATGGCCAGGCTCAGTGCCTTTGATCATGTAACCTCCCCTGGGGTGTTGGCCAATTGCTAATTTATCCCAAAGAAGCACCCACAATCCCTCTCACCTCATCCTTTAGTCAGTCCTATAAATTTAGTAGCATCTTAAGGGGGGCACGCGTGTGGGGTCAGGCACGCGCATCCCTGCAGCAAAGCATCACGCAGCTAAGCATACAGACGCCGCAGTTATTTCAACGGTAGTTAGTCACGGCAGGAGTCAGAACCCCACTCTATGTTCTGTTTCTTTTGGGTATGTCTTCTGAGTAAGCACTTCTTATTACTTGGATCTAGCTTTTGAATTAATCCATCTTACTCCTTCACCATGTTTACATATGCCCTTACAGTGTTTGCTCCACTATTCCTCTCTCTCCTTCGCTATCACAAATCCCAGCACTCTCTAACCTAGTAATCATCTCCCCTTCCCTCTTACTTCCCCACCTGTCCTCCTCTGCTGACCTGCTCCTCAACCTCAAATCTGTCCTAAGAAAACATAAAACAAGTCGGCCACTCTTTCTCCCACCTGCTCTCTCTCTCTCTCTGCTTCTCCTCACTGCTGGAGACATATCTCCCATCCCTGGACCTCCACATCTCATACCTAACATTACTACTCCTTCCTATCGCTCCCTATCCAACATGAACTACCGCAATCTTTCCAACATAAAACCTGTGCCCCTGACACCCACCCCCCTGCTCCCTCTCTCTTGAGCACTCTGGAATGCCCGCTCAATCTGCAATAAGCTTCATGTGATTCACAACCTTTTTCTCTCCCGCAATCTTGCCTTCCTCGGCCTCACAGAAACATGGCTAACACCCTCTGACACCGCCTCCCCTGCTGCGCTGTGTTACGGAGGCCTCCACTTCACCCACACTCTTCGACCCAGCAACAAACATGGTGGAGGAGTGGGTCTTCTCCTTTCTTCAAACTGCACCTTTAACCCAATCCCGCCTCTTCCCTTCCTTATCTTCCCCTCTTTTGAAGTCCATTCTGTCCGCATCTACTCTCCCTCCAACCTCCAAGTGGCCGTCATATACTGACCTCCAGGCCCAGCCACTGCCTTTATTGACCAATTCTCCACATGGCTTCTTTACTTTCTCTCTGCTGAAATTCCCACCATCATCATGGGTGTCTTCAACATCCCCATTGATACCCTTCAGTCAACAGCCTCCAAACTTCTGTCCCTTACCTCATCCTTTAGACTTACTCAACGGACCTCCACAGCCACCCACACAGATGGGCATACACTAGACCTGATATTCACCCGTCTCTGCTCTCTATCTAACTTCACCACCTCCCCTCTCCCTCTATCCGACCACCATCTGCTCACCTTCTCATCCCTGTCCTCCTCACCGGTCTCCATGTCCAGCAACATGCGCACCCCCGCAGAAACCTTGCACACCTAGACACCCACACACTCTCTGACTCCATCCTACTACTGGCATCCATATCCTCACTCCACGACACAGACACTGCCACTGCTTTCTACAATGCCACTCTCGCATCAGCTATTGACACCGTTGCCCCTCTCGTCCATGGCAGAGTGCGACGTATCAATACACAACCTTGGCACAACAACACCACCAAAAAGCCCTGGCAAGTGTCCAGGGTTGCGGAGTGGCATTGGAAGAAAACACACTCGCAAGATGACTTCACTGTATTCAAACAAGCAACACTCGCTTTTAAATCTACACTCACCTCTGCTAAACAGGCCTACTTCACAACCCTCATATCCTCCCTATCCTACAACCCCAAACAGATATTCAAAACCTTTAACTCTCTCCTCCGCACCCCACTGCCCCCTCCAACCTCCCTCATCTCTGCTGAGGACTTTGCCACACACTTTAAAAATAAGATCGACCAGACAAGGCAAGTCTTTATTGTTCAACCACCTCAACCCCTTTGTATACCAGACCAATGCCCATACCCTATCCAACATCACTGAAGGGGGGCTTAATTGTCTCCTCTCCAAATCGCACCTCACCACCTGTGCGCTCGACCCCATCCCACCTCCTCCCCAACCTCACCACCACACTTATCCCATCCCTAACCCACCTCTTCAACCTATCACTAACTTCTGGCACCTTCCCCTCTGCGTTCAAACATGCCACAATCACGCCTATCCTTAAAAAGCCAACCCTCGATCCAACTGCTATGTCCAGCTATCGCCCAATATCGCTGCTCCCATTCGCTTCCAAACCCCTGGAGCAGCAAGTCCATGCTGAACTCTCCTCCCACCTCTCATCTAACTTGTTGTTCGACAATCTACAATCTGGTTTCTGCCCCCATCACTCAACTGAGACTGCCCTGACCAAAATCACTAACGACCTACTTACCGCCAAAGCTACTGGACAATACTCTGTACTCCTCCTTCTAGACCTGTCCTCTGCTTTCAACACAGTTGACCACCGCCTCCTACTACAGATCCTCTCCTCCTTTGGCATCAAAGACCTTGCCCTATCCTGGATCGCATCGTACCTTTCCAACCGCACATTCAGCGTCTCCCACTCCCACACTACCTCCTCATCCCACCCTCTCTCTGTTGGAGTCCCCAAAGGCTCTGTTCTAGGACCCCTACTCTTCTCAATCTATACACTTGGCCTGGGACAACTCATAAAGTCCCATGGATTCCAGTACCACCTCTATGCTGACGACACTCAGATCTACCTCTCTGGCCCAGACGTCACCGCTCTGCTGTCCAGAATCCCAGAGTGCCTATCAGCCAAATCCTCCTTCTTCTCCTCTCGCTTCCTCAAACTCAATGTGGACAAATCTGAACTCATCATCTTTCCTCCATCCCACAGATCTTCCTTACCTGACCTATCTATCGCAATCAATGACATCATGCTTTCCCCCAAACCAGATGTCCGCTGCCTCGGAGTAACCTTCGACTCTGCCCTGTCCTTCAAACCGCACATCCAAGCTGTTTCCACCTCCTGTCGCCTCCAGCTTAAAAATATCTCCAGAATCCGTCCTTTCCTCAACCTTCAATCTACTAAAATGCTTGTGCACGCCCTCATCATCTCCCGCCTTGACTACTGCAACATCCTTCTCTGCGGGCTCCCTGCTAACACCCTTGCACCTCTCCAGTCCATCCTTAACTCTGCTGCCCGACTAATCCATCTCTCTCCTCGCTACTCCTCCGCTTCCCCCCTCTGCAAATCTCTTCACTGGCTCCCATTCCCTCAGTGTATCCAGTTCAAATTACTAATACTGACCTACAAAGCCATCCATAACCTGTCTCCTCCATATATCTCTGAACTAATCTCCCGATATCTTCCCTCACGTAATCTCCGGTCCTCCCAAGACCGCCTTCTCTCCTCCACACTTATTTGCTCCTCATCCAATCGCCTCCAAGACTTCTCCCGAATATCCCCCATCCTCTGGAACTCTCTGCCCCAACACGTCTGACTATCAACCACATTCGGATCCTTCAGACGGAACCTGAAAACTCATCTCTTCAGGAAAGCCTACAGCCTGCACTGACCCCGCTGCCTCCTCATCACTACCGCAGCTACCGCCTCACCAACACCAGAGCTCCTGCAACCCCCAACCTACTGTCTCCTTCCCCATAATCCTGTAGAATGTAAGCCCGCAAGGGAAGGACCTCACCCCTCTGTATCAGTCCATCATTGTTAGTTTGTTTACTGTAAGTGATATCTGTAACTTGTATGTAACCCCTTCTCATGTACAGCACTATGGAACCAATGGTGCTATATAAATAAATAATAATAATAGTCTACTCCGCGGGAGGTTCTACTGGATTGGTATGAAGAAAGCCATTGAGAAGTGGTGTCGAGAGTGTGGCCCATGTAGCCTGCGCAGGAAGGACCGTGGCAGCCAAAGGGCTCCTCTGTAGCCTATCATCACCAAACGGCCGCTTGAGCTGGTCGTGCTAGATCACGTGAAGCTAACACCCAGTCGGTCAGGCTACGTCTACGCTCTTACCATCGTGGACCACTACTCCAGATTCCTGGTAGTTGTGCTGGTCAAAGATCTGACGGCCCGAACGGCCGCCAAAGCCTTCCAGCAGTACTTCTGTAGGCCGCATGGATACCCGGAGAAGGTGCTGACCGATCAAGGGCCGGCATTCGAGGCAGAGGTGTTCCAGGAATTCTGCAGTTTATATGGGTGTAAGAAGATCAGAACGACACCATACCACCCACAGACTAACGGGATGTGCGAGAAGATGAAGCAAGTGGTAATCGACCTACTGAAAACCTTGCCCGTGGAAGAACGGAACTTGTGGCCAACCAAATTGCCTGACTTGGTGGATATGTACAACCACATCCCGGTGAATTCCACCAACTGCACTCCGGCATAACTGATGCGAGGGAGGTCTAGCAAATTACCTGTTGACCTAGATATGGGAGTCTTGACCCCCGAAGACACCTCGCCAAATGCAGATTGGGATACAGAGAGGCAGCAAAGGTACCGCAAGATACAGGAATGCGTAGAAAGGAGTTTAACCCAAGCCTGAGAGAAACAAGAAAGAGATTACAACCCGCATGCTCCTGCAATTCCCTTGTCGTCCGGTGAGCAAGTGCTCAAACGAAAGAGAAGATTACACAAACTTGACGATCAATGGGAGGCGGAACCATATACCATCCTGCCATCCGATTTTGACAATACCAAGGTCTGCCTCATTAGCAAAGATGGGGGAGAAACTTCAGCGGCAATATCCAGAGACCACCTTAAAATATGCCCTGATCAGTTTAGAGATAGGGAAACAGATCCAGGGACATCTCTGCCCGTGGAAGAGGAGAAGATGATACACACCGTTCTTGGCGATTTTCCCCAGTCTTGGACTCAAATAAATCAGGCCATTGTGGTACCTGTTTTAATGTTTCGTCAGATGAAGCCGCCGGAACCAGATGTGATGCCAGATCATCCGGAGCCTCGACCACAGCAGAGTCCACCAGAAGATGCCATGCCAACAGTTGAACCGGTTGGTTCCCCCTCTGCTGTCGGTGAACCTGCCATGCCCACAATTAGTAGCAGCAGTTGTGAGAGCTCCAGCATACCAGTGCTACCCAGACTCACTAGAAGTGTAGCTAGAAGACAGGTCACTACACCAGCGATAGCGAGCACAGCAGGCCCTGTTAGGTCACTAGCAACCCCTGCACTGTGGAGGTCTACACGTAGCACAAAGAATCAAACCCCAATTCGCTACAAAACTTGGAAGTATTAACGGGTGCTGCAAAAATGTTGTATATATGTCTTTGTTATAGATTTAAAATGGACAATAGAGTAATGGAGAGTGAATTGCTCCACCACATTTAAAAGGGATACCTTTGTTGACCCGTGATCCCTATTGTTTCAAGTTTTCTACTTTTTGTTATTGAGAGACTGCCGAATCATGGACGGTGAATGATTCATAAACTGGTGCTGTATATAGTTTGCACCTTCTTAGAGGTGCCCTCTACTGGTTTACAAAAAGAATAGCTTTTGCCTTAAAGTTTTGATGATATGCCTTTAGTGGGTTCAGTATACACGCCCTTAAAGGAAAAGTTAAATTGTTGTTCAGAAATTGCACTTAGTAGATAGCATGCCCGGCTGGGTAATGGAAGTTATTTATAGTCAGTTAATTATAATTGTTATTTAAAGCCTTAAGTGTAATATAAATATGTTTCTGTTTGTAACGTTCAAATGTCCTCACCTCCCATAAAGGGAAGCATTGTTATATTTACTTGTTACCGCATTTCAAAATTTTGTATGTTTGTTGCTAACATGTATTGTTGTTCTTTTCTTCCCAGTCCGGGAGTACTGGATTTAATGGGGGGGGGGGCGTGCAGCGCCCGAGTCCTGGTCATGCAGTATTGTCGCTCTTCCACCAGGGGGAGTGATGGTACGTCTGATTGTACTAAAAGAGTTCACCTGACCAGGCATCACAGTCACACACTACACTTCACACTCCGGCCACCAGGGGGAGCGGTTCTACTATTAGGCCACTCCTCACACTGTGGTAAAACTGGGGGTTGGATAGGAAGTTAGGCAGAAAGCAGCCTGGGAGAGTTCCAGGGAGGACCTGTCAAGTGTGGGATCCTGACAGTGGCCTAGCACAGAAAGATCGTTACGGAGCAGCGCCTGCACTGCACAGCGGCAGCCTCCTAAGAAAGGAAAAGAAGCGAAGTATATTGTGGAGAAGTGAGAAAGGAGATCACAGCATTAGGAGATACTGTATAACCAGGAGGATTCCTGCTCTACGATCGCGGCAACATCCTTCTGAGGCGCGTAGCCGGTGGCCGGAACACCGAGGGAGTACTGACTACACGCATTGCTCCAGATAGCGGCAGGGGCAGCTGTTGTGAATTCTGTTATCGAACTCCCTCCTGTGGTCATGAATGGTACTTCGGCGAGTTCTGTCCATGGACTCCCTCTGGTGGCTGTGAGTGGAGCTGCTGCTTCTGAGGTTCCTTCCACAGGTGACGTAGTTTATTCTTTGGCTGGCTGCTCTATTTAACTCCACTCAGATCATTACTCCATGCCAGCTGTCAATGTTCTTGTACTGGTTCAGTTCGCTCTTGGATCTTTCTGGTGACCTGTCTACTAAGTCCCTGCTAGTTAATTATTTGTTCATTGATTCCTTGTCCAGCTTGCTTTCATGATTTTGCCTTGCTAGCTGGAAGCTCTGGGATGCAGAGTGGCACCTCCGCACCGTGAGTCGGTGCGGAGGTCTTTTTGCACACTCTGCGTGGTCTTTTTGTAGTTTTTTGTGCTGACCGCAAAGATACCTTTCCTATCCTCAGTCTGTTTAGAAAGTCTGGCCTCCCTTTGCTGAAACCTGTTTCATTTCTGTGTTTGTGACTTTCATCTTAACTCACAGTCAATATATGTGGGGGGCTGTCTTTTCCTTTGGGGAATTTCTCTGAGGCAAGGTAGGCTTTATTTTCTATCTCTAGGGCTAGTTAGCTCTTAGGCTGTGAAGAGGCGTCTAGGCAGAGTTAGGTACGCTCCACGGCTATTTCTAGTTGTGTGATAGGATTAAGGGTTGCGGTCAGCAGAGCTCCCACTTCCCAGAGCTTGTCCTGTGTGAGTTTAACCATCAGGTCGTTTCGGGTGCTCCTAACCAACAGGTCCATAACAGTACAGCTGGCCCAAAGTATTAATGCATCTCAATAGAGGGATAAGAGAAGTTCTGAGACCATTTTTTTTCCTCTGCAGTGTGTTTTGTCTTTCTTTTCCCCTTAACCTCTGGGTGGTTCAGGACACAGGTGTAGATATGGACATTCAAGGTCTGTCCTCTTGTGTAGATCATCTCACTGCAGGGTACAAAACATTCAAGATTTTGTGGTTCAGAATCCGATGTTAGAGCCTAGAATTCCAATTCCTGATTTGTTTTCTGGGGATAGATCTAAGTTCCTGAATTTCAAAAATAATTGTAAACTGTTTCTAGCTTTGAAACCCCGCTCCTCTGGTGACCCCGTTCAACAAGTAAAAATTATTATTTCTTTGTTGCGTGGTGACCCTCAGGACTGGGCATTTTCCCTTGCGCCAGGAGATCCTGCATTGCGTGATGTAGATGCGTTTTTTCTGGCGCTTGGATTGCTTTATGATGAACCACATTCAGTGGATCAGGCAGAGAAAATCTTGCTGGCTTTGTGTCAGGGTCAGGATGAAGCGGAGGTGTATTGTCAGAAGTTTAGAAAGTGGTCTGTGCTTACTCAGTGGAATGAGTGTGCCCTGGCGGCAATTTTCAGAAAGGGTCTTTCTGAATGCACATCAGGAGGATATTCGCTTTTTGGTGTTACATAATCTGCATGATGTGGTCGATTTGGGTTTGCCATGGCTACAGGTCCATAATCCAGTATTGGATTGGAAATCTATGTCTGTGTCCGGCTGGGGTTGTCAGGGGGTACATGGTGATGTTCCATTGCTGTCAATTTCACCTTCCACTCCTTCTGAAGTCCCTGACTTTTTGTCAGATTACCGGGATGTATTTGATGAGCCCAAATCCAGTGCCCTACCTCCTCATAGGAATTGCGATTGTGCTATTAATTTGATTCCTGGTAGTAAGTTTCCTAAGGGCCGACTGTTCAATTTATCTGTGCCAGAGCACGCCGCTATGTGGAGTTATATAAAGGAATCCTTGGAGAAAGGTCATATTCGCCCGTCGTCATCACCGTTGGGAGCAGGGTTCTTTTTTGTGGCCAAGAAGGATGGTTCTTTGAGACCTTGTATTGATTACCGCCTTCTTAATAAGATCACAGTCAAATTTCAGTACCCTTTGCCGCTGTTGTCTGATTTGTTTGCTCGGATTAAGGGGGCTAGTTGGTTCAACAAGATAGATCTTCGAGGGGCGTATAATCTTGTGTGAATTAAACAGGGCGATGAATGGAAAACAGCATTTAATACGCCCGAGGGCCATTTTGAGTTCCTGGTTATGCCATTCGGGCTTTCTAATGCTCCATCTGTGTTTCAGTCCTTTATGCATGACATCTTCCGAAAGTACCTGGATAGATTCATGATTGTATATTTGGATGATATTTTGGTCTTTTCGGATGATTGGGAGTCTCATGTGAAGCAGGTCAGAATGGTGTTCCAGGTCCTTCGTGCAAATTCCTTGTTTGTGAAGGGGTCAAAATGTCTCTTTGGAGTTCAGAAGGTTTCATTTCATTTTTAGGTTTCATTTTTTCCCCTTCTACTATCGAGATGGACCCTATTAAAGTTCAGGCCATTTATGATTGGACTCAGCCGACATCTGTGAAGAGCCTGCAGAAGTTCCTGGGCTTTGCTAATTTTTACCGTCGCTTCATCGCTAATTTTTCTAGTGTTGCTAAACCGTTGACTGATTTGACCAAGAAAGGTGCTGATGTGGTCAATTGGTCCTCTGCGGCTGTAGAGGCTTTTCAGGAGTTGAAGCATCGTTTTTCTTCTGCCCCTGTGTTGTGCCAGCCAGATGTTTTGCTCCCATTTCAGGTCGAGGTGGATGCTTCTGAGATTGGAGCAGGGGCTGTTTTGTCGCAAAGAAGTTCTGACGGCTCGGTGATGAAACCATGTGCCTTCTTTTCTAGAAAATTCTCGCCTGCTGAGCGCAATTATGATGTTGCCAATCGAGAGTTGTTGGCCATGAAGTGGGCATTCGGGGAGTGGCGACATTGGCTTGAAGGAGCCAAGCATCGCGTGGTGGTCTTGACGGATCACAAGAATTTGACTTATCTCGAGTCTGCCAAACGGTTGAATGATAGACAGGCTCGATGGTCGCTGTTTTTCTCCCGTTTTGATTTTGTGGTTTCGTACCTTCCGGTCTCTAAGAATGTGAAGGCTGATGCCCTGTCAAGGAGTTTTGTGCCTGACTCTCCGGGTGTTCCTGAGCCGGCGGGTATTCTCAAAGAGGGGGTAATTTTGTCTGCCATCTCCCCTGATTTGCGGTGGGTGCTGCAGAAGTTTCAGGCTGATAGACCTGACCGTTGTCCAGCGGAGAAACTGTTTGTCCCTGATAGATGGACTAGTAGAGTTATCTCTGAGGTTCATTGTTCGGTGTTGGCTGGTCATCCTGGAATCTTTGGTACCAGAGAATTGGTGGCTAGATCCTTTTGGTGGCCTTCTTTGTCATGGCATGTGCGTTCTTTTGTGCAGTCCTGTGGGACTTGTGCTCGGGCTAAGCCCTGCTGTTCTCGTGCCAGTGGGTTGCTTTTGCCCTTGCCGGTCCCGAAGAGGCCCTGGACGCATATTTCCATGGATTTTATTTCAGATCTCCCTGTCTCTCAAAGGATGTCGGTCATTTGGGTGGTTTGTGATCGCTTCTCTAAGATGGTCCATTTGGTACCCTTGTCTAAATTGCCTTCCTCCTCTGATTTGGTGCCATTGTTTTTCCAGCATGTGGTTCGTTTGCATGGCATTCCGGAGAACATCGTCTCGGACAGAGGTTCCCAGTTTGTTTCGAGGTTTTGGAGGTCCTTTTGTGCTAAGATGGGCATTGATTTGTCTTTTTCTTCGGCTTTCCATTGTGAAGGAACAAATTAAGAAGGATTCTCCATTTTGTGCTTTTCGACTCCATTTTGTTGTTTTGAATATAAATTTTGTTAGTAGACTAAAGTTTACAGATGTTATGAAACCTTGATGAGACCTTGATTGCTGCAATCTGCCAGGACATGAGACTGAGGGTGCATTGTTCTACGAGACTTTGACGTACAGACTGTTCCTGCATTCTTATAGGTTAAGAAATGTGAACGTGTTCTTATGCTGATTGGTTGAAGTATAATTTCTATGACTATGAAAAGTCAGAGAATAAACGGGGGCCCAGAGATCTGCTTGATCCCCCCAAACAGAGACATTCATCTCCGTCTGGTCATTTTCAGTTGCCGGCAACGCCCTTTAGATTAATTTGGAAATCACTGAGTCAACCGTGAAGGATCACTTTAGATCCTCCCTCAACAGCTTGGCGCCCCAATGTGAAGGAACAAGTTAAGAAGGATTCTCCATTTTGTGCTTTTCGACTCCATTTTGTTGTTTTGAATATAAATTTTGTTAGTAGACTAAAGTTTACAGATGTTATGAAACCTTGATGAGACCTTGATTGTTGCAATCTGCCAGGACATGAGACTGAGGGTGCATTGTTCTACGAGACTTTGACGTACAGACTGTTCCTGCATTCTTATAGGTTAAGAAATGTGAACGTGTTCTTATGCTGATTGGTTGAAGTATAATTTCTATGACTATGAAAGTCAGAGAATAAACGGGGGCCCAGAGATCTGCTTGATCCCCCCAAACAGAGACATTCATCTCCGTCTGGTCATTTTCAGTTGCCGGCAACGCCCTTTAGATTAATTTGGAAATCACTGAGTCAACCGTGAAGGATCACTTTAGATCCTCCCTCAACAGCTTGGCGCCCATAACGTGGGGCCCCAGACAGGAACGCCTCTGCCCCCCGGAGGACAACAAGACAAAGGACCCTCGGAGCGGACACAGGCACTGGAAAATTGGGACTGATCATCCCCCACAACAACCACGGTAAGTTGGCAGTTATACTGTCCAGACTGACCGTTTGGTGTGGTTTTCCTGTGTTTGTGCTGCAAAGAGGATCTGAGGTTTGTCCCTGATGGTGGGGTGATTCTTGGGTGGAATCATATAGAGGTGTAGTTCCGCTGGGAGCCCAGTGCTCGAACCGTACCTCATAAGGGACGGACACCCCGGATTGACCAGTGATGTAATTCTCTTTATAGTCAAAATATCCTGAATTCCTGATCACTGTTAGAATCAGGCGCGGTGAGGTGATCGAAGATGGGTAGGATGCGTAACTCAGGAATATATAGAAATATATATGTATTTCTAGAGGTATCCGGAGGGTTAGTTTGAAACGCCCTCCTCCTTTCGCTGAGTACCGCGTTTTTGGGTTGTCCCAGAGGGGGACAGGTAAACCTAGTGGAACAAAACTAATACAGCTGCTCTGGTATTGTGCACGACTAAGTAAGGATATTTAGCTCTAAAGTAGAATCAGTTTCTGTGTGTGTGATGAATCTGATATTTTTAGCCCAAAGACAGGGAAAGAACTCTGTCAGGAATGCAGGAAAATATTCTGAATCATTGGTTTTTCTAAGGTGTTCTGGCATGTGAATTGTGTGATGAAGGTTTTGTAGAAATTAATTAAGTCTGAGAACTGCTGTATTCTGCTTCTGTGTGTAGATTTCCAAAATATCCGATGGGAGGGGTAGGTCAAACCGCTGCGCTATTGCTTTCTTTTGTGTTGAGGAATGCTGTAAATTCTTATCTGTTCCGTGTTTCTGGTATGGAGGGGGCGAGTCGCTGCGTCCTCTCCTTGTGTAGTAAGAATTATATTATTGTAAATTTAAAGTAAAATATGGTGTCTTGTTTTAGAAGGAATCCTGTAAATGAAAGTTTGGTTTTGTTTTTGTTACGTTGAAAAAGGGAAGCTGTCTACTACTATGACAAAGACTGAGAAAGTGGCTGAATGTTTTGTGGTGCAGGAAGGAATTGAGAAAGTGATTGAGGGTAATATGTTAGAAAGACAAATAATTAAAAAATAATAATCTGAAACAGGGGGGCTCCCTGTTAGATGATATGGTCCCTCCCGAGGAAATATTCTCCCGACTGTAAGCTCTGTGCCCCTTAACCCCAAAGCACCAATATATTCTGGGTTGCCAAAACTCAGTGCGCCCCCACCCTATGATCCTGCCGGGTGGATTTGTGATGTATGCGGAGTTATTAATTCTCAGTGGAGACAGGTCTGTTACAATTGTGGAGCGAGGAGACTCGGGGTCGTAGCCCCCACCTTTCCCTTGCTAAACGCTGACGGCACCTATTATCGGCCGCCGCCAGCACCAGCTCCTGTTATGCCTAGTATTGCGAGTGGTTATGAGTATCCGCCCCCACCTACCTTAGTCACTCGGTCAGAGACAGGATACACAGAGGAGATAGAAGATTTCCAGGAAATGTATTCTAATGTTATTCCTGGACCCCACAGCCATGATGTGCTCTTTAGGATAGGGACAGGGGATCTCACAAGACAATATGTTGGGGCCATAGTAAATGCCGCAAACAATCAACTTCACCATACTGGAGGACTGGCTGCAATGATTTCACAGAAAGGAGGACCCATGATACAGGAAGAATCTAATTCGTATATACAAACTTATGGCCAGGTAGAATCAGGACAGGTCGCAGCAACCAGAGCAGGACAGCTGCCGTGCCAATATGTGATACATGCAGTGGGACCACGATATAATCCTACCAACATTCCCAGGTCCCAACAGTTGCTTACTGAGGCTGTCCAGAACGCAATCCTGTATGCCTCCTCTGTTCCCCCCGATACGATGCCTCAGCGTACAATGGCCATACCATTAATCTCTGCCGGTATCTTTCAATATCCCAGGAAGGATGCCGCTATGGTCATAGTATCAGCAATAGAGCGCTGTATACAGGAAAACCCCATAAAATTGGAGGAGGTCCGATTTGTTCTCGATAGCCACCTAACGGCCTATCAGGCAATACAATTTGTAACTGTAACAGAGCCTCCTACCCCGCTTCTGCAGCAGATGTCTCTTACCGCCACCTCCTCCCGCCCCTGAGTCAGTAATATCAGAGCTTGAAGAAGATGATGTGAAACCTACTCCTGACAGGCCAAAGTATACCCCCTTTTCTCCATCCCAGATAGACCTTCCCCATGGCCTTCTATAGACAAATGGCAGCGAATCGAGAGATTTATTCCACTCCCCGGAGAGATCTGTTACACTTACTCCAGGTGAAGGCTGGGGAGGGATATTTTCCAATTATTGAGGGTGGCATAATCTATAATGTGAATTTGGACGGGGGAACCTATGAGAGTGGTGTTGATTTCTGTAATGCTTTAAAAGTTTGGGCACAAGATAGATTAGCGGACCAAGCTACCTCCCTCACAGATGTCACACAGGACAAGGGGGAGACTGCCGAGAAGTTTTATGGGCGTCTTATGGTAGTGTTTAAAGATTTGGGATTCTCATTGTATAATAAAGCCCATTCACACCTTTTTGCAGTAGTTTTGACGTCCGAGCCTTAAATCTGAATTGAAAGAGGCAATAATGTCAGTTAGACCTGACATTGAGACTTCCACTCCAGATGATGCATTAAAAATAGTAAAGAGTTTTCAAAAGAACTTAGCCCGTTCTGCATCAGCAGGAAAGGCAAAGGTTAAACCAGTAGCCACAGCGATCTCCACTCCAACTCTAGCCCCCACCCCAGGAACAAGGTCGCAGCTGGTTCCTTATCAGTGGCACACACAACAGACTTCAGCTCCAGTCCTCCCACCATACACGAATTCAGCTCTCTACTCCAGTATTCCTTTTAACCCTATGTCCGGGAATCTCACTCTCCAGCCCCGCCCTGCCAATTCTCGCTTGCAGTGTTGGTGCTGTGGCCGGCCCGGTCACTTTCAGAGAGATTGTCATACCCCTGCTGACAGATGTTACCTTCCAGTTCCCCCTTCTACCCGTAATCTGAATACTGGGAACTCTGGGGGATACTCTGGTTACAGACAGTCTCAAAATCCTGATAATCGCCCATACTGATGGGGTGGCAAACCAGGGTCTGCCATCACAATGTCCTCCACCAAGCCTGGGGCATGCTCATCCGTCACACTTCCTGTCGGGGACACCCTTGTCAAGTTTATGGTAGACACTGGGGCGGCCAATTCCATAATCAAGTCATCAGATGTACCTACGGATATCCCTATTCAATTCTCAGACCAAGAGCTTGTTTTAATTGGAGTAGATGGCAGACCCAATAAACATACTCTCACAAAACCCATCCCTGTGGGACCTTTCCCTGAAGTTACTGCTCAGTTCGTAATCTCTCCCTCATGTCCGGTAAATTTACTGGGGGCAGATGTATCATCACAGTTCCGCTCCAGAATATAATTCCAAGATGATGGTCAGATGGTATTTACGTTATATAACCCCTATGCAGATGAACATAATGACATGTATATCTTATATGCCCTTCCCACGGTTATGATGGCCCTGATAGGCCCAGATCCACCCCCAATAATGCCTGTTGAACCAGTAAAAGTGTTTCTCAAACCTGGTGCCCCTTTTCCCAAAGTCCATCAGTACCCTTTGAAACATGATCAGGAGCGGGGCCTCAAGGGTCAAATACAAACGTTACTCGATAATGGTGCCCTGGTACCCTGTGTTTCCCCATGTAACACGTCTTTGTTTCCCGTTAAGAAAAAGACCCCACCCGGCCAACCCCCTGTGTACCGGCTGGTACAAGATCTACGGGCAGTTAATGCAGTTACTGTTCTGGAAACTCCGGTGGTGCCTAATCCACATACTCTTGTCCCAGATATCTCAGGATGCTGCTTGGTTCAGTTATCGACCTCGCCAATGCCTTCTTCAGCATTCCATTACACCCAGATTGCCAGTTCCTGTTTGCATTCACTTATCAGGGATGACAATTGACGTGGACAGTTATGCCACAAGGGGCCCAAAACAGTCCCAATCAGTTTGCAAAAAATATGGGCGAGTGTCTTTTACCCTGGCAGTTAGAATATCCTTATGTCACGCTGCTTCAGTATGTTGGTAATCTTTTGTTGTGTGCACAAACAGAGCAGGAAGCCATTGTTGCCACTGTTAGCCTCCTCAAGTATCTGGCAGATCTGAACTGTCGGGTTTCGGCCTTGAAACTTCGGTTCTGCCTTGGTCAAGTGATATTTTTGGGTCACTGTCTCCTTCAGGGTGCCAGACACCTCACAGAAGAAAGAAAAATAGCCGTTAGCTCCCTTCCTTTCCCAAAAGATGAGACTGAACTCCAGCATTTTCTTGGACTATGTACTTATTGTTGTCAGTGGATAACGGACGTATCCCGCATAATGCAATCTCTCTACAATGCCCTGAAAGACTGTTCAAGATATGCTGATGATTTTGGCAGACTCCACACCGGATACACTGTTACTATGGAAGACACTGTAGTGCACGCAGCTGCACTCACTCCCTCCCACCCTGTCAGCACAAGAAGCAGAATTTCAGGATCTGTCTACTGCATGTGTTCTGGCCAAAGACAGGCGGGCTAATATATACACGGACTCACAGTATGCATTTGGTATTGCTCATGATTTCGGAGCCCTATAGGCTAATCGAGGATTTGTTACTACTGCTGGGACTCCAGTGAAGAATGCTGAAGCTGTTAAAGCCCTCATAGACTCAATCAGATTACCTACTCAGGTGGCCATTATCAAAATTAAGGCGCACGGTCCTAGGAACAGTCCGCAGACTGTTGGTAACGCCTTTGCGGATATGCAAGCAAAAGCTGCTGCTCTCCTACCCGTTGAATCGACCATACCAGCTATGGTGACCACACACTCTCAGCGTAAACAGTTACAAGAAACACTGACTCTACAGGAACCTGATGATGCACAACAGACTGAGGTTTTCTGCCGGACACCGCGAGACCGCTTAATGACGATGCAGAGAATGTCCCCAAAGGAAGAAGTGAAGCAGTGGAAGGCTGATGGAGCACGTATGGACAATGGTCTCTGGAAAAAGGACCAACTTGTGTGTCTCCCTAAGCGGATGTACCCTGCTATTGCCACGTGGGTACATGGGCCCACACATCGAGGAAAAAAAACAGGCCCTAGCCCTGGTACAAAAATTCTACTGGGCTCCAGGTATTTCTACAGTCCTGACAGCACTCAATCGTGCATGTAATATCTGTCAGACCTGCAATCCCGGCCAACTTCAACGTGCACCCCCGAAGCACCTTGCTAAGCCTGACTATCCTTTCCAAAGGCTCCAAGTGGACCACATCACGTTGCCTAAGTCTGGAAGGTATGAATATTGTCTGGTGGTTGTCGATATGTTCTCCAGTTGGCCGGAAGCATTGCCGGTTACCAACATGACTGCAAAAACTACAGCAAAGAAACTGGTGATGGAAGTTATATGCAGATATGGTGTTCCAGAAGTTGTTGAAAGTGACCAAGGCCCGGTCTTTTCTTCTTATGTGTATCAGGAGGTTCTGACAATGCTTGGATCCACTGTAGCCCTCCATGCTCCGTACCATCCACAATCCAGTGGGAAAGTTAAGAGGCTGAACGGCACACTGAGGGGACAATTGACCAAAATGATGCAGGAGACTACGGCTCCATGGCCAGGGCTCTTTACACATTCGTACTACCCCTATTGCAAAACATGGCCTGTCCCCATAGGAGATATTGTTTGGTGCTAGGTCCTCGGTTGCAAATTTCCAGTCTCAGTAGTTGTCAGAAGAAACTGACCATGCTGTTCAATATGTTATTCAGCTTAGTAAAAATGTTGTTAACACCCATGTTTTAGTTTCTTCTTCCTTTCCAGATTAAGCAGAAACCGACACTTGTCACAATTTGAAGCCTGGTGGTTTATGGTCGTGAAAAGCTATGTCAGAAGACACGGACTAGAACCCTTGTATGATGGTCCCTACCAAGTCCTCCTCATTACTCCTATGTCAGTAAAGCTGGAAGGAAGACCGACGTGGATCCACGTATCGCAGTGCAAGCTGGTCAAACAGACTAGTAGCAAATAAGGGGGACAATGTTTTGGTTTTTCGTATTTCCATATAATAATATTGGTAACCGCATGGGACAGCCTAAATTCCCCAATATCCTTGAATAATAAGTTTGTATAATATCATGAAAGATTAGTAGTACAGATGGGTATAGCCAATAACATTGTCAGTTCTATTTCCATTTACCCTATGATTACACAAATGTGGGATAAATTGCTTAGGGTCACAGATTATCTAGATGATCAAATTTGGGGATATATTGGATATATTTAATACTACTGTTGCTGTCCAAAACCAACCTATCATAGTCACTAATCAACATACTGTAGTACTGGACTACTTAACAGGAGCACAGGGTGGTATGTGTCAGGTTATTGGACCCGCTTTCTGTTATTATACAGATCCCAATAGTACTAAAGTGAGAGGATATTCAAAGACTCAGAGATCAATATGATAAAGACAATGACCGTAATAGGGACAGTTGGTGGGCAGACACCTTCTCCTTTCTTAATCCAGCCAATTAGTTTGAGGGACTTGCGGCTGGATAGCTGGAATCTTGCAAAGTTTGTTACATATCGCTGCCTTGTCATGTATGTAATACTAAAACTTGTTTTTTGGTGTATTTCTGTATGTATTAGGAAATTCTGCACTAAGACAACTAATGATGAAACCAAAAGTGTTGCCACCCCTGCTCTTCTCTACACCGATTTCACAAAGTTACCTGATGAAGATGTTGAAGCCAAGCGCATGGCTATCTTCAAAAGATCCTAACCACTGTTATCAATAATTGTTATTCGTAAATTCTAGTATACAGGGGGGATGGGTACGCCGCAACAGCCATGGCTGGTAACATGGCACCAGTCATGTGAAGACCAGTACCCCTCGAGCTTATAGCTTGGGATAGTACCTCTGATGCTGGACATTAATTAACAAAATTTATCTAGGGGGGAATGTGAAGGAACAAATTAAGAAGGATTCTCCATTTTGTGCTTTTCGACTCCATTTTGTTGTTTTGAATATAAATTTTGTTAGTAGACTAAAGTTTACAGATGTTATGAAACCTTGATGAGACCTTGATTGTTGCAATCTGCCAGGACATGAGACTGAGGGTGCATTGTTCTACGAGACTTTGACATACAGACTGTTCCTGCATTCTTATAGGTTAAGAAATGTGAACGTGTTCTTATGCTGATTGGTTGAAGTATAATTTCTATGACTATGAAAAGTCAGAGAATAAACGGGGGCCCAGAGATCTGCTTGATCCCCCCAAACAGAGACATTCATCTCCGTCTGGTCATTTTCAGTTGCCAGCAACGCCCTTTAGATTAATTTGGAAATCACTGAGTCAACCGTGAAGGATCACTTTAGATCCTCCCTCAACACCATCCTCAGACAAATGGCCAAACCGAACGAAGTAATCAGACTTTGGAAACATATCTGAGATGCTTTGTTTCTGCTGATCAGGATGATTGGGTGTCCTTCTTGCCTTTGGCTGAGTTCGCCCTTAATAATTGGGCCAGCTCGGCTACTTTGGTTTCACCTTTTTTCTGTAATTCTGGTTTCCATCCTCGTTTCTCTTCAGGGCAGGTTGAGCCTTTGGACTGTCCTGGTGTGGATACTGTGGTGGACAGGTTGCAGCAGATTTGGACTCATGTAGTGGACAATTTGACATTGTCCCAGGAGAAGGCTCAACGTTTCGCTAACCGCCGGTGCTGTGTTGGTCCCCGACTTCGTGTTGGGGATTCGGTTTGGTTGTCGTCTCGTTATGTTCCTATGAAGGTTTCCTCTCCTAAGTTTAAGCCTCGTTTCATTGGTCCGTATAAGATTTCTGAAGTTCTCAATCCTGTGTCATTTCGTTTGGCCCTTCCAGCTTCTTTTGCCATCCATAATGTGTTCCATAGGTCGTTATTGCGGAGATACGTGGCGCCTATGGTTCCCTCCGTTGATCCTCCTGCCCCGGTGTTGGTCGAGGGGGAGTTGGAGTATGTGGTGGAGAAGATTTTGGATTCTCGTATTTCGAGACGGAAACTCCAGTACCTGGTCAAGTGGAAGGGTTATGGTCAGGAAGATAATTCCTGGGCTTTTGCCTCTGATGTTCATGCTGCCGATCTGGTTCGTGCCTTTCATTTGGCTCGTCCTGATCGGCCTGGGGGCTCTGGTGAGGGTTCGGTGACCCCTCCTCAAGGGGGGGGGTACTGTTGTGAATTCTGTTATCGAACTTCCTCCTGTGGTCATGAATGGTACTTCGGCGAGTTCTGTCCATGGACTCCCTCTGGTGGCTGTGAGTGGAGCTGCTGCTTCTGAGGTTCCTTCCACAGGTGACGTAGTTTATTCTTTGGCTGGCTGCTCTATTTAACTCCACTCAGATCGTTACTCCATGCCAGCTGTCAATGTTCTTGTACTGGTTCAGTTCGCTCTTGGATCTTTCTGGTGACCTGTCTACTCCAGCAGAAGCTAAGTCCCTGCTAGTTAATTATTTGTTCATTGTTTCCTTATCCAGCTTGCTTTCATGATTTTGCCTTGCTAGTTGGAAGCTCTGGGATGCGAAGTGGCACCTCCACACCGTGAGACGGTGCGGAGGTCTTTTTGCACACTCTGCGTGGTCTTTTTGTAGTTTTTTATGCTGACCGCAAAGATACCTTTCCTATCCTCAGTCTGTTTAGTAAGTCTGGCCTCCCTTTGCTGAAACCTGTTTCATTTCTGTGTTTGTGACTTTCATCTTAACTCACAGTCAATATATGTGGGGGGCTGTTATGACCTGGTGGTTAGGAGCACCCGGAATGACCTGATAATTAAACCTCATACAGGACGAGCTCTGGGATGTGGGAGCTCTGCTGACCGCAAGCCCTAATCCTATCACACACACTAGAAATAGCCGTGGAGCGCTCCTGACCAGACCTAGGCACCTCGTCACAGGCTAAGAACTATCTAGCCCTAGAGATAGAAAATAAAGCCTACCTTGCCTCAGAGAAATTCCCCAAAGGTAAAGGAAGCCCCCACATATATTGACTGTGAGTAAGATGAAAGTCACAAACGCAGAGATGAAACAGGTTTCAGCAAAGGGAGGCTAGACTTACTAAATAGACAGAGGATAGGAAAGGTAACTTTGCGATCAGCACAAAAACCTACAAAAGACCACGCAGAGTGTGCAAAAAAGACCTCCGCACCGACTTACGGTGCGGAGGGGCCACTCTGCATCCCAGAGCTTCCAGCTAGCAAGACAAAATCATGAAAACCAGCTGGACAAGAAAACAGAGAACAAAATAAGACTATAAGGAACTTAGCTTCTGCAGGAGAAGGCAGGTCACCAGAGAGATCCAGGAGCGAACTGAACGAATGCAAAAACATTGAAAGCTGGCATGGAGTAACGATCTGAGAGGAGTTAAATAGAGCAGCCAACCAAAGGATAACCCACGTCACCTGTGTAAGGAACCTCAGAAGCAGCAGCTTCACTCAAAGCCACCAGAGGGAGCCCATAGACAGAACTCGCCGAAGTACCATTCACGACCACAGGAGGGAGTTCGACAACAGAATTCACAACAGTACCCCCCCTTGAGGAGGGGTCACCGAACCCTCACCAGAGCCCCCAGGCCGATCAGGATGAGCCAAATGAAAGGCACGAACCAGATCGGCAGCATGAACATCAGAGGCAAAAACCCAGGAATTATCTTCCTGACCATAACCCTTCCACTTGACCAGGTACTGGAGTTTCCGTCTCGAAACACGAGAATCCAAAATCTTCTCCACCACATACTCCAACTCCCCCTCGACCAACACCGGGGCAGGAGGATCAACGGAGGGAACCATAGGCGCCACGTATCTCCGCAACAACGACCTATGGAACACATTATGGATGGCAAAAGAAGCTGGAAGGTCCAAACGAAATGACACAGGATTAAGAACTTCAGAAATCTTGTATGGCCCAATCAAACGAGGCTTAAACTTAGGAGAGGAAACCTTCATAGGAACGTGACGAGATGACAACCAAACCAAATCCCCAACACGAAGTCGGGGACCAACACAACGCCGGTGGTTAGCGAAACGTTGAGCCTTCTCCTGGGACAATGTCAAATTGTCCACCACATGAGACCAAATCTGCTGCAACCTGTCCACCACCGCATCCACACCAGGACAGTCCGAAGGCTCAACCTGCCCTGAAGAGAAATGAGGATGGAAACCAGAATTACAGAAAAAAGGAGAAACTAAAGTAGCCGAGCTGGCCCGATTATTAAGGGCGAACTCAACCAAAGGCAAGAAGGACTCCCAATCATCCTGATCAGCAGAAACAAAGCATCTCAGATATGTCTCCAAAGTCTGATTAGTTCGTTCGGTTTGGCCATTAGTCTGAGGATGGAAAGCCGAAGAAAAAGACAAATCAATGCCCATCTTAGCGCAAAAGGACCGCCAAAACCTCGAAACAAACTGGGAACCTCTGTCCGAGACGATGTTCTCTGGAATGCCATGCAAACGAACCACATGCTGGAAAAACAATGGCACCAAATCAGAGGAGGAAGGCAATTTAGACAAGGGTACCAAATGGACCATATTAGAGAAGCGATCACAAACCACCCAAATGACCGACATCTTTTGAGAAACAGGGAGATCAGAAATAAAATCCATGGAAATATGCGTCCAGGGCCTCTTCGGGATCGGCAAGGGCAAAAGCAACCCACTGGCACGAGAACAGCAGGGTTTAGCCCGAGCACAAGTCCCACAGGACTGCACAAAAGAACGCACATCCCGTGACAAAGAAGGCCACCAAAAGGATCTAGCCACCAAATCTCTGGTACCAAAGATTCCAGGATGACCAGCCAACACTGAACAATGAATCTCAGAGATAACTCTACTAGTCCATCTATCAGGGACAAACAGTTTCTCCGTAGGACAACGGTCAGGTCTAACAGGCCTGAAACTTTTGCAGCACACGCCGCAAATTAGGGGAAATGGCAGACAAAATTACCCCTTCTTTAAGAATACCCGCCGGCTCCGGAACACCCGGAGAGTCAGGCACAAAACTCCTTGACAGGGCGTCAGCCTTCACATTCTTAGATCCCGGAAGGTGTGAAACCACAAAATCAAAACAGGAGAAAAACAGCGACCATCGAGCCTGTCTAGGATTCAACCGTTTGGCAGACTCGAGATAAGTCAAATTCTTGTGATCCGTCAAGACCACCACACGATGTTTAGCTCCTTCAAGCCAATGTCGCCACTCCTCGAATGCCCACTTCATGGCCAACAACTCCCGATTGCCCACATCATAATTGCGCTCAGCAGGCGAGAATTTTCTAGAAAAGAAGGCACAGGGTTTCATCACCGAGCCATCAGAACTTCTTTGCGACAAAACAGCCCCTGCTCCAATTTCAGAAGCATCAACCTCAACCTGAAAAGGGAGCGAAACATCTGGCTGGCACAACACAGGGGCAGAAGCAAAACGACGCTTCAACTCCTGAAAAGCCTCTACAGCCGCAGAAGACCAATTGACCACATCAGCACCTTTCTTGGTCAAATCAGTCAACGGTTTAGCAATACTGGAAAAATTAGCGATGAAGCGACGATAAAAATTAGCAAAGCCCAGGAACTTCTGTAAGCTCTTCACAGATGTCGGCTGAGTCCAATCGTAAATGGCCTGAACTTTAACAGGGTCCATCTCGATAGTAGAAGGGGAAAAAATGAAACCCAAAAATGAAACCTTCTGAACTCCAAAGAGACATTTTGACCCCTTCACAAACAAGGAATTCGCACGAAGGACCTGGAACACCATTCTGACCTGCCTCACATGAGACTCCCAATCATCCGAAAAGACCAAAATGTCATCCAAATATACAATCATGAATCTATCCAGGTACTCTCGGAAGATGTCATGCATAAAGGACTGAAACACAGATGGAGCATTAGAAAGTCCGAATGGCATAACCAGGTACTCAAAATGGCCCTCGGGCGTATTAAATGCTGTTTTCCATTCATCACCCTGTTTAATTCGCACAAGATTATACGCACCACGAAGATCTATCTTGGTGAACCAACTAGCCCCCTTAATCCGAGCAAATAAATCAGACAGCAGCGGCAAAGGATACTGAAATTTGACTGTGATCTTATTAAGAAGGCGGTAATCAATACAAGGTCTCAAAGAACCATCCTTCTTGGCCACAAAAAAGAACCCTGCTCCCAATGGTGACGACGAAGGACGAATATGACCCTTCTCCAAGGATTCCTTTATATAACTCCGCATAGCGGCGTGCTCTGGCACAGATAAATTAAACAGACGGCCCTTAGGAAACTTACTACCAGGAATCAAATTAATAGCACAGTCGCAATCCTTATGAGGAGGTAGGGCACCAGATTTGGGCTCATCAAATACATCCCGGTAATCTGATAAAAACTCAGGGACTTCAGAAAGAGTGGATGGCGAAATTAACAGCAATGGAACATCACCATGTACCCCCTGACAACCCCAGCTGGACACAGACATAGATTTCCAATCCAACACTGGATTATGGACCTGTAGCCATGGCAACCCCAAAACTACCACATCATGCAGATTATGCAACACCAAAAAGCGAATATCCTCCTGATGTGCAGGAGCCATGCACATGGTCAATTGAGTCCAGTACTGAGGCTTATTCTTGGCCAAAGGCGTAGCATCAATTCCTCTCAATGGAATAGGATACTGCAAGGGCTCCAAGAAAAAACCACAGCGCCTGGCAAACTCCATATCCATCAAATTCAGGGCAGCGCCTGAATCCACAAATGCCATAACAGAATAGGATGACAAAGAGCAAATCAGAGTAACGGATAATAGAAATTTAGACTGTACCGTACCAATGGTGGCAGACCTAGCGAACCGCTTAGTGCGCTTAGGACAATCGGAGATAGCATGAGTGGATTCACCACAGTAAAAACACAGCCCATTCCGACGTCTGTGTTCTTGCCGTTCAACTCTGGTCAAAGTCCTATCACACTGCATAGGCTCAGGCCTATGCTCAGAGAATACCGCCATATGGTGCACAGCTTTGCGCTCACGCATGCGCCGATCGATCTGAATGGCCAAAGACATAGACTCACTCAGACCAGCAGGCATGGGAAATCCCACCATGACATCCTTAAGGGCTTCAGAAAGACCCTTTCTGAAAATTGCCGCCAGGGCACATTCATTCCACTGAGTAAGCACAAACCACTTTCTAAACTTCTGACAATACACCTCCGCTTCATCCTGACCCTGACACAAAGCCAGCAAGATTTTCTCTGCCTGATCCACTGAATTTGGTTCATCATAAAGCAATCCAAGCGCCAGAAAAAACGCATCAACATCACGCAATGCAGGATCTCCTGGCGCAAGGGAAAATGCCCAGTCTTGAGGGTCACCACGTAACAAAGAAATAATGATTTTTACCTGTTGAACGGGGTCACCAGAGGATCAGGGTTTCAAAGCTAGAAACAGTTTACAATTATTTTTGAAATTCAAGAACCTAGATCTATCCCCAGAAAATAAGTCAGGAATAGGAATTCTAGGCTCTAACATAGGATTCTGAACCACAAAATCTTGAATGTTTTGTACCCTTGCAGTGAGATGATCCACACAAGAGGACAGACCTTGAATGTCCATATCTACACCTGTGTCCTGAACCACCCAAAGGTCTAGGGGAAAAGAAAGACAAAACACAGTGCAAAGAAAAAAAAATGGTCTCAGAAGTTCTCTTATCCCTCTATTGAGATGCATTAATACTTTGGGCCAGCTGTACTGTTATGACCTGGTGGTTAGGAGCACCCGGAATGACCTGATAATTAAACGTCATACAGGACGAGCTCTGGGATGTGGGAGCTCTGCTGACCGCAAGCCCTACTCCTATCACACACACTAGAAATAGCCGTGGAGCGCTCCTGACCAGACCTAGGCGCCTCGTCACAGCCTAAGAACTATCTAGCCCTAGAGATAGAAGATAAAGCCTACCTTGCCTCAGAGAAATTCCCCAAAGGTAAAGGAAGCCCCCCACATATATTGACTGTGAGTAAGATGAAAGTCACAAACGCAGAGATGAAACAGGTTTCAGCAAAGGGAGGCCAGACTTACTAAATAGACAGAGGATAGGAAAGGTAACTTTGCGATCAGCACAAAAACCTACAAAAGACCACGCAGAGTGTGCAAAAAAGACCTCCGCACCGACTCACGGCTATTTCTAGTTGTGTGATAGGATTAGGGGTTGCGGTCAGCAGAGCTCCCACTTCCCAGAGCTTGTCCTGTGTGAGTTTAACCATCAGGTCGTTTCGGGTGATCCTAACCACCAGGTCCATAACAGGCAGCCAATTCCAAGTCAGCTGTCCACCCTTTACACCTATGAAGACAACGGAGGCAAGTTTGTGGGAGAGGGGCGTCTCTAGGGTCCCTATAAATTAACTCCAGGCCTACCCCGTCATACGGGTGCGTCCTATCCATATCATCTGGGGGACAAAGAGAGGACATCAGAACAGATAACGAGGTTGTGAGGACTATCCCGTGGTGCTCAGCAGGGAGGTACTACAACACACCCAGGCGCTGGTAGGAAGGCTACTGATTTCCACCTGCAAAGGGAATTCTGGATGTGCCTTCGGACCGGCCGGTCTCAGCCAGCCCTGTTAGCAGTGTTCTGGGTTGTGGATGCAAAGTCTACAGTAAAAGGGAAAGAGACTGCAACCCTGTGTCCTCGTTATTTATTGCGACCTACACCTTTAATTGGACGTCCCTTAGCAGGGCCACGGACCGGGTCGGACCACAGTGACATCCCCAGAAGTAAGACAGACAGACCCGGTACCGAGTACCCCGCGGCCCTGCGTCTAGGGGCGATCCATGTATTCGTTTGTTTTTGCCTCCTGTTGACACTGATGACATTCGGATATGGTCGGTGAATATTTGACTAATAAATCGTCGAATATTCCAAAATTGGCTATCGTAATCCGAACCGAACATTGAAATATTCGCTCATCTCTAGTTATAGGTTGCAGCCCCCAGCTGTCAATTTTGCCTGGCTCGTTATCAAAAATACAGGGGAACCCACCCTGTTTTTTTTAATTCTTTATTTAGAGCGCAGGCACTGGCTGATGAATACTTCCATCAGCCGCCACCTGTTCTCACTTCCATTAGTGGCAGCAGGCTTTGGCTGATGGGAGCAGTAGTAAACTTTTTACCAATGATCATTTGACAGCATGGGAACCGTGGCTGTCTGACTGTCGGTAATGATTTTGCCACAGATCAGATGTAGTGTTTGCCTCACGGTTATGTACATGTCAGCACGACAAACACCTGGTGTTCGGTTGGCTGAACTACAACAGTTACATGGACTCCTGGTGAAGTCCATGATCGGTGTCCGAACAGTAGGTTTTCGGTACGAACGCCGAACTTTAGTGTTCAGGTTCGCCCATCTCTACTTCAGGATGTAGGTCCCTGAAGAGCACCGGCTTCATACACAAGGCATCTATGCAATAACTTGGAAAACATGGTTGAAATCACAGGGTATTGCAATTAAAACAGATCACTGCTTCCAATAAAGCAGTCACTGGTCTGTGTGCAGTCTCTGAGTGCGGCCGCTGTGGTGCAGTACAAATTCTTTAAAGCAGTAAAGACTGACACTTTCTAAGGTAATTTTCTCATCTACTTCCTGTAACATCAACAGTATATGATTACGGTCTTCCATATGTACAACTAAATATCCCGTTCGTGACGCCACTTCTGTGGTAACCTCATGTGGTGTAGGGCAGAGGGTGCTACTCCTGGCTCTTTATAATGCATACCTCCCAACCATCCCAGATCCAACGGGACTGTCCCAATTTTGACAGTCAGCGCCGCAATCCCGGGCGGGACATTAGTTGTAAAAAAGCTAAAAGCTCTCATTTTTCATATTTTCAGTGCAGTAATGCAGTTCAAATTTTGTGTTTTCAAGTTTGCATGTTTTGGCGCTGCAGTGTGCTGCCCTATTTACTTAAATATATACGAGTTGGCGACTCTGGGTTCAGCACCTGTTCACACTGTGTCTATGTTTGGATGTGCAGATCAGGTTTTTTGAAATGTATTCTCTAGCCTTCTGATCGTGCACTCCCCGCCTCCTAGCTTCAGGTGTTTTAATTATAATAGGTCCAATACCCCTCCACAGTGAGAGAGAATTTGAGTCCAAGGAGAGGTTTCACATGTACCCATTCAGATGGAGACGTTTATTCTCAGAGAGGTAGGTCAAGCGTAGGGCCTCGTATAAGAGAGATGCCTTATCGTGGCTACGAGGTACACATAAAATTGGCCATTTTTATGCGCTAAAAGCTCTCATTTTTCATGGTTGGGAGGTGTGTATATCACCCGGTCAGCTCCCTGAGCCCCTGCACCCGCAGAGCAGCATATTGGCTGCTCTGTACACACAAGACCTGTGATGAAGTCACAGGATGGGAGGAGTCAGGGGGTCACATGATCGGAAGGACCTCCGTGCACAGGACTCTGCTGGTTGTCATGGCGCTGGAGGAAGGTAAGCGTATGTGTGAGCTCAGGAGGTGTTTACAGTGTGGATGTAGCATAGCCGTGTGTGTACGAGGTATATGGAGTGGAGCAGCGTGTGAAAGGTTTATGGAGCAGATTCGTGTGTGTAAGACGTGTACGGAGCGGAGCCGTGTGTGTGCAAGTTATACGGAGCGGAGCAGCGTCTGCAATGTGTACAGAGCGGAGCCGTGTGTGTATGAGGTGTATGGAGCGGAGCCATGAGTGTACGAGGTGTACGGAGTGGTGCCATGTGTGTACGAGATGTATGGAGCGGAGCCATGTGTGTATGAGGTGTACGGAGCGGAGCCGTGTGTGCAAGGTATACGGAGCGGATCAGCGTGTGCAATGTGTACGGAGCGGAGCTGTGTGTGTACAAGGTGTACGGAGTGGAGCAGTGTGTGTACGAGATGTATGGAGAGGAGCTGTGTGTGTATGAGGTGTACGGAGCAGAGCCGCATGTGCAAGGTGTATGGAGCGGAGTCGTGTGTGTACGAGGTGTATGGAGCGGAGTCGCATGTGTACGAGGTGTATGGAGCGGACGCTGGCTGTGTCGGATCGGAGCAGATATTGCTCCTCGCTCTGACACTGACTGGCACAGGAGACATGGAGAGGTCTTTATCAGTGGCGTATCACAGCTGCAGCAACGTGAGCAGTCTGCGGTGCAGCTGGATGACACCATTCAGCGCCGTGGGAGTGGAAGCTGCCGGCTGCTGCGAGGGAGCGTGGTGAAAGGTGTGTGTGTGTGTGTGTAGTGCTGGAGAAGGCAATGATAGGGGTGGGGTAACCATGTGTGGCCAGTATACTGTACCCAGCATTGTGTGGGGCCATCATACTGTATGGAGCATCGTGAGGGGCCATTATACTGTACCCAGCATTATGTGTGGCCATTATACTGTACCCAGCATAGTGTGGGGCCATTATACTGTACGCAGCATCATGTGGGGCCATTATACAGTATGGAGCATAACGTGGCTATTATACAGTATGGAGCATTATGTGTGGCCATTATACAGTATGGAGCGTCATGTGTGGCCATTATACAGTATGGAGCGTCATGTGTGGCCATTATACAGTATGGAGCGTCATGTGTGGCCATTATACAGTATGGAGCACTGTGTGGCCATTATACAGTATGGGGCGTCATGTGTGGCCATTATACAGTATGGGGCGTCATGTGTGGCCATTATACAGTATGGAGCACTGTGTGGCCATTATACAGTATGGAGCGTCATGTGTGGCCATTATACAGTATGGAGCATCATGTGTGGCCATTATACAGTATGGAGCACTGTGTGGCCATTATACAGTATGGGGCGTCATGTGTGGCCATTATACAGTATGGAGCACTGTGTGGCCATTATACAGTATGGGGTGTCATGTGTGGCCATTATACAGTATGGGGCGTCATGTGTGGCCATTATACAGTATGGAGCGTCATGTGTGGCCATTATACAGTATGGAGCGTCATGTGTGGCCATATTTTTTTGTTTATAATTATTGTTTACGAAACATTGTGATCAGAAGTGCTAAATGGGTGTGGTTGGGGCATGACTAGTTGTGAAATGGGTGTGGTCAGAGGTGTGGCCTAAAATTTGCCGCGGCGTGCTGAGCGCACCGCTGACTTTGTCCCTCTTTCCCTTCCTCGAAAGTTGGGAGGTATGATAATGTACCTCCCGGCGGCCATGCTTTCTGTTTCCATGAGCCTCTTCCTCTCACAAATTACACTCACACAAAGTTCCACAATCTCAGGATTGCACAGCACCTGTCTCTTTAAGTAGAGGATGATGGTGGTGATAGTAGTTTGTGCAACTATTCCCCAATCAAGAAGAAGCCGCATGAACTGTAACAGAACGGTCTCATTACTGATGATAATGGGCGAGTAATTATGTACAAATGGTAGAATTAGTGTCAGGTTCTCACTCACAGGTAATGACGGACTTGTACCTGCGGACAGGCAGATCTCGTTCTTCCTAAGCGCTGGGCAATGATTCTGCCCTGAGGTCGTCTTTCCTCAGGAGGCGCACTAGGACTTGTCCTAATATGAAGGCCGTCCACCCCGTATTTTATTAGTCCCTGCTAGACCCGGCAGTCCGGGGGAAGGAAACTCCTCTTCCTACAAAATGGCTTCCTCATCTCGCTCCTCTCACAAAATGTCTGACCTTCAAGTCTTAACTACCTCACAGGATTTAGCTCCTCCCACTCCCATGTGACTCTTACAGCTGCGATCATTGGCTTGTAATGACCAGAGGTCCGAATAAGATCCAGTGAGTCACAAACCAAGACCAAGGCAGAAATCTCCAACGGTATTTACTCAAAGGCAAAATAATCAAGGTAATATGGAGAATATTAAGGCAGATGCACCCCAAAGATACACTAATTCAGCAGCAGCTGAAATCACTGTGCCACTCAAAGGTCTCCTGAGAACTGTGTACTACAACAGACTAGTAAGAAATTTACCTAACAGGCAACTAAAAAACAGGAACAAGTGTAAATTGAATGTAGTGTTATTAAGGGAGCCCCTGGAATGGCACATTGAGTATAACTTACACAACTCTAATATAAGATACACCTCTAAAGTAACAATTTAACACTCTGAGCAGAGATACCCGGGTATCTATAACTATGGTACCGTATCCTGAGATGGATTTCCTCTCAGGCAGGAATCCGCACAGGCTGTAGCCAGTTCATATTTTCAGCGCCAATAAGTTACAGCAAACTCCTCTTGTCTTGTCTTGTCGGCCGATGCCGAGCCCAAACGCCGGGGACTTAGTTAGTGGTCTCACGATGTAGTCTCTGCTTCTGTAGCTCCTAGGAATGCTTCCACGACAATCCGTCCGTCTCTGTATCAGCCGTCTGTCCAGACTTGGTTCTCCACTCAATGCACAGGGAATCCACAGACTTCCAAATACGTACTGGGTTCTTAGCAAAGTCTCCGTCTTTTGTTAAATAAAGGGTTAACTCCTCTCCAGGAAACGTTAGCCACACAAGTCTCTCACAGAGTTAAACAAAAGGTTAATTCTTCTCCAGGGGAACGTTAGCAACAAAAAGTCTCTCAAAAGCTTCTTTTCCTCCAAAAACACTTGCAGTAAATCCACACACAGTCTCTCTTTAAGATATCACAGCAGCTTCTGCCTTTGCTTCCCGCCTTTTTCTCTCTCAGCTCTCACTTCCAAGTTTCACTTTACACCCGAGACACTAGACCCCACCCCCCAGCACACATTGTCTCTGGGAGTTTTGCACGGTCTGTTCTCTTCTGCAATAGGCAAAAACCACAGGGTCCTAGTGCCCTCTCAGTGGGACTACAGTTCACCCTCTTACATGCCACCCCACTAGAGGTTGGCGTCCTCGACATACCTTCCCACTCAAATTCATCTTGAGCATATCGCTGAGGCGGTATTCCTGCCGTAGATCGTGTAGTTCTCCTGAGTCCTACATCAACAGGTGCGACCTTAGAGGGAGCTAGAGTCTCTTCCATGGTCGTGTCAGTGGGCGTAAGTGGAGTTGTCTCCTCCTGCGGCTCGATGTCCTGTGATACAGCGTCAGGACCAAGCAGTTGACCTGATGCACTCTCCTCAACAACATCCTCCATATCCCCAACATTCTCATCACCCGAGGCCAGATCGGTCACAGGGGGCAAATAAGCAGGCGCAGGAGTAAGCACACCATCAAACTCAAGATCATTCAGAGCTTCCGCCCCTTGAAACATGGCCTCTGGCTCTAGGGGGGTAGGCGCCGAATCTTCAAACCAGCACCGCTGTAACATGTTACGATGCAAATTACGGGTTGGCCCCCCTGTCCCCACCGGTTCGACCTCGTACACTGGAATCTCAGGGTTCACCTGTTTTTTTATCAGATACGGTATCGCCTCCCATCGGTCACTCAGCTTTCCTGACCGTCGTTTTGTCCTCACCAACACTCTGTCTCCCGGAGAGAACAGCTCTGTTTGTACAGGTCGCGTGTCCTTATGGACCACCTGGCGAAGGCGGTCACCCACCACCTGATGCACCACCCTCAACCGCCGCCGATGCTCTCGTACCCACTCGGATGCAGTCCAAAGGGGGGCGGAGGAGGGATCTGGCATGCTCAAATCCTCAATGTCTCGGCCAGGTCTACCAAACATCAACATGTGTGGTAAGTAACCAGTAGTACTGTGCACCCTGTTATTGTAAGCCCACATCAATTCGGGGAGATACTCAGGCCAGCATGTCTGTTGCTGACTCTCTAAGGACCTCAACATTTGCAACAGGGTCCGATTAAAACGCTCACACGCCCCGTTACCCTGAGGGTGGTAAGGCGTTGTTCTCGACTGCTCGATACCATAGAGCTGGTGCAACTCTTTCATCAGCGTTCCCTGAAAGCAGGCCCCTTGATCTGAATGTATTCTCTGCGGACACCCGAACACTTGGAAGAAATGTCGGCACACTGCCTCAGCCGCCGACTTGGCCGTCTGATCTCTTGTCGGCACCGCTACAGCATACTTGGTAAAGTGATCTGTCATCACCAGGCAGTAGGAGTACCCTGATGTAGAGTACCCTATCAACACGTAGTCAATCATGAGTAGTTCCAGTGGAGCTGAAGTCTTAATAGACTGTGTGGGAGCCCGCTGCTCAGGGCTTTTGTTGAGCCCACAAATTCGGCACTGCCGACACGCGTCGGCCACCATCCCTCCCAACTCAGGGCAGTAGAGGACTCGCTGCAACCACTGAAGTGTCTTTTCACTTCCAAAATGGGCCCCCTTCTCATGCGCCTCACGAGCGACCAACGGCCCCATCCCCACAGGAATTATCAGTTGGTACCGATGCTGCAGCTCCGATGGCAGGTACACCTTACGATACAAAAGACCTTGTTCCACACACAATTTATCCCATTGTCGAAGGAGTTTCATTCCTTCCATGGACAACTGAGCCTTGTCCTCTGCACTGGGCCAGGCCTTGTTTTGTACCCAACGGCGCACAAGTGCAACGTCCGGACACTCATCCTGGACTCTTGTCCAATCTGAGGGTGTTTTACCCAGGACACAGGGCATCCCGGTGGCCACCCCACTTGAGTGTACCACACTTTGGAAGATAGGTATTTGCCCCAAAGCTGGAGTTTCAGTATCCTCAAGTTGTTCATCAACATCTTCCCCGGATGACCCAAGGGGCACTCTTGACAATGCATCTGCATTGCCGTTCTCTCGACCAGAGCGAAATTTAATGCGGTAATTGAACTTGGCCAGTCTGTCGACCCACCGCTGCCCCAACGCCCCCAGTTTTGCATTCTCTAAGTGAGCTAGCGGGTTGTTATCTGTCATGACTAGCACCTCAGCTCCTGTTAGATACTCGGCGAAGCGTTCTGTCATTGCCCACACCAGGGCCAGCAATTCCAGACGGAATGAGCTGTAGTTAGCCGGATTTCGCTCGGAGTCTCTTAAAGATCTGCTGCCATAAGAAATCACTCGTTCTCGGCCGTCCTGCACCTGTGCTAGTACTGCCCCCAACCCATGAAGACTACCATCGGTATACAACAAAAAAGGGGTGTCAAACCGGGCGTAGGCCAGCAATGGGGCACTCGTTAGGGCGGTTTTCACTCCATCAAATGCCTTCTTCTGTAGGGGCCCCCATGGAATGGGGCGATTTCGAGGACCCAGCGCTGTCCCTCTCAAAAGTTCATTCAAGGGACTCACCACTTGTGAGAATTTAGGCACAAACCGCCGATAGTATCCTGCTAGGCCCAGGAAGGCCCGCACTTCTCGCAGGTCACAAGGAGGTGGCCACTCTTGTACCGCCTTAATCTTACTGGCTAAAGGTAGTACCCCGTCCGGGGTCACCAGATGCCCCAAATATTCAATCTGGTTTCGTAACAGCTGACATTTTTTTGGCTTTATTTTCAGGCCGTAGCTCTTGAGCCGCCGGAGAACTTGACGCAGCTTCTCCAGATGATCTTCAAATGAGGTTCCGAACACCACAATGTCGTCCAAATATATCAGGACTGATTCAAAATTTAGATCACCCAAGCAATGTTCCATCAGGCGTTGGAAGGTTCCCGGGGCGGTAGCGAGGCCAAAGGGCATCCGGTTGAACTCAAAGAGCCCCATTGGCAATACAAACGCCGTCTTGGCCCGATCTTTTTCAGCCATTGGGACCTGCCAGTACCCGCTTGCCAAATCCAACGTTGAGAAATACTTGGCCCGACCCAGGGCCGACAGGGATTCTTCAATACGGGGTAAAGGATAGGCGTCCCGTACGGTGTGGGCATTCAATTTCCGATAGTCCACACAAAATCGGAGTGTCCCATCCTTCTTGCGGACCAAGACTACAGGGGCCGCCCAGGGACTCCGGCTCTCTCGGATCACTTGGTTGTCCAGCATACTGGCCACCATGCTCTTCACCTCTTGATAGAGCGCCGGAGGAATTTGGCGATATCTTTCTCTAATGGGTGGAGTATCCCCCGTTGGAATCTCATGCTCAATCGTCTGGGTACACCCGAAGTCCTCTCCATGTCGGGAAAAGGTCTCTTGATGTTCCCACAAAACTCTCTCCAACTGCTCCAACTGCACGGGGGTCAGCTTCTCCCGATCCACTCCCATCTGCTCCATGATCACATGAACATTCCATTCCTCCGTAGGAGGTTCAGTCCGGCCTACCTCGACCGCGAATGTCCAGGATGACTGTTGGTCTGGTCGCAATTCGAACCCTGCATTTTCCGGCACCTTCTCTGCCGGTACGAACAGTTCAGCCAGTATGGTCCCAGCGGGAATTGCAACAGCTTCATCTAAAACATTGATGCATCGGACCGGTACTCGTCCATTCTTCACAATCGCCAAAGAACGGGCCACATGTACCTTGGCAAATGAGGAACCCTCTCGGGCGGGCTCAAGTAGCACTTCAAGCCCATTCAATCTCTGTGCAGCTCCCACAGGCAGCATTAAGAGTTCCTCTTGTCTGGGTCCCAGCAGGATCGGGGCCCTCGAAGTCACTCGGACCCGGCCCACCCGGCCACCTGGGACCGCACTTTTCAGCAAGTCGCAACTCAGCACTAGACGGTGTAGAATTCTCTGTGTGGGTCGGTGTCTTGTCGCACGGGCCCAGTATCGGGGTCCTTCACTGGCATACATCTGGTGATTCAAATCTCGCAGCACGTTCATTCCGAGCGTCACTTCCATCCCTCTTCTAGGGGGGTGATCCACCAGTACTACCCCTTTCTGCCCCAGCTCTTGACCAAACATTTTTAGTTGCATCCACACGATCCCTTTTACTGACAATTGACCATTAATTGCGGCGGTCAGTCGTATCACTCGGCCATCCTCTGGAATCACTAGTCGACTGAAGTATCTCTCATATACTTCTAGAGGCATTATAGTACATTCGGATCCCGTGTCAACCAAGCACCTCATCTTCCGCCCTTCAAACTCTGCTTCTATCACTGGACTACATGCAAACAAATCTTGTTCATTCCGTCGAGGGCTTTGTGTGGGTGGGGCCGCTGCTGCTTGCCCTCTCATGGCAGCGGCCGGAAGTTTAAAGCCGGCGACGGGGTTTCTGGGGCTGTAAGCGCCCGGCAGTAACGCGAGATGTGTCCCTGGCGGCCACACTTCCAGCAGGTGATTGTTCCTCGTGGGCGAGGGCTTGACTCATTCTGATAGGACGACCTGGCCATTTGCGGGGTCACCGTTCCAGGGGGTGAGGCAGGAGGTTCCCGCGAGGGGGTAGAGGCGGGATCAACTGTCAGTTGAGACAATTTCAGCTTCAACTCCTTCACCTCAGCACGCAGAGCTTGTACCACGCTTACCAGCCCCTCTCCCCTCGACCCTGATGAACCACCTTCCTCCAGCTGGGCACTGTTCACTGACCCCTCGGGAACATAGGCCGATTTCTCTTCCCTTTCCACTGCAGCTCGGTAAATCTGCCAGAAAGATAACTCTGGTGCAACCCGGGCCATTTCCAACAGTTTGTCCCGGAGAAGTCTATTGGCTACACCGGTGATTAATTGGTCCCGGAGCAAGCGGTCTACCTCCCGGAATGCCCCCATGGCCCCCGGGTCTAGTCGCTGCATCTCATTCAACATCTCTTGCAAAATATTAGAGTACTGCATCAGGGACTCACACTCTCTCTGGGGACGATTAAAGAATAGGGACCGAAGCTGAGCCACACGCGCTCGGCCCCCCAAACTCCCCTCTAACAGTTCCAAAATCTTTTCTAATGTATCCCTCTCTGATTCTGGGCGCACCATCACCATACGCCTAATATCACCCTCCAGTGCATTTAATGCCAGCTCAGCGCGTAACGCGGGGGTCAAATTACACATGCGCAGAATACTCCGGATTCTCTCAGCCCAATCTTGCAACGCCATATTGCGCCCATCGTATTTCGGCATGTGCTGAAGTAAAGCCCCTACAGGCACATACCCTCCCGGAGTCGCAGCGGCTGCCAAGGGAACCCCAACCCCTGAGGAGGATGCGGATACAGCGGGGTCATTTCCACCCTCGCCCTCGTCCATGTCAAACACTGGATCCTGCCGACTACGCCAAAAATGTAATGACCAGAGGTCCGAATAAGATCCAGTGAGTCACAAACCAAGACCAAGGCAGAAATCTCCAACGGTATTTACTCAAAGGCAAAATAATCAAGGTAATATGGAGAATATTAAGGCAGATGCACCCCAAAGATACACTAATTCAGCAGCAGCTGAAATCACTGTGCCACTCAAAGGTCTCCTGAGAACTGTGTACTACAACAGACTAGTAAGAAATTTACCTAACAGGCAACTAAAAACAGGAACAAGTGTAAATTGAATGTAGTGTTATTAAGGGAGCCCCTGGAATGGCACATTGAGTATAACTTACACAACTCTAATATAAGATACACCTCTAAAGTAACAATTTAACACTCTGAGCAGAGATACCCGGGTATCTATAACTATGGTACCGTATCCTGAGATGGATTTCCTCTCAGGCAGGAATCCGCACAGGCTGTAGCCAGTTCATATTTTCAGCGCCAATAAGTTACAGCAAACTCCTCTTGTCTTGTCTTGTCGGCCGATGCCGAGCCCAAACGCCGGGGACTTAGTTAGTGGTCTCACGATGTAGTCTCTGCTTCTGTAGCTCCTAGGAATGCTTCCACGACAATCCGTCCGTCTCTGTATCAGCCGTCTGTCCAGACTTGGTTCTCCACTCAATGCACAGGGAATCCACAGACTTCCAAATACGTACTGGGTTCTTAGCAAAGTCTCCGTCTTTTGTTAAATAAAGGGTTAACTCCTCTCCAGGAAACGTTAGCCACACAAGTCTCTCACAGAGTTAAACAAAAGGTTAATTCTTCTCCAGGGGAACGTTAGCAACAAAAAGTCTCTCAAAAGCTTCTTTTCCTCCAAAAACACTTGCAGTAAATCCACACACAGTCTCTCTTTAAGATATCACAGCAGCTTCTGCCTTTGCTTCCCGCCTTTTTCTCTCTCAGCTCTCACTTCCAAGTTTCACTTTACACCCGAGACACTAGACCCCACCCCCCAGCACACATTGTCTCTGGGAGTTTTGCACGGTCTGTTCTCTTCTGCAATAGGCAAAAACCACAGGGTCCTAGTGCCCTCTCAGTGGGACTACAGTTCACCCTCTTACAGGCTGACTGCCTGGGAGCTTTTGTTCCAGAAGCTTCTGCAAAGCTGAGTCACATGATGAAGTCTACGAGGGGAAGATTAACCCTTTTTGTGCTGCTTCCCTGCAGGTCTCACAACGTGATTACAATATACAGATTACACAGCATTTGTATGGGACGCCCTCTACTTCCTGTGTCCCTTAAAAATGGCCCCTTATTGCTATACTGCTATACTGCGCTGCGACCAACATATAGGAGCTTCAGCCTTATTATTTCCAGTTTATTCCAGAATTTTATACTTTCAAATAATTTTTTTAATTGATATTTCTAAATAAAAATTATACTTTTATTATTATTTGTCACTTCTATTTTTGCACCGGGGGTAAATACCAGACGTCTGGTGTACATTTTTGGCTTTGAATATGTCCTAAGTGCGGCCCAGGAATTAAGAGCAATTTTGGTAAAGTGGAGAACTAATGCTGTAAAATCAAAAGTTGGAAAGGTGATGTGCTACTTTTTATACTTTAGAGTTAGACATATTAAAGAAATTTGCAGCCCAAACGTTGAAAGCAGCGTTGGTGCAGCCGCATAGGGGCCCACGAAGTAAGGAGTTACTTCTCCATATCCAAAGCAGCAAGGAGCGCCTGTCATAGCAGAACTATTGGACTCCAAAGGGCCCATACACCTTTCTTGCACAAAGTGTTAATATATAATGTGAGTAGCTCCTTGTCCAGGGTAAGCAAAGGGTTAGACTTGGGATAGTATGAAAACTGTTCATATAGCTAAGTGGCTTAGCAACATATAGGACATAAGATGAGGATAATCGGTTCAATCTATAGGATAGGATATAGTTAATGGAACTTGCCCAGTGGGTGAGGACTAGTGCTAAGGCAGATAGGCAGATCAGATAGGGAAATGAAGTGACAAGGTCAAGTACAATGGGCTGCTAGGGCCAGCACATACCAGTTGTTCAAAGCAGTGGGACGCCTTACTGAAATCTTAAGTCCCCTGTAATGTTCGGATCCAAAGGTCTGACATAGGGGCTGCCAGTCAGTGGGCTTAGGAATTGTCCAGGATGGATGAATAGTAGGGCTGAGGATGCGTTGTGCTAAAAATGTAAGAAGTATGTAGTGAAGTCACAACTGGATGAACATGAACTGACCAGTAAACGTTTCGAGGCTGCAATGTCCTATGAATTGTGTATAGCGGCTCCTGAAGATGGAGGCCTGGAGACAGCAGAGTCCTGTGGCCTACAAGTGAGTGTGATGTCCCTGAATTCTGTACAATGGCTGCTGAGGATGGAGGCCTGGAGACAGCAGAGTCCTGTGGCCTACAAGCGAGTGTGATGTTCCTGAATTGTGTACGGTGGCTGCTGAGGATGGAGGCCTGGAGACAGCAGAGTCCTGTGGCCTATAAGCGAGTGTGATGTTCCTGAATTGTGTACGGCAGCTGCTGAGGATGGAGGCCTGGAGACAGCAGAGTCCTGTGGCCTACAAGCGAGTGTGATGTTCCTGAATTGTGTACGGCAGCTGCTGAGGATGGAGGCCTGGAGACAGCAGAGTCCTGTGGCCTACAAGCGAGTGTGATGTTCCTGAATTGTGTACGGCAGCTGCTGAGGATGGAGGCCTGGAGACAGCAGAGTCCTGTGGCCTACAAGCGAGTGTGATGTTCCTGAATTGTGTACGGTGGCTGCTGAGGATGGAGGCCTGGAGACAGCAGAGTCCTGTGGCCTACAAGCGAGTGTGATGTTCCTGAATTGTGTACGGTGGCTGCTGAGGATGGAGGCCTGGAGACAGCAGAGTCCTGTGGCCTACAAGTGAGTGTGATGTCCCTGAATTCTGTACAATGGCTGCTGAGGATGGAGGCCTGGAGACAGCAGAGTCCTGTGGCCTACAAGCGAGTGTGATGTTCCTGAATTGTGTACGGTGGCTGCTGAGGATGGAGGCCTGGAGACAGCAGAGTCCTGTGGCCTATAAGCGAGTGTGATGTTCCTGAATTGTGTACGGCAGCTGCTGAGGATGGAGGCCTGGAGACAGCAGAGTCCTGTGGCCTACAAGCGAGTGTGATGTTCCTGAATTGTGTACGGCAGCTGCTGAGGATGGAGGCCTGGAGACAGCAGAGTCCTGTGGCCTACAAGCGAGTGTGATGTTCCTGAATTGTGTACGGCAGCTGCTGAGGATGGAGGCCTGGAGACAGCAGAGTCCTGTGGCCTACAAGCGAGTGTGATGTTCCTGAATTGTGTACGGTGGCTGCTGAGGATGGAGGCCTGGAGACAGCAGAGTCCTGTGGCCTACAAGCGAGTGTGATGTTCCTGAATTGTGTACGGTGGCTGCTGAGGATGGAGGCCTGGAGACAGCAGAGTCCTGTGGCCTACAAGTGAGTGTGATGTCCCTGAATTCTGTACAATGGCTGCTGAGGATGGAGGCCTGGAGACAGCAGAGTCCTGTGGCCTACAAGCGAGTGTGATGTTCCTGAATTGTGTACGGTGGCTGCTGAGGATGGAGGCCTGGAGACAGCAGAGTCCTGTGGCCTACAAGCGAGTGTGATGTTCCTGAATTGTGTACGGCAGCTGCTGAGGATGGAGGCCTGGAGACAGCAGAGTCCTGTGGCCTACAAGCGAGTGTGATGTTCCTGAATTGTGTACGGCAGCTGCTGAGGATGGAGGCCTGGAGACAGCAGAGTCCTGTGGCCTACAAGCGAGTGTGATGTTCCTGAATTGTGTACGGCAGCTGCTGAGGATGGAGGCCTGGAGACAGCAGAGTCCTGTGGCCTACAAGCGAGTGTGATGTTCCTGAATTGTGTACGGTGACTGCTGAGGATGGAGGCCTGGAGACAGTAGAGTCCTGTGGCCTACAAGTGAGTGTGATGTCCCTGAATTGTGTACGGTGGCTGCTGAGGATGGAGGCCTGGAGACAGCAGAGTCCTGTGGCCTACAAGCGAGTGTGATGTTCCTGAATTGTGTACGGCAGCTGCTGAGGATGGAGGCCTGGAGACAGCAGAGTCCTGTGGCCTACAAGTGAGTGTGATGTCCCTGAATTGTGTACGTTTGCTGCTGAGGATGGAGGCCTGGAGACAGCAGAGTCCTGTGGCCTACAAGTGAGTGTGATGTCCCTGAATTGTGTACGGTGGCTGCTGAGGATGGAGGCCTGGAGACAGCAGAGTCCTGAGGCCTACAAGCGAGTGTGATGTCCCTGAATTGTGTGCTGCGGCTCCTGAGGATGGAGGCCTGGAGACAGCAGAGTCCTGTGGTCTACATGTGAGTGTGATGTCCCCTGAATTGTGTACGGCAGCTGCTGTGGATGGAGGCCTGGAGACAGCAGAGTCCTGGGGTCTACAAGCGAGTGTGATGTCCCCTGAATTGTGTACGGCAGCTGCTGAGGATGGAGGCCTGGAGACAGCAGAGTCCTGTGGTCTACATGTGAGTGTGATGTCCCCTGAATTGTGTACGGCAGCTGCTGAGGATGGAGGCCTGGAGACAGCAGAGTCCTGGGGTCTACAAGTGAGTGTGATGTCCCCTGAATTGTGTACGGCAGCTGCTGAGGATGGAGGCCTGGAGACAGGCCACTAACATGGAAATATTATTTGTTCCATGTCAAAGGTGGCCGCAGCCTTTAAAAGGAATTGTTTAATCTTATTAAATTAGTAAAATTGCAAATTGTTTTAAAAACAATCAACTTTACAAGTTACTTCTTATTAAAATTCCTCTCCTTTATCAAGGACAGAGATATTTTTTATTTTATAGCTTTCATTTCATTGGCTAAGTTACCCGCAACCTGTACAGCGCAGGCAAGGAGTGCACCGAGTGCGCACATGTCTGCCATGAGAAGGATTGCTCCATGCATTTGTATCTATGATATAAAACACTGTTTTTAACTACTTTTGTGAGGGTAACATCCCTTTAAGCCACCTCCGTGGGCAAGGTGTTTGGCAGTTTTCACAGCAGTATTGTGCAGTACCTCCTCTCAGTGTTAGAGATATCAGCAGGTGCGGAGAGGAGATTGTATGTGGCCGATCGGGGGGTATAGGTGGTGGGGGATGGAAAAAAATTGATTTTCAGGAAGTGGAGATCACAGAGGATCTATGGTATCAAAGTGTATAGAGTGTGAGAAACGCACAGAGTATATAACCGAGAAAAAGTATCAGAGAGGAGAGAAGACATTGAAAACATCTGGTAGGTGAAAGTCAAGCATTTTATGATATAAGAGGATCTCATCACAAGGAAATAGTGATCTATCATGGGCTGTAAGAGAATAATTTGTATCTGCTGTAGCTTCTGTACAGAAGGGGAAATCATTCCAGGAATGAAGCTGTGCTGATACATACGATCTGGAGAAGAGAGCAGCATTTTGGACACATTGACCTCATACCCAGCCTGTATTACAGGGAGGGACACAACCACTGGATAAATGTCTGAAACAAGATAAAGTGCATATCAGGTAGTCTAAGAATGAATGATAGGATGAAAATTACAGTCTGAAACACATTAGATGGCTGTCAGCCGAACAATGCTTTGGCCAATCAATTGGCCGACAGCTACCTGAGCCGACTCTACCAAATATAGGAAAGCTCATTCGACTCCTGTGTTCTCTATGAGAAAGCCACCGACTTACACGTTGGTCTGATGGCTAATCTCAGGGAGAACAATGTAATCGGCCATCCGAAATTAGACATGACTGATCGATAGCACTCCAGACCATCCATCGGCCGGTGCTCCCATACACATTAGAATGTCAGCCAACCCCGGCCGGGTCCCCAACAGGTTCGGACGACATTAGTCTAATTTGTATGGGAGCTTTTAGCCACTAACACATCCACAAATCATCTCCTCCATGTCAGAGGAGTCAATAGACATTGTTTCATCTTATTATACTGTTAAAATTGCGAAGTGCCTGTAAAAATAATAAACTCTATAATTTACCAAGTGTGACAACACTCCATTCTCCTCTGTAACTCAATAGTGTACAGACACACCTAAGTATATCCTATATATAGGGCCATGAAGCAATATGCCAGATAGATCACCAAAAAAGAAGAATATCTTCACATACGGCCAATAAAATAAACATAATCTTTATTAATAAAACACATATATCTGTACAACAAGTACATAACCACAGGCACAGGTAACAGAAGGTGGGAAACCCCAGGTAATGACTCCAAAATTTTACAAAAATATATATAATAGCTCACAACAAGTGTAATATAACATTTGACACAAGTACCACGTCTGACAACTGTGTAGCCATGCACATTCAGGCACAAGACATAAGACAGTTTTATATAAAAAAAAAAACCTAGCAGCGCAAATCCAGTTACCGTATATACTCGAGTATAAGCCGTCCCGAGTATAAGCCGACCCCCCTAATTTTGCCACAAAAAAACTGGGAAAACTTAATGACTCGAGTATAAGCCTAGGGTGGAAAATGCAGCAGCTACCGGTAAATGTCAAAAGTAAAAATAGATACCAATAAAAGTAAAATTAATTGAGACATCAGTAGGTTAAGTGTTTTTGAATATCTATATTGAATCAGGAGCCTCATATAATGCTCCATAAAGTTTGATGGGCCCCAATAGATGCTCCATATTAAAATATGCCCCATATAATCCTGCATAAAGGGTAATAAGGGCCCCATAAGATGCTCCATAGACACATTTGCCCTATATAGTGCTGCCCAAGCGTTATGGCCCCATAAGATGCTCCCTACAGTCACTTGCCCCATATAGTGCTGCACAAGTGTTATGGCCCCATAAGATGCTCCGCACAGCCACTTACCCCTTATAGTGCTGCACAAGTGTTATGGCCCCATAAGATGATCCATACAGTCACTGTCCCATATAGTGCTGCACAAGTGTTATGGCCCCATAAGATGATCCATACAGTCACTGCCCCATATAGTGCTGCACAAACGTTATGGCCCCATAAGATGCTCCGTACAGTCACTTGCCCATTATAGTGCTGCACAAGTGTTATGACCCCATAAGATGCTCCGTACAGTCACTTGCCCCTTATAGTGCTGCACAAGTGTTATGACCCCATAAGATGCTCCGTACAGCCACTTGCCCCATATAGTGCTGCACAAGAGTTATGGCCCCATAAGATGCTCCGTACAGTCACTTGCCCCATATGCTTTTGCTGCGATAAAAAAAAAATAAAAAATCACATACTCACCTCTCTTCGCTCAGGACCCTGGCACTGGCAATATTTACCTGCTCCTCGTGCGGCTCCGTCTTCTACACTGACGTTCAGCAGAGGGTGCGCACTGACTACGTCATCGCGCCCTCTGACCTGAGCGTCACTGCCAGAGGACGCTGAAGACAGAGCCGCACTGGAACGAGGAGAGGTAAATATCGCGCAGCACTGCGCTGCACTCCCCCTCCCCGTATACTCACCTACTGCTGGCGCTGCGTCCCTGCTTCTTCCACCACTGCATCTTCTTCCTGTATTGAGCGGTCACAGTTACCGCTCTATGGGAGGTGGAGCCGCATATTCATTTCTGTAATGAGCGGTACCATGTGACCGCTCAGTACAGGAAGAAGCTGCAGCACTGGAAGAAGCAGGAACTGCAGGGACCGCGCCGGGAGCAGGCAAGTATAATTACACAGCCCCCGCTCCCCCTCACCTGCCGACCCCCGGGTATGAATTGAGTATAAGCCGAGAGGGGGACTCTCAGCCCCAAAAAATGGGCTGAAAATCTCGGCTTATACTCGAGTATATATACGGGTACTACAGAATCTGCCGCCCCCTCTCTTCTGCCGCCTGAGCCAAAGAGCTCAAATCGCCTAATGGTAGCAGCGTCACTGGCAATAATCTACGATCACATATTTAATACGGAAATTGTATTGCCTATCAGATATAGTGTTCTATGGGGCATTAAATGACCAAACATAATATAGAGAGAAAAGTAAAGGACTAGGAGTAAAGAAGTAACAAAAAAAATGTAAAAAAAAAGAAAAAAAACTAATTTTTGTCGGTTCTCTGGAGATATGCTCCCCATTGGCTGATTGCTCCGCCAATCATATTCTAGTCTCAGTCGCTGAGCAGATTTCATCTATAAAGATGTTTCCTCACAGCTCCCCCTGATATCTTTATAGAACCATCGTATACATATAACACAGCATGAAGGGGCTCAGAGAAGGCGGCAGTGAAGGTGTGTAAGTGTCTGATGGGGTCACACAGCGCATAGAAGGACAACTGCCCGGCCTCATAATCCAGATATATCCTGACCCCATCACTGGAGATCTGGTGAGGTAACGGGATCACTTCACTGTCATGTATCACTGAATACTGATTATTATTCACCATCCCCCTATATAAACCCCATGACTTGTTATTTTTTCCAATAGGTAACTGACGCCCTCCTGTCTATACTGGGGTAACACATCCCCACACTCCACAATACAGATCTACTGATCTCCACATCCCAGTAATGTCGTCCTGAGGTAAATCTCCTCCCGCTCATCACCTGATTATACTGGAATCTCTCTGCTGTTTCTGGACGATTCTGTCTTATTCCTGTCCAGGTCGCAGTTTTCAGGTCGTCTGATATAATGAGATTATTATCAGCCGTGTTTGCATCCAGTAATATGTCTGCAGGATCCTGTACAGAGAAGATCATGTTTATATCTCTTATCATATCAGATAATGTGTGTGATATGTGTGAGATCAGCTCCGCACCCCAATCTCCTCCATCATGTCCCCATCTGTCCTCATCACCTCCCTCCTCCTCCTCAGGATCACACAAGTCACCGGTGTCTGGATCCTGTAAGACAGTCAGTGGATCCGTCATGTTACACAGCTCCTCAATGTGCCTCATCTTCCTGGACAGCTCGTCCTTCTTTATTTCCAGCTTCTGGATCCCATCAGACAGTGACAGTGTCCTCCTCGCTTCCCACTTGGAGACCTCACTCAGGATCCTCTTCTCCAGGTCGTCCACCCGTCTCTTGATGTCTATAAACAGGGCAGTGACTCTCTTGGCTTCTTCAGGTGCTTTTTCTTGAGCTTTTCTCTTGCGCTTCTCTAAAGTCTGGACTTTTTCCTCAGTTTTTTTCCTCTTTGTGATCAGTTTCTGGAGACCATTTCTCAGTTTCTTCTTCTTCTTCCCATAGGCCTCATCCATCATCTCCACCCGGTGTCCCCGATGTTCTCCAACCAAACTGCAGGATGCACAAATACAAGCAGCGTCCTCAGTACAGTAATATTCCAAGATCTTCCTATGGATGGAGCATTTTCTGCTTTTCAGGGAAGTGCTGGGTTCTGTTAGGACGTGATCTGCTGATGTTTCTATGTGAACTTTCAAGTGTTTAATACACAGAGAAGCTTCACACATGAGACAGGATTTAGCAGCAGGAACAGGAGAGTCCACACAGTAAGTGCAGCAGATCCCGGTGGTCTCCTCATGATGTGTCTGAATAGACAGGAAATTCTTCACAACATTACACAGAGTTATGTTCTTCTGTAGTGGAGGCCGTTTGTGAAATGTTGCTCTACATTCAGGACAGGAATATTCTCCATACCCGCCCTCTGTATCCCGCACTCCATCAATACAGACCCGGCAGAAGTTGTGTCCACATCTCAGGGTTACAGGATCTGTATAAATGTCCATACAGATAGAGCAGTTCAGCTCCTTTCTTAGACCAGAAGACGCCATTGCTCAGAGCGGAAAGAAGGAATGTGTGATTCATGTTTACCAAAAAAGGCAAAAGGCGGGCTAAACTTGTCCAGTTCGGTTATAACAAGTATCATTACTTTGACCAGGGTTGCAGTGTGATTTTTTTTTATTTTTTTCCTGAGCTGCACTTTTTTCTCTATTTTGCCTTTGTGCCTTTATTACTAGGAGTTTAGATTGCATTGTAGAAACTCCATAGAATGTGAAACTGATTGGAAATAATCAAGCACATTGTCCGACTATCTTCTGCCGGTGCATAAAATATGAACAAAATAGTGTCTCACGTGTGATCACCTCTTTATTCCCATGGGGCATTTCACAGCCCTGTTCTCGGGACTGGTGGGAGTCCCACACCAAGGTTGTAGAACAAGAGAAGATGAGTAGGTTGATATATATGGATTCAGCAGTTTTTCATTTACGTCTCTGCTTATTTTGAGCTCAGTTAAAAGGAAGGTGCCAAAAATTAAAAAATCCTAGAATGTAGAGTTGGAAGGGACCTCCAAGGTCATCGTGTCCAACCCACTGCTCAATACAGAATTCACTAAACCATCTCAGACAGATGTCTCTCCAGCCTCTGAAGAATACCATTGAAAGAAATGTTTGGTATTTCCACTATTAAACACTAGGGGGAGCAGCTGCTGAAATTTACCATGAAAACCTAGTGTATAATTAGCTCACATTACGACTGCAGTAAATGTGGGCGGGGTCTGATCACCTGTGTGTGACATCGCTCCTCTCCTCCCCTTCTGGGTGTTTGCAAAAAGTTAGGAAAGAGTTAAATTTAGGATCACAGTGCGGAGCCATTTTGTTGGTGACCGCCGGGTGATACTGACAAGTAGACAGGTTCACCGAGGTAGGACGGCAGCGCTGATTCTGTTAGTTATTGCGGCTCTCTGTATCATAAGCTGGGGTTAGATACGTGGTGTGTATCTCGAGCACGATTAATTTCACTGTGGGTTACATTCCGCATATCTGGATACAGAGCTCAGTGTCTTTGTACCACATGATGTGATTAGATACACTGGTCTGGGGCGTATCCATCAAGATGGGTTTAGATACACTGGTCTGGGGCTTATCTCGCATGATGGGATTAGATACACGGGTCTGGGGTGTATCACCCATACCCATGATGGGATTAGATACATGGGTATGGGGCAAATCACACATGATGGGTTTAGATACACAGGTCTGGGGTGTATCACACATGCCAATGATGGGGTTAGATATGTGGCGCCCCAGGGTCCTGGTCATCACAGTAATGTCGCTTTCCTCACGGGGAGAGTAATGTTACCTTTGGAGGCAATGAAGGAGATCTCTTCACCAGGTAAACACAATGCATGCAACATATTCACACTCCAGACCAGAAGGGGGAGCTCTAAGCCTGTTTAAGGTGAACTCCCCTTTAAGATCATCTTGATCTGGAGGAAAGCAGTTCAGTTCCTGTCAGAGAGACAGAGGGAAAGGAAGGAGAGGAGTCCTGTAGCCAGAAGTGCTACAGCTCCTGGGAAGAGACACACACAAAGCCGAATGTATTGCAGTGAGCGTGCAGGAGAGCAAAGAACAGAAGAGGAATATCAGAAGGGGACCAGCTACAAGCAGGCTGCCTCCTTCTGAGGCACAGAAATCCGGTAGCCGGGATACCGAGGGAGTAAGTACCTCTATGCTTTACTTCAGAGACCAGCAGGACAGCTAATTGTACGTTACCTGTCCGTACCTATACCCAGGAGGCACGGTGGCACCCCTCAGAGGCTGGGACATCCTAGCGTTCCTATAAACCGCCTCAAGCCACCAGACATGCGGGTTATGTCTTATCCGACCACGGGGACAGAGAGAGAGACATTACATCTATGAGGACTAGTGTTGAGCGATACCTTCCGATATTTGAAAGTATCGGTATCGGATTGTATCGGCCGATATCCGAAAAATATCGGATATCGCCGATACCGATACCCGATACCAATACAAGTCAACGGGACACAAATATCGGAAGGTATCCTGTAATGGTTCCCAGGGTCTGAAGGAGAGGAAACTCTCCTTCAGGCCCTGGGATCCATATTCATGTAAAAAGTAAAGAATTAAAATAAAAAAATATGGATATACTCACCCCTCCGACGGCCCCTGGCTATAAGCGGTGTAACCGGCAGCCTCTGTTCCTAAGAATGCAGGGTGAAGGACCTTCGATGACGTCGCAGCTTGTGATTGGTCGCGTGACCGCTCATGCGACCAATCACAAGCCGCGACGTCATCGCAGGTCCTTCACTTGCTCAATCTTAGGAAGGGAGACTGCCGGTTGCAGCGGTTTCAACCAGGGCGCGTCCGAGGGTGAGTATATCAATATTTTTTATTTTTATTCTTTATTTCACACATGAATATGGATCCCGATACCGATTCCCGATATCACAAAAATATCGGAACTCGGTATCGGAATTCCGATACCGCAAATATCGGCCAATACCCGATACTTGCGGTATCGGAATGCTCAACACTAGTGAGGACCTTATTTGAAGCTTATGCAGTAAGGGACTACACCACTACAGCGCAAGGGAAGGCCATTGATTTCCACCTGGATAAGGGGACTCTGGACTTGCCTCCAAACCGGCCGGACTGTGGCTGCTGAAACCAACAGTAAACAAGGTAAAGAGACTGCAAACCTGTGTCTTCGTTCTTCACTGCACCTCTCACTATTCTATCATCTATCTACTGGGAAGCTTTGGGGACATACTTCACCTGTGGGAAGTTATACCATCTTAGCTGCCATAACATCACCCCAGCGGACCCCCTAATGCAGCGTCGGCCACCCTGACTCAATACCACAGGTGGCACCACGAACATAAACTCTATTCCCCTTTAAAGACCTTTCCCCCTTTTACATGGGTGCCCAGGACCACGGACCGGGTCACCACCGTGACATCCCCCTGTGAACCACCGGACCCGGTACCGAGTACCCCACGGCCCTGGCGGGCGTTCCATTTATATGGGTCTTGGGTGTATAACCTATGCCCATGATGGAATTAGATACATGGATCTAGAGTGGATCTGGAGTGTATCACCTATGCCCCGATGGGATTAGATACACGGGACTGTGGCATATCACGCATGCTCATGATGGAATTAGATACATGGTTCTTGGGCGAATCACGTGTGATGGGGATTCTGGCACTTTGTCTTCACTCTTCCCGATTTCCCTGGTGCAGTGGCAGTTGGGGTAATGGCAGTTGGGGATGATATCAGGTATGATTTGTTAAAAATCACAACTGGCATCAACCTCTGGGGTCAGTAATGGAGAGGGGTCTCTCAGACATCAAGGCCTGGGGTTAGTAATGGAGAGGGGTCTATCAGACATCAAATTCTGGGGTTAGTAATGTAGAGGGGTCCACCAGACATCAAATCCTGGGGTCAGTAATGGAGAGGGGTCTATCAGACAACAAGCCATGGGGATATTAATGGAGAGGTGTCTATCAGACATCAAGCCCCAAGGTTAGTAATGGGGATCAAAATAAAATAACATTTTACAAATGGTGCTGATGTAAAGCCGACATGAGGGAAATGTTATTTATTAATGTTTTGCTATGGTATGACTATCTGGATTAAAGGGATAATCATTCAAAGTTTGAAAATTGCTAATTTTTTAACCTTTCTTGTCAAATTTCTGATTTTTTTTATAAACACAAAACATATCAACCTAAATTTTCCATTATCATAAAGTATAATGTGTCATGAAAAAACAATCTCAAAATCACTGGGATTTGTAGAAGCGTTCCAGAGTTATTACCACATAAAGAGACACTGGTCAGATTTAAAAAATTTAGCTCCATCACTAAGGGGTTAAAAATGTAGCAGTAGTTTTCCATTTTTTCAAGGAAATATGCAAAATTTATTTTTTAGGGGCCTATCCAGGTTTGAAGTGCCTTTAGGGGTCCTATATATTGGGAGACCATTTTAAAAACAGCACCTCCTGACATACTGAAAACTGCTGTCAGGTGGTTTATTAACCCTTCAGGTGCTTTTCTGGAATTAATACAAAGTGGCATGATAGGAATGAAAAAGTTGATTTTTACCACCTAAATGTCATTGACTTTTTAACAGGCCGCTGTAGCCGGCAGACTCTAAGGACATTATTTGGCCGTGAACTGCCATGACAAACATCAGGACCACACAATCATGGTGTCAGGGTGCTGATGGGGATAACGAGGGAGAAGCCACACTGTTTTAAACATTTATATGATATAGTCATTATTGGCAGCAGTATCTAAGGGGTTAAACAGATATGGGCGGCGCAAACACTGATCGTGACTGCAGCAGGTTGTCAGCTATAGTGGACAGCCGGCAGCTGCTGGATTGTCTCCTGTATGGGGAGGATAGTCTCTTATATCTCAGGTCAGTTTCAAGACGTATCAGCGGTCATTAAGGAGTTAAAACAGATCACTGCTTCCAATAACGCAGCCACTGGTCTGTGTGCAGTCTCTGAGTGCGGCCGCTGTGGTGCAGTACACATTCTTTAAAGCAGTAAACACTGACACTTTCTGAGGTAATTTTCTCATCAGCTTCCTTCAACATCCACAGTATACGATAACTCAATCTTCAGTGTATATAATGTACGGAGGTAATATCCCGCTCGTGACGCCACTTCTGTGGTAACCTCATGTGGTGTAGGGCAGAGGGTGACACTCCTGGCTCTTTATAATGTACCTCCCGGCGGCCATGCTTTCTGTCACCATGAGCCTCTTCACCTCACAAATTACACGCACACAAAGCTCCACAATATCAGGATCGCACAGCAGCCGCCTCTTTAAGTAGAGGATGATGGTGGTGATAGTAGTTTGTGTATTCCCCAAACATGAAGAAGCCGTATGAACTCTAACAGAACGGTCTTGTTACTGATGATAATGGGGCAAGTAATTATAGACGAACGGTAGAATTAGTGTCAGGTTCGCACTCACAGCTGAAGACGGACTTGTACCTGCGGACAGGCAGATCTCGTTCTTCCTCAGCTATATGCAATGATTCTGCCCTGAGGTCGTCTTTCCTCAGGAGGCGCACTAGGACTTGTCCTAATGTGAAGCCATTCGCCTCATATTTTATTAGTCCCTTCTAGTCCAGGGGAGGAAACTCCTCTTCCTACAAAATGGCTTCCTCATCTCGCTCCTCACAAAATGTCTGACCTTCAAGTCTTAACTACCTCACAGGAATTAGCTCCTCCCACTCTCATGTGACTCTTACAGCTGCGGTCATTGGCTGACTGCCTAGGAGCATTTGTTCCAGAAGCTTCTGCAGAGCTGAGTCACATGATCAAGTCTACGAGGTGAAGATTAACCCTTTTTGTGCTGCCTCTTAGCAGGTCTCACCACGTGTTTACAATATACAGTTTACACAGCATTTCTATGGGACGCGCTCTACTTCCTGTGTCCCCTGGAAATGGCCCCTTATTACTATCCTGCTATCGTATATCTGCTACCAATATATAGGAGCTTCAGCCTTCCATTATTTCCATTATTAAATTGATTTTTCTAAATAAAAATGATAATTTTATTATTTGTCACTTCTATTTTTGTGCTGATGTAACAGGCCAGATTAACCCCTCCACCTAGAATATACCCGGGGTTAAAGTGGCCTAGGCAAGATTATACCCCTCCAGGTCAGAATATAGCCCAGCTGCTGTAGATCAGATTTTACAGGCTTTTGAGTACCACTGAGTGATATACTCAATAACGGGGCCCCAGTCAGCAAGCGGGCCACAGGCAGCATGTGGGGGCCTCAGGCAGCACACAGGGAGGCAGAGACAGTGACCGGGGCCCCTGGTAGCACATGGAGGGCAGAGACAGCAAACGGGACCCCACACAGCATACAGGGGCCCCAGGCAGTGCACAGGGGATCCAGGCAGCACACGGGCAGAGACAGCGAACGGGGCCCCAGGCAGCACACTATACCCTGGGGTATAAATTGGCCTAGGCCAGATTATACCCCTCCAAGGCCAGAATATACCCCAGCTGCTTTACATCAGATTTTTCACGCTTTTGAGAACCACTGAGTGATACACTTAATAATGGGGCCCCAGTTAGTGCAAATGGGCCCCAAGCAGCACACAGGGGCCCCAGGCAGTGCACATGAGGGCAGAGACAGCACATGGGGCCCCAGACAGCACAAGAGGCCCCAGACATGGTGCAATTCTATACTCACAGAACAATCGTTAATATGTTTGTTTTGTACCCATAGATCATCATGGTATCAGTATGACATATCCTTTATCATGCAAGGTATAATTTACACCGCAGAGCAAGACCACGCCAATTTGTGCTCTGATTAGGAAGCTGCTCAAAAAAAATTACTTAAGAGTTGAAAATATTATGGAGCAACACCACAAGTGCTACTTGTGATACCTTGGAGGACGCCACACTTTCACAAGTTGCAGTATAAATGCAAAAATCGTGTAGTGTTGTGAAATTTTGGGGGGGATCCATCAGCATCTTTGTGTGGACACAGAAATCACAACTCGTCACCATGGGCTTCACGGATTGTCGTCCTGTAGACTGTTCTGTAGGAAATTTAGAAAATAGAAATATATTCAACTATTGGCAACAAAGAAATATATGGAAAATGGTGAAGAATGAATACAGAAAGTCCCAAAAAGTTGCAGAACTTCACGTTCCACAAAGACTAAACGTCACACAGACCCTAAACCGCTCATCAGAACCTCAGGCACCGCGTTTTCTCATCGATGGCTTTTATTGCATATTAATCAAATTAACGATAAATCAATCATTGATCTGTAAGGGTTAATGACACAATCACAATATAACTGTTCACAGCATGGCGGATGATGGTGATATTTTCAAACCTCGTACTGGAATCACAGAGGTGATTATCGGTGAAGATCGGTCACACATGAGGCTCTGGGATGTCACCACGGTGGCCGTAACCAGTGACCCAGTAATCATGGTCCCTATTGTATCACAACTGGGACAGATTATATAATGGTGACTCTACAATGGAGGGGCAGTCACATATATAAGGCTCTTGCCACTATACTACTGTAGGCTTATAGATTATAGACCCGGCCCCAAGGGATAAATATTTCCTACACGTCATTATACATTAGTAAAGGATCCATCATTAGTAACAACATTGAGTTCCAAGCTTTTCACATTCATGCTCCCTGTAATGTAAAATACATTTTTGCATCTCCCCAGGAATCTTAGACTTTCTTCTTGTCATGATCCGTTTCAGGGTTTATTAGTGTCTGCCCTTTTTTGGACGGATCATATCAAGGGTTAACTTTGCTCTGCCTCATTCTGGGTTCGGGTTTGCTATTTAGCTCCCATGAATCTTGCTGGCAGTGTCAGTTATAGTTCTGTCTTCGGCCTGTGAACCTGACTCTAGAAACCCTTGGTTTGTCCTGCTGTTAAAACCCTGACTTGTCCTGTGTCTTTAATCCCCCTCTGTCTGCCCTTTCCCTGCGTTTGTCTGTTCTGATTGATTCTCTGATGCTGATCTCCTGGCTTGGTTATTGACTCTGTCTTGATTTGTCCCTATTGTACCGTATTTTGCTCGCTCTGGTTTACTGATCTCCTGCTATGTCCTGACTATCCTTTCTGTTTAATCCTTTTTGTACCGATGTGTTATCTTGTGTCCTGACTCGGCTTTTTCTGACTACTCTCTTGCCACTAGGTGGCATCTGTTCAGCTGCTCAGTGTGTGCAGTCTCGCATCCCTATTAAACTCCCCTGGGTGTTAGTTGCACTGTATTGCACTGCAGCTGCATGACATTTCTTCATTGCACTTTCTCTTGATTAAGTACATGATACAAAAAAATATTCCAAATAGTTACTTAATTCATGAAATTTTACATTTCCCCGTGCCCTCACCCTTTTTCGTTGGTGATTTTTGACCTTTTAGTCAAGAAAGGCCTGATCTGTACAGACAGTGATTCCCTGGATGGTTCCTGAATTCAGTTGTACGTCAGCTATCGATAAATAGAGGGAAGGAGGCGCCAAGAATGTTAATAACTAGGGTTGAGCGAAACGGGTCGAACATTTTCAAAAGTCGCCGACTTTTGGCTAAGTCGGGGTTTCATGAAACCCGATCCGACCCCTGTGCGGGGTCGGCCATGCGGTACGCGACTTTCGCGCCAAAGTCGCGTTTCAATGACGCGAAAAGCGCCATTTCTCAGCCAATGAAGGTAAACGCAGAGTGTGGGCAGCGTGATGACATAGGTCCTGGTCCCCACCATCTTAGAGAAGGGCATTGCAGTGATTGGCTTGCTGTCTGCGACGTCACAGGGGCTATAAAGAGGCGTTCCCGCCGACCGCCATCTTACTGCTGCTGATCTGAGCTTAGGGAGAGGTTGCTGCTGCTTCGTCAGAAGCAGGGATAGCGTTAGGCAGGGTCCATTAACTACAAAACCGCTTGTGCTGCAGCGATTTGCACTGTCCAACACCACCTTCGGTGTGCAGGGACAGTGGAAGTTAATTTTTTTTTTTTTTTCCTCAGCGCTGTAGCTCATTGGGCTGCCCTAGAAGGCTCCCTGATAGCTGCATTGGTGTGTGTACGCCGCTGTGCAAACCAACTGCTTTTTTCAAAGCACAAATCCTCTTGTTCCTTCCTTTCTGCACAGCTATCTTTTTTGTTTGTCCACACTTTTTATTTCATTTGTGCATCAGTCCACTCCTTATTGCTGCCTGCCATACCTGGCTGAGATTACTGCAGGCAGGGAGATAGTAGCTGCCTGCCATACCTGGCTGAGATTACTGCAGGCAGGGAGATAGTAATTGTAGGACAGTCCCTGTTTTTTTTTTTTTTTTTTTGGTGGGAGATTAAGATTGGCAATTTGGCATTTCTGCTAGAGTGCCATCCCTGTGTGTGCCATCTCTCTCACATAGTGGGCCATAGAAAGCCTTTTCATTTTTCTGTATTTTTTTTTGTGGGGTGTATAAATTCTCCCTGATAAAAATACAGTGGGAGATTAATATTGGCCTTTGGGCTTGTGTGCCAGTCCTGAGTGTGCCATCTCTCTCTCAAAAAGTGGGCCATAGAAAGCCTATTTTATTTTTTTTGTTGTTTTATAAATTCTCCCTGAAAAAAAAGGGAGATTAATATTGGCCTCTGGGCTTGTGTGCCAGTTGTGAGCGTGCCATCTGTGCCAGTCCTGAGCGTGCCATCTCTCTCACAAATAGTGGGCCATAGAAAGCCTATTTAATTTGTTTTTGGGTTTTCTAAATTCTCCCTGAAAAAAAGGGAGATTGATATTGGCCTCTGGGCTTGTGTGCCAGTCCTGAGCGTGCCATCTGTGCCAGCCCTGAGCGTGCCATCTCTCTCACAAATAGTGGGCCATAGAAAGCCAATTTTTTTTTTTTTTTTGGTTTTAGAAATTCTCCCTGAAAAAAAGGGAGATTAATATTGGCCTCTGGGCTTGTGTGCCAGTTGTGAGCGTGCCATCTGTGCCAGTCCTGAGCGTGCCATCTCTCTCACAAATAGTGGGCCATAGAAAGCCTATTTAATTTTTTTTTGGGTTTTATAAATTCTCCCAGAAAAAAAGGGAGATTAATATTGGCCTCTGGGCTTCTGTGCCAGTCCTGACCGTGCCATCTGTGCCAGTCCTGAGCGTGCCATCTCTCTCACAAATAGTGGGCCATCGAAAGCCTATTTTATTTTTTTTTTGGTTTTATAAATTCTCCCTGAAAAAAAAGGGAGATTAATATTGGCCTCTGGGCTTCTGTGCCAGTCCTGAGCGTGCCATCTGTGCCAGTCCTGAGCGTGCCATCTCTCTCTCTCAGTCAGTGGGCCATAGAAAGCCTATTTTTGGTTTTATTTGTTTTCTAAATTCTCCCTGAAAAAATCATTTTATTTTATTTGGTTTCTAAATTCTTCCTGATAAAATCATATTTTTTTTATTATTTTTTTTTCTAAAGTCTCCCTGAAAAAAAAAAAAAAAAAAAAAAAAACAGTGGGAGATTAATATTCGCCTTTCTGCTTGTGTGCCAGTCTTGACTCCTGGGTGTGCCATCTCTCTCTCTCTCTCCAATTGTGGTCCATAGAAAGCCTATATTTTTTTTCCCTTGATTTGGGTTCCAAAATCTACCAGAGAAAATAACTACATCAATCATTGGTAGAAAAATATTGGCCTCTGGGCTTGTGTGCCACTCCTGACTCCTGTGTGCGTCATCTCTCACTCAGTGGGCCATAGAAAGCCTATTTTTGGTTTTATTTGTTTTCTAAATTCTCCCTGAAAAAATCATTTTATTTTATTTGGTTTCTAAATTCTTCCTGATAAAATCATATTTTTTTTAAATTTTTTTTTTCTAAAGTCTCCCTGAAAAAAAAAAAAAAAAAACAAACAAAAAAAAAACCGTGGGAGATTAATATTGGCCTTTATGCTTGTGTGCCAGTCTTGACTCCTGGGTGTGCCATCTCTCTCTCTCTCTGTCTCTCTCTCCAATTGTGGTCCATAGAAAGCCTATTTTTTTTTCTTGATTTGTGTTCCAAAATCTACCAGAGAAAATAACTACATCAATCATTGGTAGAAAAATATTGGCCTCTGGGCTTCTGTGCCACTCCTGATTCCTGTGTGCGTCATCTCTCACTCAGTGGGCCATAGAAAGCCTATAGTTTGTTACATTTGTTTTCTAAATTCTCCCTGCAAAAATCTTTTTTTTTTTTTTTTTTGGTTTCTAAAGTCTTCCTGAAAAAAAAAAAAATAAAAAAAATAAATAGTGGGACATTAATATTAACATTTGTGCTTCAGTGACAGTCCTGCGTGTGTGGCATCTCTCTCATTTGCAGCCACCAAAAACAGAGTGTGTAACATTGGGCCTGATTTTCGCTGTGGTCTCACCAACCTGTAAAGGGGTAGCTAAATCATACTGAAGTTATAGCTCACCGTGTAAGTTGTGTGACTGCAACAAATACCGTTAGTTTGGTTACGTTTTTAAAACAATGAGGAAGTCTAGTGGAAGAGGTCGTGGCCGGGGGCGTTCATTGTCAGCTGGTAATGAGGGTAGTGGTAGTGGTGGAGCATCAGGTGGTCGTGGGAAAAAAAATATTGCACCTAAGTCTGGAGCTGTGGAGCCAGGTTCGTCGTCTGGCTACACAAGGCCTCGAACGCTCCCTTTTCTGGGATTAGGAAAACCGCTTTTAAAGCCGGAGCAGCAAGAGCAAGTTTTGGCTTATCTTGCTGACTCAGCCTCTAGCTCTTTTGCCTCCTCTCGTGAAACTGGTAAATGTAAAAGCAGCGCGTCGTTAGTGGATGTTCACGGTCAGGGACAAGTCACTTCCTTGTCCTCTTCAGCAAAAACAACTACAGAGAAAAATGCAGCAGGCGACACAACGGGTTACTCCATGGAGCTCTTTACACATACCGTCCCTGGCTTAGAAAGTGAAACAGTTAACAGGCCATGCCCATTACAAGTAGATTCTGACATGGAGTGCACTGATGCACAGCCACAGCCAGACTACTATGCTTGTCCTTTGACTAAGACCACAACCTTGCCCTCGCAGGGTAATGATCAAGAATCAGACCCTGATGAGACTATGTTGCCCCATCACGAACGCTATACCACCGAACGACACGGTGACACAGACGAAGTTGCGCAGGAGCTACAAGAAGAGTTATTAGATGACCCAGTTCTTGACCCAGATTGGCAGCCATTGGGGGAACAGGGTGCAGGCGGCAGCAGTTCTGAAGCAGAGGAGGAGGAGGGGCCGCAGCAGGCATCAACATCGCCACTGGTTCCATCTGACGGGCCCGTATCTTGCCCAAAACGCGTGGCAAAGCCAAAACCTGTTGGAGGACAGCGTGGCCATCCGGTTAAAGCTCAGTCTGCAATGCCTGAAAAGGTATCCGATGCTAGAAAGAGTGCAGTCTGGCATTTTTTTAAACAACATCCAATTGATCAGCGCAAAGTCATCTGTCAAAAATGTTCTACTTCCTTAAGCAGAGGTCAGAATCTGAAAAGTCTCAATACAAGTTGCATGCATAGACATTTAACCACCATGCATTTGCAAGCTTGGACTAACTACCAAACGTCCCTTAAGGTTGTTGCACCCTCGGCCAATGAAGCTAGTCATCAACGCAACATCCCTTCCGGCAGTGTAGGGCCACCATTTAGCGCACCACCTGCTGTATCTGTGCAGGTTTCTTTGCCAGGCCAAAGCAGTCAGGGTCAGGGAATCACCAGTTTCGTAGTAGGAAACACTGCATGTAGGGCACCGGCGGCAACAATACCATCTCCCACCGTCTCTCAGTCTGCCATGTCCACCGGCACCCCCGCTAGTTCCACGATCTCCAGCTCTCCAGTCCAGCTCACCCTACATGAGACTATGGTTAGAAAAAGGAAGTACTTAGCCTCGCATCCGCGTACACAGGGTTTGAACGCCCACATAGCTAGACTAATCTCGTTAGAGATGATGCCCTACCGGTTAGTTGAAAGCGAAGCTTTCAAAGACCTGATGGACTACGCTGTACCACGCTACGAGCTACCCAGTCGACACTTTTTTTCCAGAAAAGCCATCCCAGCCCTCCACCAGCATGTTAAAGAGCGCATCGTCCATGCACTCAGGCAATCTGTGAGCACAAACGTGCACCTGACAACAGATGCATGGACCAGTAGGCATGGCCAGGGACGTTACGTGTCCATCACGGCACACTGGGTAAATGTGGTGGATTCAGGGTCCACAGGGGACAGCAAGTTTGGGACAGTTCTGCCTAGCCCACGGTCTAGGAAACAGTTGGCTGTAGCCGTTCGCACCCCCTCCTCCTCCTCCTCCTCCTCGTCCTCCTGCAGAAGCAAGAGCTCGTCCACAGACCGCAGTCGCACAACCACTCCATCCGCACCTGCCACTGTTGCACACCAGGTCTCCCATTATGGGGCAGCTACTGGCAAACGTCAGCAGGCTGTATTGGCTATGAAGTGTTTGGGCGACAACAGACACACCGCGGAAGTTCTGTCCGAGTTCTTGCAGCAAGAAACGCAGTCGTGGCTGGGCACTGTAGATCTTGAGGCAGGCAAGGTAGTGAGTGATAACGGAAGGAATTTCATGGCTGCCATCTCCCTTTCCCAACTGAAACACATTCCTTGCCTGGCTCACACCTTAAACCTGGTGGTGCAGTGCTTCCTGAAAAGTTATCCGGGGTTATCCGACCTGCTCCTCAAAGTGCGTGGACTTTGCGCACATATCCGCCGTTCGCCTGTACACTCCAGCCGTATGCAGACCTATCAGCGTTCTTTGAACCTTCCCCAGCATCGCCTAATCATAGACGTTGCAACAAGGTGGAACTCAACACTGCACATGCTTCAGAGACTGTGCGAACAGAGGCGGGCTGTTATGTTTTTGTGGGAGGATACACATACACGGGCAGGCAGTAGGATGGCAGACATGGAGTTGTCAGGTGTGCAGTGGTCGAAGATTCAAGACATGTGTCAAGTCCTTCAGTGTTTTGAGGAATGCACACGGCTGGTTAGTGCAGACAACGCCATAATAAGCATGAGCATCCCCCTAATGCGTCTGCTGATGCAAAGTTTGACGCACATAAAGGATCAGGCGTCTGCACCAGAGGAAGAGGAAAGCCTTGATGACAGTCAGCGATTGTCTCGTCAGGGCAGTGTACATGACGAGGTACTGGGCGAAGAGGAGGTGGAGGATGAGGAGGATGATGGGGATGAGTATATTTTTAATGAGGAAGCTTTCACGGGGGCACTGGAAATTGGTGGCGTGGCAAGGCCGGGTTCTGGTTTTTTGAGGGACACAAGTGACGTAGATTTGCCTGCAACTGCCCCTCAACCAAGCACAACCGCAGATTTGACAACTGGAACTTTGGCCCACATGGCGGATTATGCCTTGCGTATCCTCAAAAGGGACACACGCATTACAAAAATGATGAACGATGACGATTACTGGTTGGCCTGCCTCCTTGATCCTCGCTATAAAGGCAAATTGCAAAATATTATGCCACATGAGAACTTGGAACTAATATTAGCAACAAAACAATCAACTCTTGTTGACCGTTTGCTTCTGGCATTCCCTGCACACAGCGCCCGTGATCGTTCTCACACGAGCTCCAGGGGCCAGCAGACCAGAGGTGTTAGAGGGGCAGAAATCAGAAGTGGCGTTGGCCAGAGGGGTTTTCTGACGAGGTTGTGGAGTGATTTTGCTATGACCGCAGACAGGACAGGTACTGCAGCATCAATTCAAAGTGACAGGAGACAACATTTGTCCAGTATGGTTACAAACTATTTTTCATCCCTTATCGACGTTCTCCCTCAACCGTCATTCCCATTTGATTACTGGGCATCCAAATTAGACACCTGGCCAGAATTGGCAGAATATGCATTGCAGGAGCTTGCTTGCCCGGCAGCTAGTGTCCTATCAGAAAGAGTATTCAGTGCTGCAGGTTCAATACTAACAGAAAAAAGGACTCGTCTGGCTACCCAAAATGTAGATGATCTAACCTTCATTAAAATGAACCACAACTGGATTTCAAAATCTTTTGCCCCACCCTGCCCGGCTGACACCTAGCTTTCCTATGAAAAGGTCTTGCCTGTGGACTTTTCTGAATGACTTTTCCAATCTCGTAATTTTCTGCACCTGATTGTCCAGCATACGACATGTTTCCACCTCACTAAATGGCCAAACTCCCCACACGGGGCCGTGGTATCGCCACTTTGCGCTTGGACCCTTGAGAGTGCTGTTTGTCTGAAGAGGTGGGTGTGGCCGCTTTTGGTCGACGGCACTGCCACTGGGTCCCTCATAGTACAATAAAGTGTCTCTGGCGGTGGTGGTGCGCACCCAACGTCAGACACACCGTTGTAATATGAGGGGCCCTGTGCCTGTACCGCCGGCCACAAGACAGTTCCCCCCCCAGCTCAAATAGTGCTCTACCACTAGCAAAATTATCTCTCACAGCTTCACCAATGTGTAGTCTATGCGCTGACATCCTTCAATGCCTGACACTGACAATACCATTGTTTAGACATTTTTCTTATGTTAGGCCTTCGAAGCCTGTCTGCGGTCCGTTCTTTCTACAACTACTACACTGACCAGGCCACTGCTGGCCGTGTTACCCTGGAACCAATTTAAAAGTGCCTACAGCCAGCCCAATTGTGTTATGTTAGGCCTTCGAAGCCTGTCTGCCGTCACTCCTTTCAACTACTACTACACTGACCAGACCACTGCTGCCCGTGTACCCCTGGAACCAATTGAAAAGTGCCTACAGCCAGCCCAATTTTGTTATGTTAGGCCTTCGAAGCCTGTCTGCCGTCACTCCTTCCACTAGACTTCCACTGACCAGACCACTGCTGCCCGTGTAACCCTGGAACCAATTGAAAAGTGCCTACAGCCAACCCAATTTTGTTATGTTAGGCCTTCGAAGCCTGTCTGCCGTCACTCCTTCCACTAGACTTCCACTGACCAGACCACTGCTGCCCGTGTACCCCTGGAACCAATTGAAAAGTGCCTACAGCCAGCCCAATTTTGTTATGTTAGGCCTTCGAAGCCTGTCTGCTGTCACTCCTTCCACTAGACTTCCACTTACCAGACCACTGCTGCCCGTGTACCCCTGGAACCAATTGAAAAGTGCCTACAGCCAGCCCAATTTTGTTATGTTAGGCCTTCGAAGCCTGTCTGCCGTCACTCCTTCCACTAGACTTCCACTGACCAGACCACTGCTGCCCGTGTACCCCTGGAACCAATTTAAAAGTGCCTACAGCCAGCCCAATTTTGTTATGTTAGGCCTTCGAAGCCTGTCTGCGGTCACTCCTTTCAGCTACTACTACACTGACCAGACCACTGCTGCCCGTGTACCCCTGGAACCAATTTAAAAGTGCCTACAGCCAGCCCAATTTTGTTATGTTAGGCCTTCGAAGCCTGTCTGCCGTCACTCCTTCCACTAGACTTCCACTGACCAGACCACTGCTGCCCGTGTAACCCTGGAACCAATTGAAAAGTGCCTACAGCCAGCCCAATTTTGTTATGTTAGGCCTTCGAAGCCTGTCTGCCGTCACTCCTTCCACTAGACTTCCACTGACCAGACCACTGCTGCCCGTGTACCCCTGGAACCAATTTAAAAGTGCCTACAGCCAGCCCAATTTTGTTATGTTAGGCCTTCGAAGCCTGTCTGCGGTCACTCCTTTCAACTACTACTACACTGACCAGACCACTGCTGCCCGTGTACCCCTGGAACCAATTTAAAAGTGCCTACAGCCAGCCAAATTTGGTTATGTTAGGCCTTCGAAGCCTGTCTGCCGTCACTCCTTCCACTAGACTTCCACTGACCAGACCACTGCTGCCCGTGTTCCCCTGGAACCAATTTTAACTTGCCTACAGCAAGCCCAATGTTATTATGTTAGGCCTTCGAAGCCTGTCTGCCGTCACTCCTTCCACTAGACTTCCACTGACCATACACTGCTGCCCATGTACCCCTGGAACGAATTTTTACTTACCTACAGCCAGCCCAATGTTATTATGGTAGGCCTTCGAAGCCTGTCTGCGTCCCGTTCTTTCAACTACAACTACACTGACCAGGCCACTGATGGCCGTGTTCCCCTGGAACCAATTTTAACTTGCCTACAGCCAGCCCAATGTTAGGCCTTTGATGCCTGTCTGCCGTCACTCATTCCACTAGGCCTCCACTGACCTGTCTACTGCTGCCCGTGTACCCCTTGAACCAACATCTTAAAATAAAAAAATAATTATTTTGATTATAAAAAAGAAGATACTGGTGAGATCTCAAATGCAGACATTTTAACATTAAAAACAAACACACAACAAAAATCTGGAACTGTACTAAAAAGGTCCACCAGCTACAATTACTTTCTCCTGCAAGAAGTTAACTGAAAGGTTTTTTTAATTGAAAACACAGATATGGCATCCACCGACTGTTGTCCTGTCGCGTCTTCTTTATATTATTGCCAAGAAGATGTTAAACAATGAAATTAATAAAATCAATAATTACAAAAATAATCGAGTAAGTCAAAAGCACATTGCAAATAAACATTCATTACAAATAAAGAAGCAGGGCGCGTCCGAGGGTGAGTATATACCTACAAAAGAACCACTCAAAGCAAATAGTATCAGGATCCTAGAAAACAACCAAAAAAAAAACAAAACGCAACAAGGATCCTTAAAATATAACTTTTAATATTTAAAGCTAAAAAAGTTTGTTCCAATATATGCAACAAAGGTATTACAAGTTATAACCCATGAAAGTCAGATACAAACTACCTTACCCTGTCTGGTAGCCTATTCTCAATCACTACCTGACAGCGGAGGTTGGCACCCTAAGTTTCTGCGGTAGGCGCCCCCGCTCCTCGACGACTGGCCCTAATAGCCCTAAATAGACCCTATATTCCCTAAAAAAGGCGTGTCAAATCTATCCACCCCAGAAAAAATGAAAGAAATATAAAAAATCAAAACACTACACAAATAAATTTTCTTGATCCGTCGAATCAGAGAGTCCCTTAAATAGGGATATTTGGAAATGTCACTGCCAAAGGGGTAGAAAAAACACCCATGTCTCTTTAATCCAGAAAGATATCAGCGGGCCACACCATCACATATATATACTTCAGGGTGATCATGTGCTTCTGTACATTCAATGATGTTTCCCAAAAAGGGAAAAAAAAGATATCAGCGGGCCACACCATCACATATATATACTTCAGGGTGATCATGTGCTTCTGTACATTCAATGATGTTTCCCTTTTTGGGAAACATCATTGAATGTACAGAAGCACATGATCACCCTGAAGTATATATATGTGATGGTGTGGCCCGCTGATATCTTTCTGGATTAAAGAGACATGGGTGTTTTTTCTACCCCTTTGGCAGTGACATTTCCAAATATCCCTATTTAAGGGACTCTCTGATTCGACGGATCAAGAAAATTTATTTGTGTAGTGTTTTGATTTTTTATATTTCTTTCATTTTTTCTGGGGTGGATAGATTTGACACGCCTTTTTTAGGGAATATAGGGTCTATTTAGGGCTATTAGGGCCAGTCGTCGAGGAGCGGGGGCGCCTACCGCAGAAACTTAGGGTGCCAACCTCCGCTGTCAGGTAGTGATTGAGAATAGGCTACCAGACAGGGTAAGGTAGTTTGTATCTGACTTTCATGGGTTATAACTTGTAATACCTTTGTTGCATATATTGGAACAAACTTTTTTAGCTTTAAATATTAAAAGTTATATTTTAAGGATCCTTGTTGCGTTTTGTTTTTTTTTGAGTATATACCTACTAAGAATATAATCACCCTCGGACGCGCAATGCTTATTTCCAACAGCCTTCCTTCCTAAGAATCAGCCCTTCCGTGGTGTAGAGAGAGGTTGTGTTACACTCCAAGGTGTTCCCCAGGTTGCCTTTCCTGAGCTTCGATCTTCCGGCTCTCGTTTAGTAGTTGTTGGAAACTACGCTGCATTAGGCCTACAAATTTGGTATGGGGTGTAGAGAGAGGTTGTGTTACACTCCAAGGTGTTCACCAGGTTGCCTTTCCTGAGCTTCGATCTTCCGGCTCTCGTTTAGTAGTTGTTGGAAACTACACTGCATTAGGCCTACAAATTGGGTATGGGGTGGAGAGAGATGGTGTGTTACACTCCAAGGTGTTCCCCAGGTTTCCTTGCCATTGCTTCGGTCTTCCGACTCTCGTTTAGTAGTTGTAGAAAAGTACACTGCATTAGGCCTAAAAAATGGGTATGGGGTGGAGAGAGATGGTGTGTTACACTCCAAGGTGTTCCCCAGGTTGCCTTTCCTGAGCTTCGATCTTCATGCTCTCGTTTAGTAGGTGTCGGAAAGTAGGCTGCATTAGGCCTACAAATTGGGTATGGGGTGGAGAGAGATGGTGTGTTACACTCCAAGGTGTTCCCCAGGTTTCCTTGCCATTGCTTCGGTCTTCCGACTCTCCTTTAGTAGTTGTAGAAAAGTACACTGCATTAGGCCTACAAAATGGGTATGGGGTGGAGAGAGATGGTGTGTTACACTCCAAGGTGTTCCCCAGGTTGCCTTTCCTGAGCTTCTATCTTCAGGCTCTCATTAAATTGTGGTTAAATGGAACAACTGCATTTGGCGTACTAGTTGGTTTGGGGCCTACTATCGGTGTCTGCCACTCCTTGCTGTTCTCCTGGTTTCCTGTCCTGAAATTCCATTTTCAGGCTCTCGTTAAGTAGTTGTTAATGTTAGACTGCATTTGGCCTACTAGTTGGGTTGGGGCCTACTATCGGTGTCTGCCACTCCTTGCTGTTCTCCTCCACTGAACAAAGCTGTGCCGCCTGTTTACTACGGTTGCCAATTTTGAACTGCATTTCGACTACTTACTGATTTGGCCCTACTCTCTGTGTCAGCCTCTCATTCCAGTTGTCCTCCACTGCAATGCCCCCTGGTTATTCCTGTGTTACCAATTTTGAACTGCATTTAGCCCACTTTCTTCTTTGGGCCTATATCTGTGTTTCCACTTCATCGTGCCCATTGCCCAGCCAGTGATAGATGAGTCTGCTGGTACATTGACCCATAACGCAACATTCCCCGTGCACGCTACACAACAACATTGTGACCCTGCTGAAAGTCAGGTTGCTCTTCCCGCATACCATACCACCTTACACGGGGACAAAGAGGAAGGTGCAGATGAAAGTGCAGGTTCCTTCATCAGGTGGGGGGAGGAATACTAGTTGGCGACTTCACTGGCACAGGGCCTCTCATAGTACGCAAAAGTGTTGCTGCCGGTGGGAGGCGCCCCCGCCGTGCAAACACACCGCTGTACTTTGAGGGGCCCTGTGCCAGTGCCAATGCCAACGAGTGGGCCCCCCCTGCTTGCTCAGGTTCACAGCACTTGCAAAGTTGAAATACTTACCTCTCCCTGCTCCACTGCCGTGACGTGGTCCAGATTTCCTGGGCCCACTAATTACTTGAACCAGCCCTACCCCCCACAACTTTAGCCAAATGACCCCCAATTTCAAATGCCTTCCAATTATTATAAGGTAAATTACGCTTGACAAGCTTCATTAAGAAGAATGGATGGTTTTGACATTAAAATGGGCACTCTAGGTGTTTTCCTGGCCCCCACTCACTGCCGACTATGCTGCCCCATTGACTTGCATTGGGTTTCGTGTTTCGGTCGATCCCGACTTTACGTCATAATCGGCCGATTTCACTCGACCCGACTTTGGAGATAGTCGGGTTTCGCAAAACCCGGCTCGACTCTAAAAAGGTCAAGGTCGCTCAACTCTATTAATAACTCAAGAAGGCGGAGTTCTGTTAAGTGCATTCTGCTACCCATAGCACTTAACACCTCACTTACATGAAAACGTGGAATTCTCAGCTGCTGGCCTGAACTGTCAATCTTCAGAATACCAACTTTTTTCAAGCAGGAAGTTGGGAGTGTGTGATCCTGAAGAAAAGAAGATGAGAACAAATCCTGTAACCACTTGGTACAATGTGGTCACATAACCAGTAGGCTTTAATGAAAACAATATTCGACAACCCTGGAAAACATGGACTGGCTGCGAGTTTCCTGACCCAAACATACATGAAGCTGTCAAGTTCTTGGCAGGAGACCCCTGGCCAGTTCCGCATAGCAGTCCGTACTTGGACCATGATATACAGATGACTGAATTCAGCTGAAGGTAATAAAGCCAAACAACAAAAACCTTATGTTAGATTGGAGAAACACAAGAAAAATTGGTAAAAAAATGTGAAAAATTAGAAACAAACTTAAAAACCCCAATATAATGTTCTAATTTCTGTAATCACAAGATGCCGTAAAATAAAGTTATTGTCATTTATACATGCAGTGATCGGCATAGACATGCAAACAATAGAATTTAATTTTTAACCAACTTCCACCCAAAATTATTAAAATTAAGCCTCACATTATATTTAGCACAAACAAATATTTACCAAAAATTCTTCATTAGAATTGCTTTCTGCAGTAAAGTCTGATACTTTCACGTAGCTGATGCTTTCACGTAGCTTAAGACTTGGATGACAGCACTTTGTTCTCTGCTCTTCTCCTACCTCCTCTCAGTGTTAGAGATTGCAGTAGGTGCGGAGAGGAGATTGTACGTGGCCGAACAGAGGGTATAGGTGGTGGGGGATGGAAAAAAAACAGATTTTCAGGAAGTGCAGATCACACAGGATCTATGGAATCAAAGTGTAAAGCGTGTGAGAAACGCGCAGAGTATATAACCCAGAAAAAGTATCAGTGTGTAGAGAGAGGAGAGAAGACACTGAAAACTTCCAGTAGGTAAAAGTCAAACACTTCATGACATAAGAGGCTCTCATCACAAGGAAATAGTGATCTATCATGGGATGTAAAATAATTTGTATCTGGTATAGGTTTTGTATAGAAGGGGAAATCATTCCAGGAATGAAGCTGTGCTGATTTATATGATCTGGAGAAGACAGCAGCATTTTAGACACACTGACCTCACAATCAGCCTGTATTACTGGGAGGGACACAACCACTGGATAAAGGTCTAAAACAAGATAAAGTGCATATCAGGAGGTCTAAGAATGAATGATAGAATGAAAATTACAGCCTGAAACACATTTGATGGTTGTCAGCCGAACAATGCTTTGACCAATCGTTTGGCTGACAGCCATCTCAGCCGCCTCTACCAAATATAGGAAAGCTCATTCGGCTCCTGTGTTCTCTACGAGAAAGCCACCGACTGACATGTTGGCTCAATGGCTTGACTATTATAATTATTATTTATTATTATAGCGCCATTTATTCCATGGTGCTTTACATGTTAGGAGGGGTATACATAATAAAAACAGGTACAATAATCTTGAACAATACAAGTCACAACTGGTACAGGAGGAGAGAGAACCCTGCCCGCGAGAGCTCACAATCTACAAGGGATGGGTGAGGATACAGTAGGTAAGGATAGAGCTGGTCGTGCAGTGGTTTGGTTGATCCGTGGTTACTGCAGGTTGTAGGCTTGTCGGAAGAGGTGGGTCTTCAGGTTCTATTTGAAGGTTTCGATGGTAGGTGAGAGTCTGATATGTTGTGGTAGAGAGTTCCAGAGTAGGGGTGGTGTGCGAGAGAAATCTTGTATGTGATTGTGGGAAGAGGAGATAAGAGGGGAGTAGAGAAGGAGATCTTGTGAGGATCAGAGGTTGCGTGCAGGAAAGTACCGGGAGACGAGGTCACAGATGTATGGAGGAGACAGGTTGTGGAAGGCTTTGTATGTCGTGGTTAGGCTTTTGTACTGGAGTCTCTGGGTAATGGGGAGCCAGTGAAGGGATTGACAGAGGGGAGAGGCCGGGGAATAGCGGGGGGACAGGTGGATTAGTCGGGCAGCTGAATTTAGAATAGATTGGAGGGGTGCGAGAGTGTTCAAGGTGAGGCCACAGAGCAGGAGGTTACAGTAGTCGAGGCGGGAGATGATGAGGGCATGGACTAGGGTTTTTGCAGATTCTTGGTTTAGGAATGTACGGATCCGTGAAATATTTTTGAGTTGAAGGCGGCAGGAAGTGGAAAGGGCTTGGATATGCGGTTTGAAGGAGAGATCAGTGTCAAGGATTACCCTGAGGCAGCGAGCTTGTGAGACTGGGGAGAGTGGGCAGCCAGTTACTGTAATGGATAGGTTCGCTGGGGGGGTCATGTAAGATGGGGAAAAGACAATGAATTCTGTTTTGTCCATGTTAAGTTTTTAGAAATCTAGCGGAGAAGGAGGATGAAATAGCGGATAAACATTGAGGGATTCTGGTTAGTAGGGTTGTGATATCTGGTCCAGAAATATAGATCTGTGTGTCATCAGCATAGAGATGATACTGAAAACCGTGAAATTCTATGAGCTGTCCCAGGCCAAAAGTGTAAATGGAGAAGAGCAGGGGCCCTAGAACTGAACCTTGCCGGACTCCGATAGGGGGCTAGGTGAGGAGGTGGTGTGTGACACTGAATGTTTGGTCAGTTAGGTATGACGAGATCCAGGATAGGGCCAAGTCTGTGATGCCAAGGGATGAGAGGGTCTGTAGTAATAGGGAATGGTCCACTGTGTCAAAGGCAGAGGACAGGTCCAGGAGGAGGAGGATAGAGTAGTGTTGCTTGCTCTTGGTGGTTAATAGGTCATTGGTGACCTTAGTTAGGGCAGTTTCAGTGGAGTGGTGTGACCGGAAGCCTGATTGTAAGCAGTTGAAAAGGGAGCAGGAAGATAGATGGGAGTACAGTTCAAGATGGACATGTTGTTCCAGTAGTTTTGAGGCATAGGGGAGAAGTGATATAGGGCGATAGCTAGATACAGAGGATGGGTCAAGAGAGGGCTTTTTGAGGATAGGTGTGATTGAGGCATGTTTAAAGCTTGAGGGGAAAACACTGATAGGTTGAAGAGATGGGTTAGAGTTGGGATGAAGACTGTGGCGAGGTTTGGGATGAAATGGGAAGGGATCGGGTCAAGTGCACAGGTGGTGAGATGCGATCTTGAGAGTAGAGCGGAGAATCGATCTTCTGTAACAGTGGAGAAGTTGGTTTTGGAGGTGGAGGGCTGGGTAGTTGGGAAGAAGGGCTCTGGGGGTTGTCGACTAAAACTGTCTCTGATGTTCTCAATCTTCTGCTTGAAAAATGAGGCAAAGTCTTCAGCTGAGATGAGTGGGGAGGGAGGAGGTGCTGGGGGACGGAGGAGAGAGTTGAAGGTGTTGAATAACTGTTTAGGGTTGTGAGACAGGGAGGATATGAGAGATGGGAAGTAGGTTTGTTTAGCTGTGGCAAGTGTGGTCTTGAAAGTAGTGAGGGACTGTTTGAACGCGACAAAGTGCTCGTTGGAGTGGGATCTTTTCCTTCTCCGCTCTGCAGCCCTGGAAGCTCGCCTCAGTTCTTTGGTCAGGCTGGTGTGCCAGGGCTGTCTGTTGATTTTGCGAGCTTTGGTATGTGTGAGAGGGGCAAGAGATTCCAAAGCTGCAGCTATTGGGGTGTTATATAGAGCGGCAGCGTCATCCGCTCCGTAGGGAACTTATGTCTGTGAGAGGGAGGAGAGATTCAGAGAGTGAATGTAGATCAAGGTGTTTAAGATTTCTGCGAGGGTGTGCGAGTTTGTGGGGTGGGGATTGTAGACAAGGAGTGGAGAGGGAAGAGAATGTGAGTAGATTGTGGTCAGAAAGAGGAAGAGGTGAGTTAGAGAGGTTAGATAGGGAGCAGAGACGGGTGAAGATGAGGTCCAATGTGTGACCATCTTTGTGAGTGGCTGCAGAAGACCATTGAGTGAGGCCGAAGGAGGAAGTGAGAGATAGAAGTGGCAGCTGAGAGGGAAGTGTCAATGGGGATGTTGAAGTTGCCCATGATGATAGTGGGGAAATGAAGTAGCCAGGTGGTGAAGTGGTCAAAGAAGGTGGTGGCTGGCCCTGGGGGGCGGTAAATGACAGCCAGTTGGAGGTTGGTGGGGGCATAGATGCGCACAGAGTGCACCTCAAAGGAAGGGAGGGTAACAGAGGGTGGCAGTGGGATTGGGGTGAAGGAGCAGTTATCTGACAGGAGAAAACCAACTCCTCCGCCATGCTTGCTGCTAGGGCGGGGTGTGTGAGAAAGGTGGAAGCCACCATAGGAAAGTGCAGCAGGAGAGGCTGTGTCAGAAGGGGTGAGCCAGGTTTCGGTGATGGCGAGGAAGGAAAGTTTGGTAGTAACAAAAAGATTGTGGATGTAGGAAAGCTTGTTGCAGACAGAGCGAGCATTCCACAGAGCTCCTGTTAGTGGGACTGGGGAAGTGGGGGCTGGGCGAATGGGTATAAGGTTAGAGAAGTTACGGAAATTTGTGATAGAGCGTGTATGGGAGGTAGAACTGACTGTGGGGATGTGGTGAGGAGGACCAGGATTTGGAGAGATGTCGCCAGCAGTGAGAAGGAGCAGCGAAAGTGTTAGCAGGTGAGAGCAGGAGAGGGCATGAGGAGGATGTCTGTGCTTGGAGACAAAGGATTGTATGTTAAGGAACAGTTCTGAGGAGGAGGTGAGATTAATAGGGAGGATTGAGGAAGAGATGAACAGTTCTTTACTAGGAGTAGGGATTAGGGGAGTTTGCAGAAAGTGAAGAATTATAGGGGTGAAAGTGAAAACAAACAGAAACATTGTTTACAGTGACTGGCCAGTTACCTTCAGTTCCCTTCTGGTTCAATTCTGGTTTGAATTCTAAATTAATCTTCACACTTCTAGGACACACTTAGAGGAATCACACAGCAGACTAAAGTCATTGCAGACTTGTACTATGCAATATATGTACAACTAAGTGCATTCAGGAGTGGTCTCTGCTCATCTTGGTCAGAGAATTAAGGGTGGACCAGATGCATACAATCAAGCCAGAGTAACCAAGGTAATAAATAACACAGGTTAAGCTGGGGTTAGCTGAAAGGGATACAATGAGAATGCTAGGAGCAGAGGGACGTCTGTGTGGAAAGTTGGGTGATGTACTATGTGCACTTCATAGACAGACAAGGCAGGACTTCAGGCTGAGTGCATGAACATACCATGAGAATGCTAGGAGCAGAGGAAAGTCTGTGTGGAAAGTTGGATGAACTATGTGCACTTCTTAGACAGACAAGGCAGGAGAGCAGGCTGGAGAGCTGGGTGCATGAACATACCATGAGAATGCTAGGAGCAGAGGAAAGTCTGTGCGGAAACTTGGGTGATGTACTATGTGCACTTCATAGACAGACAAGGCAGGAGGGCAGGCTGGAGAGCTGGGTGCATGAACATACTTGTAGGAAGAATAGACATGCTGGATAGAGTGCGATGGTGACAGATAGCAGGGCATAGTCTGTATACATCCTTCAGGTTTTAATTCTAAATTAACCCTTTAGTGACTGAGCCAAATTTTTGAAATCTGACCAGTGTCACTTTATGTGGTAATAACTCTGGAACGCTTCAACAAATCCCAGTGATTTTGAGACTGTTTTTTTGTGACACATTATACTTTATGATAATAGTAAATTTAGGTTGATATGTTTTGTGTTCATTTATAAAAAATATCAGAAATTTGAGAAATATTTTAAAAAATTAACAATTTTCAAACTTTGAACGATTATCCCTTTAATCCAGATGGTCATACCACAGCAAACCATTAATAAATAACATTTCCCACATGTCGGCTTTACATCAGCACCATTTATGAAATGTTGTTTTATTTTGTTAGCTTTTTAGGAGGTTTCAAAATGTAGCAGTAATTTTTCATTTTTTCAAGAAAATTTACAAAATTATTTTTTTAGGGACCTATCCATGTTTGAAGTGCCTTTAGGGGTCCCATATATTGGGAAAACCCCAAACGTGATACCATTTTATAAACAGCACCCCCTGACATATTGAAAACTGCAGTCAGGTAGTTTATTAACCCTTCAGGTGATTTTCAGAAATTAATGCAAAGTGGCATGACAGAAATGAAAATGTGCATTTTTTACCATCTAAATGTCTCTAACTTCTGAACAGGTCACTGTAGCCGGTAGACTCTAAGGCCGCTATTTGGTCATGAATTGCCACCGCAAACATCAGGACCACACAATCATGATCTGAGGGCACCAATTGGGATAAAGATGAAGCCCCCACATTCTGTTAACCATTTATATGATGTAGTCACTATTGACAGGAGCATCTATGGGGTTAAACAGATATGGACGGTGACAACACTGACCATGGCTGATGCAGCAAGTTGTCAGCTATAGTGTACAGCCGACAGCTGCTGGATTGTCACCTGTATGTGGATGCTAGTCTCTTATATCTCAGGTCAGTTAAAAGACGTATTGGCTGTCATTAAGGGGTTCTTCACACTTCTAGGACACACTTATAGGAATCACACAGCAGACTAAAGTCTGAACTCAGGGAGATCAATGCCTGATCGATAGCACTCGAGGCCATCAGTTGGCCGGTACTCCCACATACATTAGAATGTCAGCCAAACCTGGCCAGTTCCCCAACAGTTTCAGACAAGTTTAGTCTAATTTGTATGGGAGCTTTTAGCCACTAACACATCCACAAATCATCTCTTCCATTTCAGAGATGTCAATAAATGTTGTTTCATCTTATTATACCGTTAAAATTGCCAAGTGCCTGTAAAAATAATAAACTTTACAATTTACCAAGTATGACAACATTCCATTCTCCTCTGTAACTCTATAGTGTACAGAATTCATCCAAAAAATAAAGTAAAAACAACAAATCTTTATTAATTAAAAAAAATGCTAAAAACACATAAAACAAAGAAATACAATTCAGATAATAAACAGGTGGAATCTTAGTTACATATAAAAAATTAATGGCAGATTAAAAATAGGTTAATAAGCCTCTGGCTCCAATGGAGAAATTTATAGATTACATATAAATATATACAAAATAAAGATGGTAGCTATACTCCACTGCTTGGAAAAGACACATATATGTAAGTATGTAAATAATGAATTTTATAAAAGTCTAAAGAAACACAATTGTAACACAATCATTGTAAATCCAAGCCATGAGAAAATAGTATCCATCTACAATACAACAGCTTGATCTGCTGTGCAAAAGCCTATAAGGTGCTAGTTGTTATAAGTAATGTGTTAGTGGCTTTAAATATGCAAAAAAGGGAGAAAACAGCCCGTCATGAAATATGCAATAAAATGCTGGTGAAGTAGAATATATTATTTACAGCATAGAATAAATAAGCGCTATTAAGAATGCACATATATAACTGCATGGGTTGCAAGAAATGATTTTTATGTTTAAATAATGAATTTGGCTGGTAAGGAAAGGAAATAAGATAGTAAATCAAAGTAAGATAATATATTTACCACCAGTCACCCCGACGCGCGTTTTGCCTTTTGGTTTCCTCAGGAAGGGTGTGAGTGGAGGAGCCATGCCTGTTTTTATATATGTGGAATTCCTTTCCAGTAGTTTTAGTAGCTGTGTGCTCCTCTGATGTGGGGTGCCAGCATCACCCTGCAATTACATCTGGCAGCCCTGTACTGCGCTGACGTAGGCCACCACCATCACCGGAATCTCTGACCGTGGTGTCAGATGGCGTCCCGATGTGTCCTCCGTGTGCACCCAGTGGAAAACTGAGGCATAATAAAACCATTTTGTGGTTGAAAGACAGACTGCAATTGTGACTGCAAATATGATCAGGTATTTGTTGCAGAAATTGTATTGACTATCAGATATAGCGTTCTATGAGGGCATTAAATGACCAAACATAATATAGAGAGAGAAGTAAAGAATTATGAGTAGAAAAGCAACAAAATATATATATACTGTATATAAAATACAAATAAAAATAAAAACAAAAAAGAAGAATTCTCTTGTCGGTTCTCTGAAGAAAAGAAAGCCTAGATGTTGGCCCTCTCACTGGTGCTCCCCACTGGCTGATTGCTCCACCAATCATCTTTTAATCTCTGTCGCTGCGTAGATTTCTTCTGTGATGACGATTCCTTTAAGCTCCTCCCTGATATCTTTATAGAACCATTACATACATATAACAGAGCATGTAGAGGCTCGGAGAAGGCGGCAGTGAAGGTGTGTAAGTGTCTGATGGGGTCACACAGCTCAAAAAAGGACAACTGCCCGGCCTCATAATCCACATATATCCTGACTCTATCACTGGAGATCTTGTGAGGTAACGGGATCTCTTTACTGTCATGTCTCACTGAATACTGATTATTATTATACCACAGCCCTTCATATAAACCCCAGGACTTGTTATTATTTCCAATCTGTGACTGACTCCCCCTCCTGTCTATACTGGGGTAACACATCCCCACCATCCACAATAGAGATCTACTGATCTCCACATCCCAGTAATGTCGTCCTGAGGTAAATCTCCTTCCGCTCATCACCTGATTATACTGGAATCTCTCTGCTGTTTCTGGACGATTCTCTGTTATTAGTGTCCAGGTTGCAGTTTTCAGGTCGTCTGATATAAGGAGATTATTAGCAGCCGTGTTTACATCCAGTAATATGTCTGCAGGATCCTGAACTTGGAAGGTCACATTTATATCTCTTATCATAGCAGATAATGTGTGTAACATGTGTGAGATCAGCTCCGCACCCCGATCACCTCCATTATGTCCTCCTGTGTCCTCATCACCTCCATCATGTCCTCCTGTGTCCTCATCACCTCCATCATGTCCCCCTGTGTCCTCATCACCTCCCTCCTCCTCAGGATCACACAAGTCACCGGTGTCTGGTTCCTGTAAGACAGTCAGTGGATCCGTCATGTTACACAGCTCCTCAATGTGCCTCATCTTCCTGGACAGCTCGTCCTTCTTTATTTCCAGCTTCTGGATCACATCAGACAGTGGCAGTGACACCTCCTCTTCCTGCCTTTTGATGTCACTCAGGACCTTCTCCTCTAGGTTGTCCACCTGTGTCCTGATGTATATAAACACGGCAGTGACTCTCTCGGCTTCCCCAGATGCTTTTTCTTGAGCTTTTCTCCTCCGCTCCTTCAGGCTCCGGACTCTTTCTTCGGTCTTCATTCTCTTTGTGATCAGTTTCTGTAAAATATGTCTCAGTTTACCCTTTTTATTCTCTGACGCCTCCTCCAGCATCTCCACCCGGTGTCCCCGATGTTCTCCAACCAAACTGCAGGACACACAGATACAAGCAGCGTCCACAATACAGTAATATTCCAGGATCTTCATATGGATGGAACATTTTCTGTTTTTCAGGGAAGTGCTGGGTTCTGTTAGGACGTGATCTGTTGCTGTTTCTATGTGAACTTTCAGGTGTTTCTCACACAGAGAAGCCTCACACATGAGACAGGATTTAGCAGCAGGTACAGGAGAGTCCACACAGTAAGTGCAGCGGATCCCGGTGATCTCCTCCTGATGTGGCTGGGTAGCAAGGAAATTCTTCACGACATTACACAGAGTTATGTTCTTCTGTAGTGGAGGCCGCTTGTGAAATGTTGCTCTACATTCAGGACAGGAATAATCTCCATACCTGCCCTCTGTATCCTGCACTCCATCAATACAATCCCAGCAGAAGTTGTGTCCACATCTCAGGGTTACGGGATCTGTATAAATGTCCTTACAGATAGAGCAGGTCAGCTCCTTTCTTAGACCAGCAGATGCCATCGCTCAGAGCAGAATGAAGAAAGAAGAAATGTGTGATTCATGTTTACCAGAAAAGGCGCATCTAGACTTGTTCTCCTGGTTTTATTCCAAGTTCAGTGATAATGAGGATCATTTTTGTGGCCAGGTCTGAATTGTGATGTTTGGTATTTCCACTAATAAACACTAGGGGGAGCAGCTGCTGATATTTGCCATGAAAACCTACTGTACAATTAGCTCATATTAAAACTGCAGTAAATGTGGGCGGGGTCTGATCACCTGTGTGTGACGTCACTCCTCTCCTCCCCTTCTGGGTGTTTGCCGAAAGATAAGAAAGGGTTAAATTTAGGATCACAGTGCGGAGTCATTTTGTTGGTGACTGCAGAGTGATACTGACAAGTAGACAGATTCACTGAGGGCGGATGGCAACGATGATTCTTTTAGTTAGTGCTGATCGATGTATCATAAGCTGGGGTTAGATACATGGAGTGTATCACGTGCACAACTAATTTCAGCGTGGGTTACACTCCGCATATCTAGATACCGGGGTCAGTGTATTGTATCACATGATGTGATTAGATACACTGGTCTGGGGTGTATCCTTCAAGATGGGTTTAGATACACTGGTCTGGGGCATATCCCGCATGATGGGATTAAATACACAGGTCTGGGGTGTATCACCCATGCCCATGATGGGATTAAATACATGGGTATGGGGCATATCACACATGATGGTGGATCGCCCCATCAGGGCAGCGGGGTACTCGGTACCGGGTTCACAGGGGGATGTCACGGTGGCTGACCCAGTCCATGGCCCTGGAACGTCCGTGTAAAAGGGAAAGGTCTTTGAAGGGGAAATGTTCGTGATGCCACCTGTGGTATTCGGTCAAAGTGACCGACGCTGCTTTGAGGGGTCCACTGGGGTGATGTTATGGCAGCTAGATGGTATACCTTTCCACAGGTTAAGTATGTCCCCAGGGCTTCCCGGTGTGTAGATGGTGGATGGTGTGTTGTGATAGGCAATTCAGTATCACAATGGACATAGCGGTCAGAGCACATACAGTGATCTGACAATAACCCAAAATAATAGAACGAGCTCTGAGACGTGGGAACTCTGCAGACCGCAATCCCTAATCCTCTCCAAACAACACTAGAGGCAGCCGTGGATTGCGCCTAACTCTGCCTATGCAACTCGGCACAGCCTGAGAAAGTAACTAGCCTGAAGATAGAAAATAAGCCTACCTTGCCTCAGAGAAATACCCCAAAGGAAAAGGCAGCCCCCCACATATAATGACTGTGAGTTAAGATGAAAAGACAAACGTAGGGATGAAATAGATTCAGCAAAGTGAGGCCCGACTTTCTTAACAGAGGGAGGATAGGAAAGATAACTTTGCGGTCTACACAAAACCCTAAAGAAAACCACGCAAAGGGGGCAAAAAGACCCTCCGTACCGAACTAACGGCACGGAGGTACACCCTTTGCATCCCAGAGCTTCCAGCAAAACAATTAGACAAGCTGGACAGAAAAAAATAGCAAACAAATAGCAAAGAAGAACTTAGCTATGCAGAGCAGCAGGCCACAGGAATGATCCAGGGAAAAACAAGTCCAACACTGGAACATTGACAGGAAGCATGGATCAAAGCATTAGGTGGAGTTAAGTAGAGAAGCACCTAACGACCTCACCAGATCACCTGAGGGAGGAAACTCAGAAGCCGCAGTACCACTTTCCTCCTCAAACGGAAGCTCCCAGAGAGAATCAGCCGAAGTACCACTTGTGACCACAGGAGGGAGCTCTGCCACAGAATTCACAACAGTACCCCCCCCTTGAGGAGGGGTCACCGAACCCTCACCAGAGCCCCCAGGCCGACCAGGATGAGCCACATGAAAGGCACGAACAAGATCGGGAGCATGGACATCAGAGGCAAAAACCCAGGAATTATCTTCCTGAGCATAACCCTTCCATTTAACCAGATACTGGAGTTTCCGTCTTGAAACACGAGAATCCAAAATCTTCTCCACAATATACTCCAATTCCCCCTCCACTAAAACCGGAGCAGGAGGCTCAACAGATGGAACCATAGGTGCCACGTATCTCCGCAACAATGACCTATGGAATACGTTATGTATGGAAAAAGAATCTGGGAGGGTCAGACGAAAAGACACAGGATTAAGAACCTCAGAAATCCTATACGGACCAATGAAACGAGGTTTAAACTTAGGAGAGGAAACCTTCATAGGAATATGACGAGAAGATAACCAAACCAGATCCCCAACACGAAGTCGGGGACCCACACGGCGTCTGCGATTAGCGAAACGTTGAGCCTTCTCCTGGGACAAGGTCAAATTGTCCACTACATGAGTCCAAATCTGCTGCAACCTGTCCACCACAGTGTCCACACCAGGACAGTCCGAAGACTCAACCTGTCCTGAAGAGAAACGAGGATGGAACCCAGAATTGCAGAAAAATGGCGAAACCAAGGTAGCCGAGCTGGCCCGATTATTAAGGGCGAACTCAGCCAAAGGCAAAAAGGACACCCAGTCATCCTGATCGGCAGAAACAAAGCATCTCAGATAGGTTTCCAAGGTCTGATTGGTTCGTTCGGTCTGACCATTAGTCTGAGGATGGAAAGCCGAGGAAAAAGACAAGTCAATGCCCATCCTACCACAAAAAGCTCGCCAAAACCTCGAAACAAACTGGGAACCTCTGTCAGAAACGATATTCTCTGGAATGCCATGCAAACGAACCACATGCTGGAAGAACAATGGCACCAAATCAGAGGAGGAAGGCAATTTAGACAAGGGTACCAAATGGACCATCTTAGAAAAGCGATCACAGACCACCCAAATGACTGACATCTTTTGAGAAACGGGAAGATCCGAAATAAAATCCATAGAGATATGTGTCCAAGGCCTCTTCAGGACCGGCAAGGGCAAAAGCAACCCACTGGCACGAGAACAGCAGGGCTTAGCCCGAGCACAAATCCCACAGGACTGTACAAAAGTACGCACATCCCGCGACAGAGATGGCCACCAAAAGGATCTAGCCACTAACTCTCTGGTACCAAAGATTCCAGGATGGCCAGCCAACACCGAACAATGAACCTCAGAGATAACTTTATTCATCTACCTATCAGGGACAAACAGTTTCTCCGCTGGACAACGATCAGGTTTATTAGCCTGAAATTTTTGCAGCACCCGCCGCAAATCAGGGGAGATGGCAGACACAATTACTCCTTCCTTGAGGATACCCGCCGGCTCAGACAAACCCGGAGAGTCGGGCACAAAAAACTCCTAGACAGAGCATCCGCCTTCACATTTTTAGAGCCCGGAAGGTACGAAATCACAAAGTCAAAACGGGCAAAAAACAGCGACCAACGAGCCTGTCTAGGATTCAAACGCTTAGCAGACTCGAGATAAGTCAAGTTCTTATGATCAGTCAATACCACCACGCGATGCTTAGCTCCTTCAAGCCAATGACGCCACTCCTCGAATGCCCACTTCATGGCCAGCAACTCTCGGTTGCCCACATCATAATTTCGCTCAGCAGGCGAAAACTTCCTGGAAAAAAAAGCGCATGGTTTCATCACTGAGCAATCAGAACCTCTCTGCGACAAAACAGCCCCTGCTCCAATCTCAGAAGCATCAACCTCGACCTGGAACGGAAGAGAAACATCTGGTTGACACAACACAGGGGCAGAAGAAAAACGACGCTTCAACTCTTGAAAAGCTTCCACAGCAGCAGAAGACCAATTGACCAAATCAGCACCCTTCTTGGTCAAATCGGTCAATGGTTTGGCAATACTAGAAAAATTGCAGATGAAGCGACGATAAAAATTAGCAAAGCCCAGGAACTTTTGCAGACTTTTCAGAGATGTCGGCTGAGTCCAATCATGGATGGCTTGGACCTTAACAGGATCCATCTCGATAGTAGAAGGGGAAAAGATGAACCCCAAAAATGAAACCTTCTGCACACCAAAGAGACACTTTGATCCCTTCACAAACAAAGAATTAGCACGCAGGACCTGAAAAACCGTTCTGACCTGCTTCACATGAGACTCCCAATCATCCGAGAAGATCAAAATGTCATCCAAGTACACAATCAGGAATTTATCCAGGTACTCTCGGAAGATATCATGCATAAAGGACTGAAACACTGATGGAGCATTGGCAAGTCCGAATGGCATCACTAGATACTCAAAATGACCCTCGGGCGTATTAAATGCAGTTTTCCATTCATCGCCTCGCCTGATTCGCACCAGATAATACGCACCACGAAGATCTATCTTGGTGAACCAACTAGCCCCCTTAATCCGAGCAAACAAATCAGATAACAATAGCAAGGGGTACAGAAGTTTAACAGTGATCTTATTAAGAAGGTGGTAATCAATACAAGGTCTCAGCGAACCATCCTTCTTGGCTAAAAAAAAGAACCCTGCTCCTAATGGCGACGATGACGGGCGAATATGCCCCTTCTCCAGGGATTCCTTCACATAACTGCGCATAGCGGTGTGCTCAGGCACGGATAAATTAAACAGTCGACCTTTTGGGAATTTACTACCAGGAATCAAATTGATAGCACAATCACAATCCCTATGCGGAGGTAGGGCCTCGGACTTGGGCTCATCAAATACATCCCGGTAATCAGACAAGAACTCTGGAACCTCAGAAGGGGTGGATGACGAAATTGACAGAAATGGAACATCACCATGTACCCCCTGACAACCCCAGCTGGACACCGACATGGATTTCCAATTTTCCAATCCAATACTGGATTATGGGCTTGTAGCCATGGCAACCCCAACACGACCACATCATGCAGATTATGCAACACCAGAAAGCGAATATCCTCCCGATGCGCAGGAGCCATGCACATGGTCAGCTGGGTCCAGTATTGAGGCTTATTCTTGGCCAAAGGCGTAGCATCAATTCCTCTCAATGGAATAGGACACTGCAAGGGCTCCAAGAAAAACCCACAACGCTTAGCATATTCCAAGTCCATCAAATTCAGGGCAGCGCCTGAATCCACAAACGCCATGACAGAATACGATGACAAAGAGCAGATCAAGGTAACGGACAGAAGAAATTTTGACTGTACTGTACCAATGGTGGCAGACCTAGCGAACCGCTTAGTGCGCTTAGGACAATCAGAGATAGCATGAGTGGAATCACCACAGTAGAAACACAGCCCATTAAGACGTCTGTGTTCTTGCCGTTCAACTCTGGTCATAGTCCTATAGCACTGCATAGGCTCAGGTTTAATCTCAGTTAATACCGCCAAATGGTGCACAGATTTACGCTCACGCAAGCGTCGACCGATCTGAATGGCCAAAGACATAGACTCATTCAAACCAGCAGGCATAGGAAATCCCACCATTACATCCTTAAGGGCTTCAGAGAGACCCTTTCTGAATATAGCTGCCAGCGCAGATTCATTCCATTGAGTGAGCACGGACCACTTTCTAAATTTCTGGCAATATACCTCTATCTCATCCTGAGCCTGACAAAGAGCCAGCAAATTTTTTTCTGCCTGATCCACTGAATTAGGCTCATCGTACAGCAATCCAAGCGCCAGGAAAAACGCATCGATATTACTTAATGCAGGATCTCCTGACGCAAGAGAAAATGCCCAGTCCTGAGTGTCACCACGCAAAAAAGAAATGACGATCCTAACCTGTTGAACTGGGTCACCAGAGGAGCGAGGTTTCAAAGCCAGAAATAGTTTACAATTATTTTTGAAACTCAGAAATTTAGTTCTATCTCCAAAAAACAAATCTGGAATAGGAATTCTCGGTTCTAACAAAGAATTCTGAACCACAAAATCTTGAATATTTTGAACTCTTGCCGTGAGCTGATCCACACATAAAGACAGACCTTTAATGTCCATTGCTACACCTGTGTCCTGAACCACCCAAATGTCTAGGGGAAAAAAAAGGCAAAACACAATGCAAAGGAAAAAAAATGGTCTCAGAACTTCTTTTTTCCCTCTATTGAGAATCATTAGCACTTTTGGCTTCCTGTACTGTTGTGATAGGCAATTCAGTATCACAATGGACATAGCGGTCAGAGCACATACAGTGATCTGACAATAACCCAAAATAATAGAACGAGCTCTGAGACGTGGGAACTCTGCAGACCGCAATCCCTAATCCTCTCCAAACAACACTAGAGGCAGCCGTGGATTGCGCCTAACTCTGCCTATGCAACTCGGCACAGCCTGAGAAACTAACTAGCCTGAAGATAGAAAATAAGCCTACCTTGCCTCAGAGAAATACCCCAAAGGAAAAGGCAGCCCCCCACATATAATGACTGTGAGTTAAGATGTAAAGACAAACGTAGGGATGAAATAGATTCAGCAAACTGAGGCCCGACTTTCTTAACAGAGCGAGGATAGGAAAGATAACTTTGCGATCTACACAAAACCCTAAAGAAAACCACGCAAAGGGGGCAAAAAGACCCTCCATACCGAACTAACGGCACGGACGGAGGTACACCCTTTGCGTCCCAGAGCTTCCAGCAAAACAATTAGACAAGCTGGACAGAAAAAATAGCAAACAAATAGCAAAGAAGAACTTAGCTATGCAGAGCAGCAGGCCACAGGAATGATCCAGGGAAAAACAAGTCCAACACTGGAACATTGACAGGAAGCATGGATCAAAGCATTAGGTGGAGTTAAGTAGAGAAGCACCTAACGACCTCACCAGATCACCTGAGGGAGGAAACTCAGAAGCCGCAGTACCACTTTCCTCCACAAACGGAAGCTCCCAGAGAGAATCAGCCGAAGTACCACTTGTGACCACAGGAGGGAGCTCTGCCACAGAATTCACAACAATGGTGACAGGCGCAGAGAAGAACGAGGACACAAAGTTGCAGTCTCTTTACCTTTACTAAAGACTTCAGCATCCACAGTCCAGGGCACCAGATCACAGGGCAGGCAGAATCCGGCCAGTTTGGAGGCAAATCCAGAGTCCCCTTGTCCAGGTGGAAATCAATAGCCTTCCTCTAGCACAGTGGTGTTGTAGTCCCTTACTGCAAAGCTTGTCATAAGGTCCTCACAGATTTTGTAGATGTTATGTCTCTCTCTCTCTCTGTCCCCGGATAGGATAGGACAAACCCGTATGACCGGTGGCTTGAGGTGGTTTATAGGGACTCTATCATGCCCTAGCCTCTAAGGGGTGCCACCTTGCCTCCTGGGTGTAGGGCGGACAGGTAACATGAAATTAGCTGTCCTGCCGGTCTCAGGAGCAAGGCATAAAGGGTTGTTGCTCCCTCAGTGTTCCGGCTACCGGGATCCTGCGCCTCAGAAGGAGACAGCCTGTGTAGGGCTGATCCCCTTCTGGTATCCACTCCTCTGCTATGACTTCCTTCACCCTTTCTGCAATACAGTTCTCCTTCTGTGTCTCTTTCCCAGGAGCTGCAGCTCTCAGGGCATGCACAGCTCCATGTCCTTCTTCCTCGATTGCTGACAGGATCCCACCCCTGCCAGGGACCAACTAACAGACCTCCTGTCTGAAGCTCTGTCAGGAACTAACTAGCTTTCCCTACAGGCAACCAGTTTTACCAATGTGGAGAGTGACCTAATAAATAGGAGCAGAGCTCCCCCTGGTGGCCTGGAGTGTGAAATGTGTTGCATGTTTGTGATACCTGGATGCAGTTGTCCTTCTTTGCCTCCAAACGTAACATCACTCTCCCCTAGAGGAAAATGACATTACTGCAACGACCAGGACCCTGGGGCGCTGCAATGGGATTACATATACAGGTGTGGGGCGTATCATGCATGCCAATGATGGGTTTGAATACACAGGTCTGGGGTGTATCACACATGCCAATGATGGGGTTAGATATATGGGTCTTGGATGTATAACCTATGCCTACGATGGAATTAGATACATGGATCTGGAGTGTATCACCTATGCCCCTGATGGGATTAGATACACGGGTCTGTGGCGTATCACGTATGCTCATGATGGAATTAGATACATGGTTCTTGGGTGAATCACGTGTGATGGGGATTCTGGCGCTTCTTCACTCTTCCCGATTGTCCTGGTGCGGTGGCAATCGGGGTAATGGTTGTTGGGGATGATATCAGATATGATTTGTCAAAAATAACATGTGGCATCAACCTCTGGGGTCAGTAATGGAGAGGAGTCTTTCAGACATCAAGGCCTGGGGTTAGTAATGAAGAGGGGTCTATCAGACATCAAACCCTGGGATCAGTAATGTAGAGGCATCCGACAGACATCAAGCTTTGGGGTCAGTAATGGAGAGGGGTCTATCAGACAATAAGCCCTGGGGTCAGTAATGTAGAGAGGTCTATCAGACATCACTTCTGGTGTTAGTAATGGAGAGGCGTTTATCAGACATCAAGCCCTGGAGTTAGTAATGGAGAGGCGTCTGTCAGACATCAAGCCCTGGGGTCAGTTTTGGAAAGGGGTCTATCAGACATCAAGCCCTGGGGAAAGTAATGGAGAGGGGTCAATCAGACATCAAGCCCTGAGATTAGTAATGAAGAGGTGTCTATCAGACAACAAGTCCTTTGGTTAGTAATGGGGAGGTGTCTATTAGACATCAAGCTCTTGGGTTAGTAATGGAGAGGGGTCTATCAGACATCAAGCCCTGGGGTTAGTAATAGAGAGGTCTCAATCAGATATCAAGCCCTGGGGTCAGTAATGGAGAGATATACAAAAAAGGTTGCACTCTATTGTGCAAAAGCATGTCTGATATGAAATATATGAATTCTGAATAGCAAAATGGCTTTTGAACATTAGGAAAATATTTAAGAGACGCTTTGCACAGAATTTGATATAATCAAATAGTGTGAGCCCATCAACCAGTCGTCAAGGTGGTCTCATAACTGATGGGTCCCTGACCCCCCTGTCCAAATGTGAACACTTACCAAAGGCCAATATCTGTATGCCTGGGTGAATGTGGATACCTCTGTTCAGCAAAGCCTACATATGAGTTAGCCGGGACCAAGTGTGATGAGATGCAATTAAAAACCACATGGTGATGGGAGGAGTGCGCAGTCAGTAAGCTAACATAGAAATGACAAAAAAAAAAAAAAAAAAAAGACTCGCACATCCAAACTAGTGTGAATAGGTGCATACCAGGAGCAGCTACCTCCATACATGAATATACAAAAAAGGTTGCACTCTATTGTGCAAAAGCATGTCTGATATGAAATATATGAATTCTGAATAGCAAAATGGCTTTTGAACATTAGGAAAATATTTAAGAGACGCTTTGCACAGAATTTGATATAATCAAATAGTGTGAGCCCATCAACCAGTCGTCAAGGTGGTCTCATAACTGATGGGTCCCTGACCCCCCTGTCCAAATGTGAACACTTACCAAAGGCCAATATCTGTATGCCTGGGTGAATGTGGATACCTCTGTTCAGCAAAGCCTACATATGAGTTAGCCGGGACCAAGTGTGATGAGATGCAATTAAAAACCACATGGTGATGGGAGGAGTGCGCAGTCAGTAAGCTAACATAGAAATGACAAAAAAAAAAAAAAAAAAAAAAGACTCGCACATCCAAACTAGTGTGAATAGGTGCATACCAGGAGCAGCTACCTCCATACATGAATATACAAAAAAGGTTGCACTCTATTGTGCAAAAGCATGTCTGATATGAAATATATGAATTCTGAATAGCAAAATGGCTTTTGAACATTAGGAAAATATTTAAGAGACGCTTTGCACAGAATTTGATATAATCAAATAGTGTGAGCCCATCAACCAGTCGTCAAGGTGGTCTCATAACTGATGGGTCCCTGACCCCCCTGTCCAAATGTGAACACTTACCAAAGGCCAATATCTGTATGCCTGGGTGAATGTGGATACCTCTGTTCAGCAAAGCCTACATATGAGTTAGCCGGGACCAAGTGTGATGAGATGCAATTAAAAACCACATGGTGATGGGAGGAGTGCGCAGTCAGTAAGCTAACATAGAAATGACAAAAAAAAAAAAAAAAAAAAAAGACTCGCACATCCAAACTAGTGTGAATAGGTGCATACCAGGAGCAGCTACCTCCATACATGAATATACAAAAAAGGTTGCACTCTATTGTGCAAAAGCATGTCTGATATGAAATATATGAATTCTGAATAGCAAAATGGCTTTTGAACATTAGGAAAATATTTAAGAGACGCTTTGCACAGAATTTGATATAATCAAATAGTGTGAGCCCATCAACCAGTCGTCAAGGTGGTCTCATAACTGATGGGTCCCTGACCCCCCTGTCCAAATGTGAACACTTACCAAAGGCCAATATCTGTATGCCTGGGTGAATGTGGATACCTCTGTTCAGCAAAGCCTACATATGAGTTAGCCGGGACCAAGTGTGATGAGATGCAATTAAAAACCACATGGTGATGGGAGGAGTGCGCAGTCAGTAAGCTAACATAGAAATGACAAAAAAAAAAAAAAAAAAAAGACTCGCACATCCAAACTAGTGTGAATAGGTGCATACCAGGAGCAGCTACCTCCATACATGAATATACAAAAAAGGTTGCACTCTATTGTGCAAAAGCATGTCTGATATGAAATATATGAATTCTGAATAGCAAAATGGCTTTTGAACATTAGGAAAATATTTAAGAGACGCTTTGCACAGAATTTGATATAATCAAATAGTGTGAGCCCATCAACCAGTCGTCAAGGTGGTCTCATAACTGATGGGTCCCTGACCCCCCTGTCCAAATGTGAACACTTACCAAAGGCCAATATCTGTATGCCTGGGTGAATGTGGATACCTCTGTTCAGCAAAGCCTACATATGAGTTAGCCGGGACCAAGTGTGATGAGATGCAATTAAAAACCACATGGTGATGGGAGGAGTGCGCAGTCAGTAAGCTAACATAGAAATGACAAAAAAAAAAAAAAAAAAGACTCGCACATCCAAACTAGTGTGAATAGGTGCATACCAGGAGCAGCTACCTCCATACATGAATATACAAAAAAGGTTGCACTCTATTGTGCAAAAGCATGTCTGATATGAAATATATGAATTCTGAATAGCAAAATGGCTTTTGAACATTAGGAAAATATTTAAGAGACGCTTTGCACAGAATTTGATATAATCAAATAGTGTGAGCCCATCAACCAGTCGTCAAGGTGGTCTCATAACTGATGGGTCCCTGACCCCCCTGTCCAAATGTGAACACTTACCAAAGGCCAATATCTGTATGCCTGGGTGAATGTGGATACCTCTGTTCAGCAAAGCCTACATATGAGTTAGCCGGGACCAAGTGTGATGAGATGCAATTAAAAACCACATGGTGATGGGAGGAGTGCGCAGTCAGTAAGCTAACATAGAAATGACAAAAAAAAAAAAAAAAAAAAAAGACTCGCACATCCAAACTAGTGTGAATAGGTGCATACCAGGAGCAGCTACCTCCATACATGAATATACAAAAAAGGTTGCACTCTATTGTGCAAAAGCATGTCTGATATGAAATATATGAATTCTGAATAGCAAAATGGCTTTTGAACATTAGGAAAATATTTAAGAGACGCTTTGCACAGAATTTGATATAATCAAATAGTGTGAGCCCATCAACCAGTCGTCAAGGTGGTCTCATAACTGATGGGTCCCTGACCCCCCTGTCCAAATGTGAACACTTACCAAAGGCCAATATCTGTATGCCTGGGTGAATGTGGATACCTCTGTTCAGCAAAGCCTACATATGAGTTAGCCGGGACCAAGTGTGATGAGATGCAATTAAAAACCACATGGTGATGGGAGGAGTGCTCCTGGTATGCACCTATTCACACTAGTTTGGATGTGCGAGTCTTTTTTTTTTTTTTTTTTTTTGTCATTTCTATGTTAGCTTACTGACTGCGCACTCCTCCCATCACCATGTGGTTTTTAATTGCATCTCATCACACTTGGTCCCGGCTAACTCATATGTAGGCTTTGCTGAACAGAGGTATCCACATTCACCCAGGCATACAGATATTGGCCTTTGGTAAGTGTTCACATTTGGACAGGGGGGTCAGGGACCCATCAGTTATGAGACCACCTTGACGACTGGTTGATGGGCTCACACTATTTGATTATATCAAATTCTGTGCAAAGCGTCTCTTAAATATTTTCCTAATGTTCAAAAGCCATTTTGCTATTCAGAATTCATATATTTCATATCAGACATGCTTTTGCACAATAGAGTGCAACCTTTTTTGTATATTCATGTATGGAGGTAGCTGCTCCTGGTATGCACCTATTCACACTAGTTTGGATGTGCGAGTCTTTTTTTTTTTTTTTTTTTGTCATTTCTATGTTAGCTTACTGACTGCGCACTCCTCCCATCACCATGTGGTTTTTAATTGCATCTCATCACACTTGGTCCCGGCTAACTCATATGTAGGCTTTGCTGAACAGAGGTATCCACATTCACCCAGGCATACAGATATTGGCCTTTGGTAAGTGTTCACATTTGGACAGGGGGGTCAGGGACCCATCAGTTATGAGACCACCTTGACGACTGGTTGATGGGCTCACACTATTTGATTATATCAAATTCTGTGCAAAGCGTCTCTTAAATATTTTCCTAATGTTCAAAAGCCATTTTGCTATTCAGAATTCATATATTTCATATCAGACATGCTTTTGCACAATAGAGTGCAACCTTTTTTGTATATTCATGTATGGAGGTAGCTGCTCCTGGTATGCACCTATTCACACTAGTTTGGATGTGCGAGTCTTTTTTTTTTTTTTTTTTTGTCATTTCTATGTTAGCTTACTGACTGCGCACTCCTCCCATCACCATGTGGTTTTTAATTGCATCTCATCACACTTGGTCCCGGCTAACTCATATGTAGGCTTTGCTGAACAGAGGTATCCACATTCACCCAGGCATACAGATATTGGCCTTTGGTAAGTGTTCACATTTGGACAGGGGGGTCAGGGACCCATCAGTTATGAGACCACCTTGACGACTGGTTGATGGGCTCACACTATTTGATTATATCAAATTCTGTGCAAAGCGTCTCTTAAATATTTTCCTAATGTTCAAAAGCCATTTTGCTATTCAGAATTCATATATTTCATATCAGACATGCTTTTGCACAATAGAGTGCAACCTTTTTTGTATATTCATGTATGGAGGTAGCTGCTCCTGGTATGCACCTATTCACACTAGTTTGGATGTGCGAGTCTTTTTTTTTTTTTTTTTTTTTGTCATTTCTATGTTAGCTTACTGACTGCGCACTCCTCCCATCACCATGTGGTTTTTAATTGCATCTCATCACACTTGGTCCCGGCTAACTCATATGTAGGCTTTGCTGAACAGAGGTATCCACATTCACCCAGGCATACAGATATTGGCCTTTGGTAAGTGTTCACATTTGGACAGGGGGGTCAGGGACCCATCAGTTATGAGACCACCTTGACGACTGGTTGATGGGCTCACACTATTTGATTATATCAAATTCTGTGCAAAGCGTCTCTTAAATATTTTCCTAATGTTCAAAAGCCATTTTGCTATTCAGAATTCATATATTTCATATCAGACATGCTTTTGCACAGTAGAGTGCAACCTTTTTTGTATATTCATGTATGGAGGTAGCTGCTCCTGGTATGCACCTATTCACACTAGTTTGGATGTGCGAGTCTTTTTTTTTTTTTTTTTTTTTGTCATTTCTATGTTAGCTTACTGACTGCGCACTCCTCCCATCACCATGTGGTTTTTAATTGCATCTCATCACACTTGGTCCCGGCTAACTCATATGTAGGCTTTGCTGAACAGAGGTATCCACATTCACCCAGGCATACAGATATTGGCCTTTGGTAAGTGTTCACATTTGGACAGGGGGGTCAGGGACCCATCAGTTATGAGACCACCTTGACGACTGGTTGATGGGCTCACACTATTTGATTATATCAAATTCTGTGCAAAGCGTCTCTTAAATATTTTCCTAATGTTCAAAAGCCATTTTGCTATTCAGAATTCATATATTTCATATCAGACATGCTTTTGCACAATAGAGTGCAACCTTTTTTGTATATTCATGTATGGAGGTAGCTGCTCCTGGTATGCACCTATTCACACTAGTTTGGATGTGCGAGTCTTTTTTTTTTTTTTTTTTTTTGTCATTTCTATGTTAGCTTACTGACTGCGCACTCCTCCCATCACCATGTGGTTTTTAATTGCATCTCATCACACTTGGTCCCGGCTAACTCATATGTAGGCTTTGCTGAACAGAGGTATCCACATTCACCCAGGCATACAGATATTGGCCTTTGGTAAGTGTTCACATTTGGACAGGGGGGTCAGGGACCCATCAGTTATGAGACCACCTTGACGACTGGTTGATGGGCTCACACTATTTGATTATATCAAATTCTGTGCAAAGCGTCTCTTAAATATTTTCCTAATGTTCAAAAGCCATTTTGCTATTCAGAATTCATATATTTCATATCAGACATGCTTTTGCACAATAGAGTGCAACCTTTTTTGTATATTCATGTATGGAGGTAGCTGCTCCTGGTATGCACCTATTCACACTAGTTTGGATGTGCGAGTCTTTTTTTTTTTTTTTTTTTTTGTCATTTCTATGTTAGCTTACTGACTGCGCACTCCTCCCATCACCATGTGGTTTTTAATTGCATCTCATCACACTTGGTCCCGGCTAACTCATATGTAGGCTTTGCTGAACAGAGGTATCCACATTCACCCAGGCATACAGATATTGGCCTTTGGTAAGTGTTCACATTTGGACAGGGGGGTCAGGGACCCATCAGTTATGAGACCACCTTGACGACTGGTTGATGGGCTCACACTATTTGATTATATCAAATTCTGTGCAAAGCGTCTCTTAAATATTTTCCTAATGTTCAAAAGCCATTTTGCTATTCAGAATTCATATATTTCATATCAGACATGCTTTTGCACAATAGAGTGCAACCTTTTTTGTATATTCATGTATGGAGGTAGCTGCTCCTGGTATGCACCTATTCACACTAGTTTGGATGTGCGAGTCTTTTTTTTTTTTTTTTTTTTTTTGTCATTTCTATGTTAGCTTACTGACTGCGCACTCCTCCCATCACCATGTGGTTTTTAATTGCATCTCATCACACTTGGTCCCGGCTAACTCATATGTAGGCTTTGCTGAACAGAGGTATCCACATTCACCCAGGCATACAGATATTGGCCTTTGGTAAGTGTTCACATTTGGACAGGGGGGTCAGGGACCCATCAGTTATGAGACCACCTTGACGACTGGTTGATGGGCTCACACTATTTGATTATATCAAATTCTGTGCAAAGCGTCTCTTAAATATTTTCCTAATGTTCAAAAGCCATTTTGCTATTCAGAATTCATATATTTCATATCAGACATGCTTTTGCACAATAGAGTGCAACCTTTTTTGTATATTCATGTATGGAGGTAGCTGCTCCTGGTATGCACCTATTCACACTAGTTTGGATGTGCGAGTCTTTTTTTTTTTTTTTTTTTTTGTCATTTCTATGTTAGCTTACTGACTGCGCACTCCTCCCATCACCATGTGGTTTTTAATTGCATCTCATCACACTTGGTCCCGGCTAACTCATATGTAGGCTTTGCTGAACAGAGGTATCCACATTCACCCAGGCATACAGATATTGGCCTTTGGTAAGTGTTCACATTTGGACAGGGGGGTCAGGGACCCATCAGTTATGAGACCACCTTGACGACTGGTTGATGGGCTCACACTATTTGATTATATCAAATTCTGTGCAAAGCGTCTCTTAAATATTTTCCTAATGTTCAAAAGCCATTTTGCTATTCAGAATTCATATATTTCATATCAGACATGCTTTTGCACAATAGAGTGCAACCTTTTTTGTATATTCATGTATGGAGGTAGCTGCTCCTGGTATGCACCTATTCACACTAGTTTGGATGTGCGAGTCTTTTTTTTTTTTTTTTTTTTTGTCATTTCTATGTTAGCTTACTGACTGCGCACTCCTCCCATCACCATGTGGTTTTTAATTGCATCTCATCACACTTGGTCCCGGCTAACTCATATGTAGGCTTTGCTGAACAGAGGTATCCACATTCACCCAGGCATACAGATATTGGCCTTTGGTAAGTGTTCACATTTGGACAGGGGGGTCAGGGACCCATCAGTTATGAGACCACCTTGACGACTGGTTGATGGGCTCACACTATTTGATTATATCAAATTCTGTGCAAAGCGTCTCTTAAATATTTTCCTAATGTTCAAAAGCCATTTTGCTATTCAGAATTCATATATTTCATATCAGACATGCTTTTGCACAATAGAGTGCAACCTTTTTTGTATATTCATGTATGGAGGTAGCTGCTCCTGGTATGCACCTATTCACACTAGTTTGGATGTGCGAGTCTTTTTTTTTTTTTTTGTCATTTCTATGTTAGCTTACTGACTGCGCACTCCTCCCATCACCATGTGGTTTTTAATTGCATCTCATCACACTTGGTCCCGGCTAACTCATATGTAGGCTTTGCTGAACAGAGGTATCCACATTCACCCAGGCATACAGATATTGGCCTTTGGTAAGTGTTCACATTTGGACAGGGGGGTCAGGGACCCATCAGTTATGAGACCACCTTGACGACTGGTTGATGGGCTCACACTATTTGATTATATCAAATTCTGTGCAAAGCGTCTCTTAAATATTTTCCTAATGTTCAAAAGCCATTTTGCTATTCAGAATTCATATATTTCATATCAGACATGCTTTTGCACAATAGAGTGCAACCTTTTTTGTATATTCATGTATGGAGGTAGCTGCTCCTGGTATGCACCTATTCACACTAGTTTGGATGTGCGAGTCTTTTTTTTTTTTTTTTTTTTTTTTGTCATTTCTATGTTAGCTTACTGACTGCGCACTCCTCCCATCACCATGTGGTTTTTAATTGCATCTCATCACACTTGGTCCCGGCTAACTCATATGTAGGCTTTGCTGAACAGAGGTATCCACATTCACCCAGGCATACAGATATTGGCCTTTGGTAAGTGTTCACATTTGGACAGGGGGGTCAGGGACCCATCAGTTATGAGACCACCTTGACGACTGGTTGATGGGCTCACACTATTTGATTATATCAAATTCTGTGCAAAGCGTCTCTTAAATATTTTCCTAATGTTCAAAAGCCATTTTGCTATTCAGAATTCATATATTTCATATCAGACATGCTTTTGCACAATAGAGTGCAACCTTTTTTGTATATTCATGTATGGAGGTAGCTGCTCCTGGTATGCACCTATTCACACTAGTTTGGATGTGCGAGTCTTTTTTTTTTTTTTTGTCATTTCTATGTTAGCTTACTGACTGCGCACTCCTCCCATCACCATGTGGTTTTTAATTGCATCTCATCACACTTGGTCCCGGCTAACTCATATGTAGGCTTTGCTGAACAGAGGTATCCACATTCACCCAGGCATACAGATATTGGCCTTTGGTAAGTGTTCACATTTGGACAGGGGGGTCAGGGACCCATCAGTTATGAGACCACCTTGACGACTGGTTGATGGGCTCACACTATTTGATTATATCAAATTCTGTGCAAAGCGTCTCTTAAATATTTTCCTAATGTTCAAAAGCCATTTTGCTATTCAGAATTCATATATTTCATATCAGACATGCTTTTGCACAATAGAGTGCAACCTTTTTTGTATATTCATGTATGGAGGTAGCTGCTCCTGGTATGCACCTATTCACACTAGTTTGGATGTGCGAGTCTTTTTTTTTTTTTTTTTTTTTGTCATTTCTATGTTAGCTTACTGACTGCGCACTCCTCCCATCACCATGTGGTTTTTAATTGCATCTCATCACACTTGGTCCCGGCTAACTCATATGTAGGCTTTGCTGAACAGAGGTATCCACATTCACCCAGGCATACAGATATTGGCCTTTGGTAAGTGTTCACATTTGGACAGGGGGGTCAGGGACCCATCAGTTATGAGACCACCTTGACGACTGGTTGATGGGCTCACACTATTTGATTATATCAAATTCTGTGCAAAGCGTCTCTTAAATATTTTCCTAATGTTCAAAAGCCATTTTGCTATTCAGAATTCATATATTTCATATCAGACATGCTTTTGCACAATAGAGTGCAACCTTTTTTGTATATTCATGTATGGAGGTAGCTGCTCCTGGTATGCACCTATTCACACTAGTAATGGAGAGATGTTTATCAGACATCAAGCCCTGGGGATAGTAATGGAGAAGCGTCCACCAGACATCAAACCCTGGGGTCAGTAGTGGAGAGGGGAACATCAGACATCAAGCCCTGGGGTCAGTAATGGAGAGGGGTCTATCAGACATCAAGCCCTGGGGTCAGTAATGGAGAGATGATTATCAGACATCAAGCCCTGGGGATAGTAATGGAGAAGGGTCTACCAGACATCAAGCCTTGGGGTCAGTAGTGGAGAGGGGTCCATCAGACATCAAGCCCTGGTGTCAGTAATGGAGAGGAGTCTATCAGACATCAAGCCACTTTGGTGGTGTCTACCACTCACTAATTGCTAGAAATGTGAACACTACTGGTTGGATCTACACCTGCTCGGTTGGCTGTAGTGGAAGAGATGTCGCTCACCTTTATACTATTTCTACTCTAGTGAAATTGTTGCCACATGTGTGTTGTCTGCCCCTAATTATTTCAAATTTGAAGTCTCCTAGTTGGGTCTCCTTCGTCTGTGTTGCCTGTAGCAGTAGGCCACCGAGACTGGCAGGCCTCCACTGCCTTTGAGTCTACTACCCGTGTTACTATCCTTATATTTTTCTGACAATAATAATCTATGAAACTGATCTTTGTGCCACCTGAGTGTGGCTGAGCATAAAAGCTGGTTGAGCTGTTGCGTGTGGTATCAAGGCTCCCAACACAGGAGGTCTAAACTGATGCCTCACCAGCATCGTCTTAATTTAAAGTTCAATTCAACGATGTGAATGCTGTCCCAGACACTAATACCTCATGCCTGGCTGAGTGCTGCAGTGCCATGCTACAATTTGTGCTGTGGTTGAATTGAGGCCATGTTCCTGGTGTCTGCCCCTAATTTGATGTGCTTTGGCAGCTTTTGGGCCCGTTTGAAGGTGTTGTTTATGCGTTTTTTTTTTTGCCTCCCATTGACCCCAAGGACATTTCAGATATGTTCAGCAAATATTTGACTAATCATCGAATATTCCAAAATCGGCAATCGTAATCCAACCCGAACATTGAAATATTCACTCATCTCTAGTTATAGGTTGCAGCCCCCAGCTGTCAGCTTTGCCTGGCTGGTTATGAAAAATACAGGGGAACCCACCCTGTTATTTCTTAAATTATTTATTTACAGCGCTGGCGGTTGCTGAATACTCCCATCAGCCGATGCCTGTTCTCACTTCTATTAGCGGCAGCAGGCGTTGGCTGATGGGAGCAGTAGTAAACTTTATACTTCTGATCATAGCTGCGGGCTCATTTGACATCGTGGGAATTGCGGTTGTCTGACCGTCTGTGGTGATTTTACCGCTGATCAGAAGCAGTGTTTGCCACGCTGTCATGCACACGACAGCACGACAAACACCCAGTGTTTGGGGTCCGAGCCAGAACAGTAAGACGGACTCCTGGTGAAGTCTATGATCAGTGTCCGTACCTGAACAGTAGGTGTTCTGTATGGACGCCAAACTTTACTGTTCTGGTTCGCCCATCTTTACTTCCGGTCCTGTTGTTGGTCCCTGAAGAGCACCGGCTTCACACACACAGCATCTATGCAATAACTTGGAAAACACAGTTCAAATCACAGGGTATTGCAATTAACCCCTCAGTGACGGAGCCAAATTTTAAAAATCTGAGCAGTGTCACTTTATGTGGTAATAACTCTGCAATGCTTCAACAAATTCCAGTGATTTTGGGATTGTTTTTTTCGTGACACATTATACTTTATGGTAATGGTAAATTTAGGTTAATATGTTTTGTGTTTATTTATAAAAAAAAATCAGAAATTTGACAAAAATGTTAAAAAATTAGCAATTTTCAAACTTTGAATGATTATTTCTTTAATTCAGATAGTCATACCATAGCAAAACATTAATAAATAACATTTCCCACATGTTTGCTTTACATCAGCACCATTTGTAAAATGTTATTTTATTTTGTTAGCATTTTAAGAGGTTTAAAAATGTAGCAGTAATTTTTCATTTTTTCAAGGAAATTTACAAAATTATATTTTTTAGGGGCTTATCCAGGTTTGAAGTGAGTTTAGGGGTCCTATATATTGGAAAACCCCAAAACTGATACCATTTTAAAAGCAACACCCCCTGACATACTGAAAACTGCTGTCAGGTGGTTTATTAACCCTTCAGGTGCTTTTAAGGAACTGATACAAAGTGGCATGATAGGAATGAAAAAGTTGATTTTTACCACCTAAAAGTCACTGACTTTTTAACAGGTCAGTGTAGCCGGCAGACTCTAAGACCGCTATTTTGCCGTGAACTGCCTTGACAAACATGAGGACCACACAATCATGATGTCAGTGTGCCGATGGGGATAACGAGGGAGAAGCCACACTGTTTTGAGCATTTATATGATACTAGATGGTGGCCCGATTCTAGAATATGTATGTAGTTTATTTATGAAGTTTTCAGAATAATGTAATTTATACACAGGAATCGGCCATCCGGGCGTGACCAATTAGCAAAGCGTGGTTCAAATTCTGTGCCAATTTGCGTCCGGACTGCGCCTGTCACTGATTGTTTGCGGCCGGCCGGGTTTGATCAATCAATGAAGCCAGGGCCGGCTCCAGGTTTTTGAGGGCCCCGGGCGAAAGAGTCTGAGTGGGCCCCCCTCTTTAACACATACCACGATTCATGATGCACAGATACAGCAGAGAAATATACCACAGCCAAGTAGCATATAACACAGCCCACGTAGCATATAGCACAGGCCATTTAGCATATAGCACTGGCCACGTAGTATATAGCACAGGCCACGTAGTATATAACACAGCCAACATAGCATATAGCACAGCCCACGTAGCATATAGCACAGCCACATAGCATATAACACAGCCACGTAGCATATAGCACAGGCACGTAGTATATAGCACAGGCATGTAGTATACAGCACAGCCCACGTAGTGTATAGCACAGCCCACGTAGTATATAGCACAGCCCATGCAGTATATAGCACGGCCCACGTAGTATAACACAGCCCATGTAGTATATAGCACAGTCCACGCAGTATATAACACAGCCCACATAGTATATAGCATATCGCACGTAGTATATAACACAGACCACGCAGTGTATAACAGCCCACATAGTATATAGCACAGCTCACGCAGTGTATAACACAGCCCAGGCAGTATATAGCACAGCCACGTAGTATATAGCACAGCTCACATATTGAACAGCCCACGTAGTATATAGCACAGAGACGCAGTATATAACACAGCTCACGCAGTATATAACATAGACCACGTAGTATATAGCACAGTGATGTAGTATATAGCATAGCCCATGTAGTATATAGCACAGCCCACATAATATATAACAGCTCACGTAGTATATAGCAATGTGGGCACCATATCTCTGTTAAAAAAAAGAATTAAAATAAAAAATAGTTATATACTCACCTTCTGGCGGCCCCCGGATCCAGGCGAGGCGTTAAGCGATGCTCCTCGCGACGCTCCGGTCCCAAAAAATGCATTGCGGTCTCGCAAGATGATAACGTAGCGGTCTCGCGAGACCGCTATGTCATCATCTCCCAAGACCACAATGCATGGCCCGGAGCGTCGCTAGGAGCGGGAAAGGCGCCAGAAGGTGAGAATATAATGATTTTTAATTTTTTTAAATTATTTTTAACATTAGATCTTTTTACTATTGATGCTGCATAGGCAGCATCAATAGTAAAAAGTTGGTCACAAAGGGTTAATGGCAGCTTTAACGGACTGCGTTACACCGCGGAATAACACGGTGTAATGCAGCCATTAACCCTGTGTGAGGGTTGACTGGAGGGGAGTATGGAGGGGGCACTCACAGAGAGTAGAAAGGGGCGAATTTGCGGCCAGACTGTGCCCGTCGCTGCCGGCTGCGACCAATCAACGACGCGGGATTTCCGTGACAGAGAGACAAACAGATAGACAGACGGAAGTATCCCTTAGACGATAATATATATAAATAGTCATTATTAACAGCAGCATCTAAGGGGTTAAACAGATATGGATGGCGCAAACACTGATCGTGACTGCAGCAGGTTGTCAGCTATAGTGGACAGCCGACAGCTGCGGGATTGTCTCCTGTATGGGGAGGCTAGTCTCTTATATCTCAGGTCAGTTTTAAGACGTATCGGCGGTCATTAAGGGGTTAAAACAGATCACTGCTTCCAATAAAGCAGCCACTGGTCTGTGTGCAGTCTCTGAGTGCAGGACACGTTCTTTAAAGCAGTAAACACTGACACTTTCTGAGGTAATTTTCTCATCAACTTCCTTCAACATCCACAGTATATGATAACTCAATCTTCAGTGTATATAATGTACGGAGGTAATATCCCGCTCGTGACGCCACTATTGTGGTAACCTCATGTGGTGTAGGGCGGAGGGTGACACTCCTGGCTCTTTATAATGTATCCCGGCGGCCATGCTTTCTGTCACCATGAGCCTCTTCACCTCACAAATTACACTCACACAAAGTTCCACAATATCAGGATCGCACAGCAGAGGATGATGGTGGTGATAGTAGTTTGTGTATTCCCCAATCATGAAGAAGCCGTATGAACTCTAACAGAACGGTCTCGTTACTGATGATAACGGGCGAGTAATTATAGACGAACGGTAGAATTAGTGTCAGGTTCTCACTCACAGCTGAAGACGGACTTGTACCTGCGGACAGGCAGATCTTGTTCTCCCTCAGCTCTAAGCAATGATTCTGCCCTGAGGTCGTCTTTCCTCAGGAGGCGCACTAAGACTTGTCCTAATATGAAGGCCGTCCTCCCTGTATTTTATTAGTCCCTTCTAGTCCGGGGGAGGAAGCTCCTCTTCCTACAAAATGGCTTCCTCATCTCGCTCCTCTCACAAAATGTCTGACCTTCAAGTCTTAACTACCTCACAGGAATTAGCTCCTCCCACTCTCATGTGACTCTTACAGCTGCGGTCATTGGCTCACAGCCTGGGAGCTTTTGTTCCAGAACCTTCTGCAGAGCTGGGTCACATGATGAAGTCTATGAGGAGAAGATTAACCCTTTCTGTGCTGCCTCCCAGCAGGTCTCACAACGTGTTTACAATATACAGTTTACACAGCATTTGTATGGGATGCGCTCTATGTCCGGTGTCCCCTGGAAATGGCCCCTTATTACTATCCTGCTATCGTATACATGCGCTACTACCAACATACAGTGGGGCAAAAAAGTATTTAGTCAGTCAGCAATAGTGCAAGTTCCACCACTTAAAAAGATGAGAGGCGTCTGTAATTTACATCATAGGTAGACCTCAACTATGGGAGACAAACTGAGAAAAAAAATCCAGAAAATCACATTGTCTGTTTTTTTAACAATTTATTTGCATATTATGGTGGAAAATAAGTATTTGGTCAGAAACAAAATTTCATCTCAATACTTTGTAATATATCCTTTGTTGGCAATGACAGAGGTCAATCGTTTTCTGTAAGTCTTCACAAGGTTGCCACACACTGTTGTTGGTATGTTGGCCCATTCCTCCATGCAGATCTCCTTTAGAGCAGTGATGTTTTTGGCTTTTCGCTTGGCAACACGGACTTTCAACTCCCTCCAAAGGTTTTCTATAGGGTTGAGATCTGGAGACTGGCTAGGCCACTCCAGGACCTTGAAATGCTTCTTACGAAGCCACTCCTTCGTTGCCCTGGCGGTGTGCTTTGGATCATTGTCATGTTGAAAGACCCAGCCACGTTTCATCTTCAATGCCCTTGCTGATGGAAGGAGGTTTGCACTCAAAATCCCACGATACATGGCCCCATTCATTCTTTCATGTACCCGGATCAGTCGTCCTGGCCCCTTTGCAGAGAAACAGCCCCAAAGCATGATGTTTCCACCACCATGCTTTACAGTAGGTATGGTGTTTGATGGATGCAACTCAGTATTCTTTTTCCTCCAAACACGACAAGTTGTGTTTCTACCAAACAGTTCCAGTTTGGTTTCATCAGACCATAGCACATTCTCCCAAAACTCCTCTGGATCATCCAAATGCTCTCTAGCAAACTTCAGACGGGCCCGGACATGTACTGGCTTAAGCAGTGGGACACGTCTGTCACTACAGGATCTGAGTCCATGGTGGCGTAGTGTGTTACTTATGGTAGGCCTTGTTACATTGGTCCCAGCTCTCTGCAGTTCATTCACTAGGTCCCCCCGCGTGGTTCTGGGATTTTTGCTCACCGTTCTTGTGATCATTCTGACCCCACGGGGTGGGATTTTGCGTGGAGCCCCAGATCGAGGGAGATTATCAGTGGTCTTGTATGTCTTCCATTTTCTAATTATTGCTCCCACTGTTGATTTCTTCACTCCAAGCTGGTTGGCTATTGCAGATTCAGTCTTCCCAGCCTGGTGCAGGGCTACAATTTTGTTTCTGGTGTCCTTTGACAGCTCTTTGGTCTTCACCATAGTGGAGTTTGGAGTCAGACTGTTTGAGGGTGTGCACAGGTGTCTTTTTATACTGATAACAAGTTTAAACAGGTGCCATTACTACAGGTAATGAGTGGAGGAAAGAGGAGACTCTTAAAGAAGAAGTTACAGGTCTGTGAGAGCCAGAAATCTGGATTGTTTGTTTCTGACCAAATACTTATTTTCCACCATAATATGCAAATAAAATGTTAAAAAAACAGACAATGTGATTTTCTGGATTTTTTTTTCTCAGTTTGTCTCCCATAGTTGAGGTCTACGTATGATGTAAATTACAGACGCCTCTCATCTTTTTAAGTGGTGGAACTTGCACTATTGCTGACTGACTAAATACTTTTTTGCCCCACTGTATAGGAGCTTCAGCCTTCCATTATTTCCATTATTCAATTGATTTTTCTAAATAAAAATTATACTTTTATTATTTGTCACTTCTATTTTTGTGCCGATGTAATAGGCCAGATTAACCCCCCCACCCAGAATATACCCGGAGTTAAAGTGGCGTAGGCAAGATTATACCCCTCCAGGTCAGAATATAGCCCAGCTGCTGTAGATCAGATTTTTCAGGCTTTTGAGAACCATTGAGTGATATACTCAATAACGGGGCCCCAGGCAGCACGTGGGGGCCTCAGGCAGCACAAAGGGAGGCAGAGACAGCCAACGGGGTACCAAGCAGCACACGGGGCCCCAGGCAGCACACTGGGGCCACAGGCAACGCACAGGACCCCAGGCAGCACACGGGGACAGAGACAGCTAACGGGACCCCAGGCAGCATACAGGGGCCCAGGCAGTGCACAGGGGTCTAGGCAGCTCACGGGGCCCCAGGCAGCACACAGGGGCAGAGACAGCGAATGGAGTCCCAGGCAGCACACAGGGACCCTAGGCAGCACACGGGGCCCAAAGCAACGCACAGGGACTCAGGCAGCACACAGGGTCCCCAGGCTGGGGTATAAATTGGCCTAGGCCAGATTATACCCTTCCAGGGCCAGAATATACCCCAGCTGCTGTACATCAGATTTTTCACGCTTTTGAGAACCACTGAGTGATACACTTAATAATGGGGCCCCAGTCAGTGCACAGGGGCCCCAAGCAGCACACAGGGGCCCCAGGCAGTGCAAAGGAGAGCAGAGACAGCACATGGGGCCCCAGACAGCGCAAGGGTCCCCAGACATGGTGCAATTCTATACTCACAGAACAATCGATAATATGATTGTTTTGTACCCGTAGATCACCATGGTATCAGCATGACATATCCTTTATCATGCAAGGTATAATTTACACCGCAGAGCAAGACTACACCAATTTGTGCTCTGATTAGGAAGCTGCTAAAAAAAAAGTTACCATATATACTCGAGTATAAGCCGAGATTTTCAGCCCATATTTTTGGGCTGAAAGTCCCCTTCTCGGCTTATACTCGAGTCATATACCCAGGGGTCGGCAGGTGAGGGGGAGCGGGGGCTGTGTAGTTATACTTACCTGCTGCGGCGCGGTCCCTGCAGTCCCTGACTTCCCCAGCGCTGCAGATTCTCCCTGTACTGAGTGGTCACATGGCACCGCTCATTACAGAAATGCATAGGCGGCTCCACCTCCCATAGGGGAGGAGCCGCATATTCATTGCTGTAAATGATCGGTAACTGTGACCGCTCAATTACAGGAAGAAGCTGCAGCGTCGCGGAAGCAGGGACCGCGCCGGAGCAGGTAAGGGGAGCGCAGCACTGCGCGATATTTACCTGCTCCCCGCTCCGGTGCGGCTCCGTCTGCAGCGTCCTCTAGCAGTGACGCTCAGGTTAGAGGGCGCTGTGACGTAGTCAGTGCGCGCCCTCTGCTGAGCGTCAGTGCTGGAGACGGAGCCGCACGAGGAGCAGGTAAATATTGAAAGCGCCGGCGTCCTGAGCAAAGAGAGGTGAGTATGTGATTTTTTTTTTTATTGCAGCACCAGCAGCAGCATTCTATATGGCACAGCATTATATGGAGCAACTATGGGGCCATAATCAACGGTGCAGAGCAATATATATGGGGCACAGCATTATATATGGAGCATCTATGGGGCAATAATGAACGGTGCAGAACATTCTATATGGCACAGCTTTATATGGAGCATCTATGGGCCATAATGAACGGTGCAGAGCATTCTATATGGCACAGCTTTATATGGAGCATCTATGGGGCCATAATGAACGGTGCAGAGCATTCTATATGGGGCACAGCATTATATATGGAGCACCTATGGGGCCATAATGAACGGTGCAGAACATTCTATATGGCACAGCTTTATATGGAGCATCTATGGGCCATAATGAACGGTGCAGAACATTCTATATGGCACAGCTTTATATGGAGCATCTATGGGGCAATAATGAACGGTATGGAGCATCTATTTTTATTTTTTAAATTTACCAGTAGCTGCTGCATTTTCCACCCTAGGCTTATACTCGAGACAATAAGTTTTCCCAGTTTTTTGTGGCAAAATTAGGGGGGTCGGCTTATACTCGGGTCGGCTTATACTCAAGTATATACGGTACTTAAAAGTTGAAAATATTATGGAGCAACACCACAAGTGATACTTGTGATACTTTGGAGGACGCCGCACTTTCAGAAGTTGCAGTATAAATGCAGAAATCATGTAGTGTTGTGAAATATTTTTTAGGATCCATCAGCATCTTTGTGTGGACACAGAATCACAACTCATCACCATGGGATTCACAGATTGTTGTCCTGTAGACTGTTCTGTAGGAACTTTAGAAAATAAAAATATACTCAGCTACTGGTAACAAGGAAATATATGGAAAATGGTGAAGAATTAATACAGAAAGTCTCAAAAAGTTGCAGAATTTCTCGTTCCACAAAGACTAAACGTTACACAGGCCCTAAACCGCTCATCAGAACCTCAGACACCGCGTTTTCTCATTGATGGGTTTTATTGCATATTAATCAAATTATCGATAAATCAATCATTGATCTGTAAGGGTTAATCACACAATCACAATATAACTGTTCACAACATGGCGGACGCTGGTGACATTTGCAAACCTCGTACTGGAATCACAGAGGTGATTATCGGTGAAGATCGGTCACACATGAGGCTCTGGGATGTCACCATGGTGGCGGTAACCAGTGACCCAGTAATCATGGTCCCCATCGTATCACAACTGGGACTGATTATATAATGGTGACTCTACAATGGAGAGGCAGTCACATATATAGGGCTCTTGCCACTATACTACTGTAGGCTTATAGATTATAGACCCGGCCCCAAGGGATAAATAGTTCCTGCACGTCATTATACATTAGTAAAGGATCCATCATTAGTAACAACATTGAGCTCCAAGCTTTTCACATTCGTGCTCCCTGTAATGTAAAATACATTTTTGCATCTCCCCAGGAATCTTAGACTTTCATCTTGTCATGATCCGTTTCAGGGTTTATTAGTGTCTGCCCTTTTTGGACGGATCATATCAAGGGTTAACTTTGCTCTGCCTCATTCTGGGTTCGAGTTTGCTATTTAGCTCCCATGAATCTTGCTGGCAGTGTCAGTTATAGTTCTGTCTTCGGCCTGTGAACCTGACTCTAGAAACCCTTGGTTTGTCCTGCTGTTAAAACCCTGACTTGTCCTGTGTCTTTAATCCCCCTCTGTCTGCCCTTTCCCTGCGTTTGTCTGTTCTGATTGATTCTCTGATGCTGATCTCCTGGCTTGGTTATTGACTCTGTCTTGATTTGTCCCTATTGTACCGTATTTTGCTCGCTCTGGTTTGCTGATCTCCTGCTATGTCCTGACTATCCTTTCTGTTTAATCCTTTTTGTACCAATGTGTTATCTTGTGTCCTGACTCAGCTTTTTCTGACTACTCTCTTGCCACTAGGTGGCATCTGTTCAGCTGCTCAGTGTGTGCAGTCTCGCATCCCTATTAAACTCCCCTGGGTGTTAGTTGCACTGTATTGCACTGCAGCTGCATGACATTTCTTCATTGCACTTTCTCTTGATTAAGTACATGATACAAAAAAATATTCCAAATAGTTACTTAATTCATGAAATTTTACATTTCCCCGTGCCCTCACCCTTTTTCGTTGGTGATTTTTGACCTTTTAGTCAAGAAAAGCCTGATCTGTACAGGCGGTGATTCCCTGGATGGTTCCTGAATTCAGTTGTACGTCAGCTATCGATAAATAGAGGGAAGGAGGCGCCAATAATGTTAATAACTCAAGAAGGCGGAGTTCTGTTAAGTGCATTCTGCTACCCATAGCACTTAACACCTCACTTACATGAAAACGTGGAATTCTCAGCTGCTGGCCTGAACTGTCAATCTTCAGAATACCAACTTTTTTCAAGCAGGAAGTCGGGAGTGTGTGATCCTGAAGAAAAGAAGATGAGAACAAATCCTGTAACCACTTGGTACAACGTGGTCACATAAGCAGTAGGCTTTAATGAAAACAATATTCGACAACCCTGGAAAACATGGACTGGCTGCGAGTTTCCTGACCCAAACATACATGAAGCTGTCAAGTTCTTGGCAGGAGACCCCTGGCCAGTTCCGCATAGCAGTCCGTACTTGGACCATGATATACAGATGACTGAATTCAGCTGAAGGTAATAAAGCCAAACAACAAAAACCTTATGTTAGATTGGAGAAACACAAGAAAAATTGGTAAAAAAATTTGAAAAATTAGAAACAAACTGAAAAACCCCAATATAATGTTCTAATTTCTGTAATCACAAGATGCCGTAAAATAAAGTTATTGTCATTTATACATGCAGTGATCGGCATAGACATGCAAACAATAGAATTAAATTTTTAACCAACTTCCACCCAAAATTATTAAAATTAAGCCTCACATTATATTTAGCACAAACAAATATTTACCAAAAATTCTTCATTAGAATTGCTTTCTGCAGTAAAGTCTGATGCTTTCACGTAGCTTAAGACTTGGATGACAGCACTTTGTTCTCTGCTCTTCTCCTACCTCCTCTCAGTGTTAGAGATTGCAGTAGGTGCGGAGAGGAGATTGTACGTGGCCGAACAGAGGGTATAGGTGGTGGGGGATGGAAAAAAAACAGATTTTCAAGAAGTGCAGATCACACAGGATCTATGGAATCAAAGTGTAAAGCGTGTGAGAAACGCGCAGAGTATATAACCCAGAAAAAGTATCAGTGTGTAGAGAGAGGAGAGAAGACACTGAAAACTTCCGGTAGGTAAAAGTCAAACACTTCATGACATAAGAGGCTCTCATCACAAGGAAATAGTGATCTATCATGGGATGTAAAATAATTTGTATCTGGTATAGGTTTTGTATAGAAGGGGAAATCATTCCAGGAATGAAGCTGTGCTGATTTATATGATCTGGAGAAGACAGCAGCATTTTAGACACACTGACCTCACAATCAGCCTGTATTACTGGGAGGGACACAACCACTGGATAAAGGTCTAAAACAAGATAAAGTGCATATCAGGAGGTCTAAGAATTAATGATAGAATGAAAATTACAGCCTGAAACACATTTGATGGCTGTCAGCCGAACAATGCTTTGACCAATCGTTTGGCTGACAGCCATCTCAGCCGCCTCTACCAAATATAGGAAAGCTCATTCGGCTCCTGTGTTCTCTACGAGAAAGCCACCGACTGACATGTTGGCTCGATGGCTTGACTATTATTATTATTATTTATTATTATAGCGCCATTTATTCCATGGTGCTTTACATGTGAGGAAGGGTATACATAAAAAAAACAGGTACAATAATCTTGAACAATACAAGTCACAACTGGTACAGGAGGAGAGAGGACCCTGCCCGCGAGAGCTCACAATCTACAAGGGATGGGTGAGGATACAGTAGGTAAGGATAGAGCTGGTCGTGCAGTGGTTTGGTTGATCGGTGGTTACTGCAGGTTGTAGGCTTGTCGGAAGAGGTGGGTCTTCAGGTTCTATTTGAAGGTTTCGATGGTAGGTGAGAGTCTGATATGTTGTGGTAGAGAGTTCCAGAGTAGGGGTGGTGTGCGAGAGAAATCTTGTATGTGATTGTGGGAAGAGGAGATAAGAGGGGAGTAGAGAAGGAGATCTTGTGAGGATCAGAGGTTGCGTGCAGGAAAGTACCGGGAGACGAGGTCACAGATGTATGGAGGAGACAGGTTGTGGATGGCTTTGTATGTCATGGTTAGGCTTTTGTACTGGAGTCTCTGGGTAATGGGGAGCCAGTGAAGGGATTGACAGAGGGGAGAGGCCGGGGAATAGCGGGGGGACAGGTGGATTAGTCGGGCAGCTGAATTTAGAATAGATTGGAGGGGTGCGAGAGTGTTCAAGGTGAGGCCACAGAGCAGGAGGTTACAGTAGTCGAGGCGGGAGATGATGAGGGCATGGACTAGGGTTTTTGCAGATTCTTGGTTTAAGAATGTACGGATCCGTGAAATATTTTTGAGTTGAAGGCGGCAGGAAGTGGAAAGGGCTTGGATATGCGGTTTGAAGGAGAGATCAGTGTCAAGGATTACCCTGAGGCAGCGAGCTTGTGAGACTGGGGAGAGTGGGCAGCCAGTTGCTGTAATGGATAGGTTCGCTGGGGGGGTCGTGTAAGATGGGGAAAAGACAATGAATTCTGTTTTGTCCATGTTAAGTTTTTAGAAATCTAGCGGAGAAGGAGGATGAAATAGCGGATAAACATTGAGGGATTCTGGTTAGTAGGGTTGTGATATCTGGTCCAGAAATATAGATCTGTGTGTCATCAGCATAGAGATGATACTGAAAACCGTGAGATTCTATGAGCTGTCCCAGGCCAAAAGTGTAAATGGAGAAGAGCAGGGGCCCTAGAACTGAACCTTGCGGGACTCCGATAGGGGGCAAGGTGAGGAGGTGGTGTGTGACACTGAATGTTCGGTCAGTTAGGTATGACGAGATCCAGGATAGGGCCAAGTCTGTGATGCCAAGGGATGAGAGGGTCTGTAGTAATAGGGAATGGTCCACTGTGTCAAAGGCAGAGGACAGGTCCAGGAGGAGGAGGATAGAGTAGTGTTGCTTGCTCTTGGTGGTTAATAGGTCATTGGTGACCTTAGTTAGGGCAGTTTCAGTGGAGTGGTGTGACCGGAAGCCTGATTGTAAGCAGTTGAAAAGGGAGCAGGAAGATAGATGGGAGTACAGTTCAAAATGGACATGTTGTTCCAGTAGTTTTGAGGCATAGGGGAGAAGTGATATAGGGCGATAGCTAGATACAGAGGATGGGTCAAGAGAGGGCTTTTTGAGGATAGGTGTGATTGAGGCATGTTTAAAGCTTGAGGGGAAAATACCAGTTGTTAGTGATAGGTTGAAGAGATGGGTTAGAGTTGGGATGAAGACTGTGGCGAGGTTTGGGGTGAAATGGGAAGGGATCGGTTCAAGTGCACAGGTGGTGAGATGCGATCTTGAGAGTAGAGCGGAGAATCGATCTTCTATAACAGTGGAGAAGTTGGTTTTGGAGGTGGAGGGCTGGGTAGTTGGGAAGAAGGGCTCTGGGGGTTGTCGACTAAAACTGTCTCTGATGTTCTCAATCTTCTGCTTGAAAAATGAGGCAAAGTCTTCAGCTGAGATGAGTGGGAAGGGAGGAGGTGCTGGGGGACGGAGGAGAGAGTTGAAGGTGTTGAATAACTGTTTAGGGTTGTGAGACAGGGAGGATATGAGAGATGAGAAGTAGGTTTGTTTAGCTGTGGCAAGTGTGGTCTTGAAAGTAGTGAGGGGCTGTTTGAATGCGACAAAGTGCTCGTTGGAGTGGGATCTTTTCCTTCTCCGCTCTGCAGCCCTGGAAGCTCGCCTCAGTTCTTTGGTCAGGCTGGTGTGCCAGGGCTGTCTGTTGATTTTGCGAGCTTTGGTATGTGTGAGAGGGGCAAGAGATTCCAAAGCTGCAGCTATTGGGGTGTTATATAGAGCGGCAGCGTCATCCGCTCCGTAGGGAACTTATGTCTGTGAGAGGGAGGAGGGATTCAGAGAGTGAATGTAGATCAAGGTGTTTAAGATTTCTGCGAGGGTGTGCGAGTTTGTGGGGTGGGGATTGTAGACAAGGAGTGGAGAGGGAAGAGAATGTGAGTAGATTGTGGTCAGAAAGAGGAAGAGGTGAGTTACAGAGGTTAGATAGGGAGCAGAGGCGGGTGAAGATGAGGTCCAATGTGTGACCATCTTTGTGAGTGGCTGCAGAAGACCATTGAGTGAGGCCGAAGGAGGAAGTGAGAGATAGAAGTGGCAGCTGAGAGGGAAGTGTCAATGGGGATGTTGAAGTTGCCCATGATGATAGTGGGGAAATGAAGTAGCCAGGTGGTGAAGTGGTCAAAGAAGGTGGTGGCTGGCCCTGGGGGGCGGTAAATGACAGCCAGTTGGAGGTTGGTGGGGGCATAGATGCGCACAGAGTGCACCTCAAAGGAAGGGAGGGTAACAGAGGGTGGCAGTGGGATTGGGGTGAAGAAGCAGTTATCTGACAGGAGAAAACCAACTCCTCCGCCATGCTTGCTGCTAGGGCGGGGTGTGTGAGAAAGGTGGAAGCCACCATAGGAAAGTGCAGCAGGAGAGGCTGTGTCAGAAGGGGTGAGCCAGGTTTCGGTGATGGCGAGGAAGGAAAGTTTGGTAGTAACAAAAAGATTGTGGATGTAGGAAAGCTTGTTGCAGACAGAGCGAGCGTTCCACAGAGCTCCTGTTAGTGGGACTGGGGAAGTGGGGGCTGGGCAAATGGGTATAAGGTTAGAGAAGTTACGGAAATTTGTGATAGAGCGTGTATGGGAGGTAGAACTGACTGTGGGGATGTGGTGAGGAGGACCAGGATTTGGAGAGATGTCGCCAGCAGTGAGAAGGAGCAGAGAAAGTGTTAGCAGGTGAGAGCAGGAGAGGGCATGAGGAGGATGTCTGTGCTTGGAGACAAAGGATTGTATGTTAAGGAACAGTTCTGAGGAGGAGGTGAGATTAATAGGGAGGATTGAGGAAGAGATGAACAGTTCTTTACTAGGAGTAGGGATTAGGGGAGTTTGCAGAATGTGAAGAATTATAGGGGTGAAAGTGAAAACAAACAGAAACATTGTTTACAGTGACTGGCCAGTTACCTTCAGTTCCCTTCTGGTTCAATTCTGGTTTGAATTCTAAATTAATCTTCACACTTCTAGGACACACTTAGAGGAATCACACAGCACACTAAAGTCATTGCAGACTTGTACTATGCAATATATGTAGAACTAAGTGCATTCAGGTGTGAAGCAGAGAGGAGAGGTCTCTGCTCATCTTGGTCAGAGAATTAAGGGTGGACCAGATGCATACAATCAAGCCTAAGTAACCAAGGTAATAAATAAGACAGGTTAAGCTGGGGTTAGCTGAAAGGGATACAATGAGAATGCTAGGAGCAGAGGGACGTCTGTGTGGAAAGTTGGGTGATGTACTATGTGCACTTCATAGACAGACAAGGCAGGACTTCAGGCTGAGTGCATGAACATGCCATGAGAATGCTAGGAGCAGAGGAAAGTCTGTGTGGAAAGTTGGATGAACTATGTGCACTTCTTAGACAGACAAGGCAGGAGAGCAGGCTGGAGAGCTGGGTGCATGAACATACCATGAGAATGCTAGGAGCAGAGGAAAGTCTGCGGAAACTTGGGTGATGTACTATGTGCACTTCATAGACAGACAAGGCAGGACAGCAGGCTGGAGAGCTGGGTGCATGAACATACCTGTAGGAAGAATAGACATGCTGGATAGAGTGCGATGGTGACAGATAGCAGGGCACAGTCTTTATACATCCTTCAGGTTTTAATTCTAAATTAACCCTTTAGTGACTGAGCCAAATTTTTGAAATCTGACCAGTGTCACTTTATGTGGTAATAACTCTGGAACGCTTCAACAAATCCCAGTGATTTTGCGACTGTTTTTTTGTGACACATTATACTTTATGATAATGGTAAATTTAGGTTGATATGTTCTGTGTTCATTTATAAAAAAATATCAGAAATTTGAGAAAAATTTTAAAAAATTAACAATTTTCAAACTTTGAATGATTATCCCTTTAATCCAGATGGTCATACCACAGCAAACCATTAATAAATAACATTTCCCACATGTCTGCTTTACATCAGCACCATTTATAAAATGTTGTTTTATTTTGTTAGCTTTTTAGGAGGTTTCAAAATGTAGCAGTAATTTTTCATTTTTTCAAGAAAATTTACAAAATTATTTTTTTAGGGACCTATCCATGTTTGAAGTGCCTTTAGGGGTCCCATATATTGGGAAAACCCCAAACGTGATACCATTTTATAAACAGCACCCCCTGACATATTGAAAACTGCAGTCAGGTAGTTTATTAACCCTTCAGGTGATTTTCAGAAATTAATGCAAAGTGGCATGACAGAAATGAAAATGTGCATTTTTTTACCATCTAAATGTCTCTAACTTCTGAACAGGTCACTGTAGCCGGTAGACTCTAAGGCCGCTATTTGGTCATGAATTGCCACCGCAAACATCAGGACCACACAATCATGATCTGAGGGCACTAATTGGGATAAAGATGAAGCCCCCACATTCTGTTAACCATTTATATGATGTAGTCACTATTGACAGGAGCATCTATGGGGTTAAACAGATATGGACGGTGACAACACTGACCATGGTTGATGCAGCAAGTTGTCAGCTATAGTGTACAGCCGACAGCTGCTGGTTTGTCACCTGTATGTGGATGCTAGTCTCTTATATCTCAGGTCAGTTAAAAGACGTATTGGCTGTCATTAAGGGGTTCTTCACACTTGTAGGACACACTTATAGGAATCACACAGCAGACTAAAGTCAGAACTCAGGGAGATCAATGACTGATCAATAGCACTCCAGACCATCCATCGGCCGGTGCTCCCATACACATTAGAATGTCAGCCAAACCTGGCCAGTTCCCCAACAGTTTCGGACAAGTTTAGTCTAATTTGTATGGGAGCTTTTAGCCACTAACACATCCACAAATCATCTCTTCCATTTCAGAGATGTCAATAAATGTTGTTTCATCTTATTATACTGTTAAAATTGCCAAGTGCCTGTAAAAATAATAAACTTTACAATTTACCAAGTACGATAACACTCCATTCCCTTCTGTAACTCTATAGTGTACAAAATTCATCCAAAAATAAAGTATAAACAACAAATCTTTATTAATTAAAAAAAATGCTAAAAACACATAAAACAAAGAAATACAATTCAGATAATAAACAGGTGGAATCTTAGTTGCATATAAAAAAATAATGGCAGATTAAAAAATAGGTTAATAAGCCTCTGGCTCCAATGGAGAAATTTATAGATTACATATAAATATATACAAAATAAAGATGGCAGCTATATTCCACTGCTTGGAAAAGACACATGTATGTAAATAATTATCTTATAAAAGTCTAAAGAAACACAATTTCTATAAATCATTGTAAATCCAAGCCATGAGAAAATAGTATCCATCTACAATACAACAGCTCGATCTGCTGTGCAAAATCCTATAAGGTGCTAGTTGTTAGGTGTAACGTGTTAGTGGCTTTAAATATGCAAAAAAGGGTGAAAATAGCCCGTCATGAAAAATGCAATAAAATGCTGGTGAAGTAGAATATTTTATTTATAGCATAGAATAAATAAGTGCTATGGAGAATGCACATATATAAATGCATAGGTTGCAAGAAATGATTTTTATGTTTAAATAATGAATTTGGCTGGTAAGGAAAGGAAATAAGATAGTAAATCAAAGTAAGATAATATACCACCAGTCACCCCGACGCGCGTTTTGCCTTTTGGTTTCCTCAGGAAGGGTGTGAGTGGAGGAGCCATGCCTGTTTTTTATATATGTGGAATCCCTTTCCAGTAGTTTTAGTAGCTGTGTGCTCCTCTGATGTGGGGTGCCAGCATCACCCTGCAATTACATCTGGCAGCTCTGTACTGCGCTGACGTAGGCCGCCGTCACCTGAATCTCTGAGTGCGGTGTCAGATGGCGTCCCGATGTGTCCCCCGTGTGCACCCAATAGAAAACTAAGGCATAATAATACCATTTTGTGGTTGAAAGACAGACTCCAATAATCTATGATCATGTATTTGTTGCAGAAATTGTATTGACTATCAGATATAGCTTTCTATGGGGGCATTAAATGACCAAACATGCTAGAATATAGAGAGAGAAGTAAAGAATTATGAGTAGAAAAGCAACAAAAAAATATATACTGTATATAAAATACAAATAAAAATAAAAACAAAAAAGAAGAATTCTCTTGTTGGTTCTCTGAAGAAAAGAAAGCCTAGAGATTGCCCCACTCACTGGTGCTCCCCATTGGCTGATTGCTCCACCACTCATCTTTTAATCTCAGTCGCTGGGTAGATTTCTTCTGTGATGACGGTTCCTTTAAGCTCCTCCCTGATATCTTTATAGAACCATTACATACATATAACGCAGCATGAAGGGGCTCGGAGAAGGCGGCAGTGAAGGTGTGTAAGTGTCTGATGGGGTCACACAGCTCATAAAAGGACAACTGCCCGGCCTCATAATCCAGATATATTCTGACTCTATTACTGGAGATCTCGTGAGGTAACGGGATCACTTTACTGTCATGTCTCACTGAATACTGATTGTTATTACACCACAGCCCTTCATATAAACCCCAGGACTTGTTATTATTTCCAATCTGTGACTGACGCCCCCTTCTGTCTATACTGGGGTAACACATTCCCACCATCCACAATACAGATCTACTGATCTCCACATCCCAGTAATGTCGTCCTGAGGTAAATCTCCTCCCGCTCATCACCTGATTATACTGGAATCTCTCTACTGTTTCTGGACGATTCTCTGTTATTAGTGTCCAGGTTTCAGTTTTCAGGTCGTCTGATATAAGGACATTATTAGCGGCCGTGTTTACATCCAGTAATATGTCTGCAGGATCCTGAACTTGGAAGGTCACATTTATATCTCTTATCATAGCAAATAATGTGTGTGATATGTGTGAGATCAGCTCCGCACCCCGATCACCTCCATCATGTCCTCCTGTGTCCTCATCACCTCCATCATGTCCCCCTGTGTCCTCATCACCTCCATCATGTCCTCCTGTGTCCTCACCTCCCTCCTCCTCAGGATCACACAAGTCACCGGTGTCTGGTTCCTGTAAGACAGTCAGTGGATCCGTCATGCTACACAGCTCCTCAATGTGCCTCATCTTCCTGGACAGCTCGACCTTCTTTATTTCCAGCTTCTGTATCACATCAGACAGTGACAGTGACATCTTCTCTTCCCGCCTGGAGATGTCACTCAGGACCTTCTTCTCCAGGTTGTCCACCTGTGTCCTGATGTATATAAACAGGGCAGTGACTCTCTCGGCTTCTCCAGATGCTTTTTCTTGAGCTTTTCTCCTGCGCTCCTCCAGACTCCGGACTCTTTCTTCGGTCTTCATTCTCTTTGTGATCAGTTTCTGTAGAACATTTCTCAGTTTCTCTTTCTTTTTCTCAGAGGCCTCCTCCAGCATCTCCACCCGGTGTCCCCGATGTTCTCCAACCAAACTGCAGGACACACAGATACAAGCAGCGTCCTCAATACAGTAATATTCCAGGATCTTCATATGGATGGAGCATTTTCTGTTTTTCAGGGAAGTGCTGGGTTCTGTTAGGACGTGATCTGTTGCTGTTTCTATGTGAACTTTCAGGTGTTTATCACATAGAGAAGCCTCACACATCAGACAGGATTTAGCAGCAGGTACCGGAGAGTCCACACAGTAAGTGCAGCAGATCCCGGTGATCTCCTCCTGATGTGGTTGGGTTGCCAAGAAATTCTTCACTATATTACACAGAGTTATGTTCTTCTGTAGTGGCGGCCGCTTGTGAAATGTTGCTCTACAGTCAGGACAGGAATATTCTCCATACCCGCCATCTGTATCCTGCACTCCATCAATACAATTCCAGCAGAAGTTGTGTCCACATCTAAGGGTTGCGGGATCGGTATAAATGTCCTTACAGATAGAGCAGATCAGCTCCTTTCTTAGATCTGCAGACGCCATCACTCAGAGCGGAAAGAAGAAATGTGTGACTCATACCAGAAAAGGCGGGCTAAACTTGTTCTGGTTTTATTCTAAGTTCAGTTATAACAAGGATCATTATTGTGGCCAGGGCTGCAGTGTGATTTTTTTTTTTTCATTTTTCTCTGGGAAAATAACCTGGGCTGCACTTATTTCTCTATTTTGCCTTTGTGCTTTTATTACTAAGAGTTTAGGAGCATCGACAGTTTGCATTGTAGAAACTCCATTGAATATGAAACTGTTAGAAATAATCAAGCGAACTGTCCGACTATCTTCTGCCGGTGCATAAAGAATGAATAAAATAGTGTCTCACGAGTGATCACTGCTCTATTCCCACGGGGCATTTCACAGCCCTGTTCTCGGGACTGGTGGGAGTCCCACACCAAGGTTGTAGAGCAAGAGAAGCCGAGTAGGTTGATATATGTGGATTCAGCAGTTTTTCATTTACATCTCAGCTTATTCTGAGCTCAGATAAAAGGAAGGAACAAATTTTTTTTTTTAAATTATGACCTCCGTGGTCATCATGTCCAACCCCTCCCCCCCGCTCAATGCAGGATTCACTACACCATCTCAGACAGATGTCTCTCCAGCCTCTGTTTGAAGAATTCGATTGAAAGATATATTTGGTATTTCCACTATTAAACACTAGAGAGAGCAGCTACTGATATTTGCCATAAAAACCTAGTGTACAATTAGCTCACATTATGACTGCAGTAAATGTGGGTGGGGTCTGATCACCTGTGTGTGACGTCACTCCTCTCCTCCCCTTCTGGGTAGTTGCAGAAAGATAAGAAAGGGTTAAATTTAAGATCACAGCGTGGAGCCATTTTGTTGGTGACTGCAAAGAGTGATACTGACGAGTAGACAGATTCACCGAGGGCGGACACCAGTGCTGATTCTGTTAGTTATTGCAGATCGCTGTATCATAAGCTGGGGTTAGATACGTGGTGTGTATCACGTGCACTACTAATTTCAGTGTGGGTTACCCTCCGCATATCTAGATACAGGGGTCAGTGTATTGTATCACATGATATGATTAGTTACACTGGTCTGGGGCATATCCATGAAGATGGGTTTAGATACACTGGTCTGGGGCGTATCTCGCATGATGGGATTAGATACACAGGTCTGGGGTGTATCACCCATGCCCATGATGCCCATGTATCTAAATACATGGGTATGGGGCGTATCACACATGATGGGATTACATATACCGGTCTGGGGCGTATCATGCATGCCAATGATGGGTTTGGATACACAGGTCTGGGACATATCAGACATGTCAAGGATGGTGTTAGATATATGGTTCTTGGGTGTATAAGCTATGCCCATGATGGAATTAGATACACGGATCTGGAGTGTATCACCTATGCCCCTGATGGGATTAGATACACGGGTATGTGGCATATCACGCATGCTCATGATGGAATTAGATACACAGGTCTTGGGCAAATCACGTGTGATGGGGATTCTGGCGCTTCGTCTTCACTCTTCCCGATTGCCCTGGTTCAGTGGCAATCCAGGTAATGGTAGTTGGGGATGATATTAGATATGATTTGTAAGAAATCACATCTGGCAACAACCCCTAGGGTCAGTAATGGAGAGGGGTCTATCAGACATCAAGCCCTGGAGTTAGTAATGAAGAGGCATCTTTCAGCCATCAAGCCCTAGGGTCAATATTCTATCAGACATCAAGCCCTGAGGATAGTAATGGAGAGGTGTCTATCTGACATCAGGTCCTGAGGTTAGTAATGAAAAGGTGTCTATCAGACATCAAGTCCTTTGTTTAGTAATGGGGAGTTGTCCATTAGATATCAAGCCCTGGGGTTAGCAATGGAGAGGGGTCTATCAGACATCAAGCCCTGGGGTTGGTAATAGAGAGGGCTCAATAAGACAACAAGCCTACGGGTCTGTAATGGAGAGGCGTCTACCAGACATCAAGCCAGCCACTTTGGTGGTGTCTACCACTAATTGTTGGAAATGTGAACACTCCTGGTTGGGTCTACATCTGCTGGGTTGGCTGTAGTGGAAGAGATGTTGCTCACCATTATGCTATTTCTACCCTTGTGATATTAATGCTACTTTGGTGGTTTCTGCCATTATTTTTTGGAAATATGGAGAGTCCTGATTGGGTCTCTCCATCTGCAGGGTAGGCTGTAGTGAAAAAGATGTCGCTCACCTTTATACTATTTCTACTCTGGTGAAATTGATGCCAGTTTGGTGGTGTCTGCCCCTAATTATTTTACATTTGAAGACTCCTGACTGGGTCTCCATATGCTGGGTTAGCTGTAGTGGAAGAGATGTTGTTCCCCATTATACTATTTCTACTCTGGTCAAATATAAGCCACTTTGGTGGTTTCTGCCACTAATTTTTGGAAATGTGGAGAGTCCTGATTGGGTCTCTCCATCTGCAGAATTGGATGTAGTGGAAGAGATATTACTCCCCGTTATACTATTTCTACTATGGTGAAATTGATGCCACTTTGGTGATGTCTGCCCCTAACTGTTGGAAATGTGAACACTCCTAGTTGGGTCTACATCTGCTGGGTTGGCTGTAGTGGAAGACATGTCGGTCCCTATTATACTATATCTGATCTTGTGAAATAGATGCCACTTTGTTGGTGTCTGCCACTAATTTTTGTAAATGCGTAGACTCCTGGTTGGGTCTCCTTCATGTGTGTTGCCTGTAGCAGTATGCCTCTGAGACTGGCAGGCCACTTTCCTGGTGTCTGCCCCTAATTTGATGTGCTTTGGCAGCTTTTGGGCCTGTTTGAAGGTGTTGTGTATTCGTTTGTTTTTGCCTCCCATTGACACCGATGACATTCGGATATGGTCGGTGAATATTTGACTAATAAATCGTCAAATATTCCAAAATGGGCGACTGTAATCTGAACCGAACATTGAAATATTCACTCATCTCTAGTTATAGGTTGCAGCCCCCAGCTGTCAATTTTGCCTGGCTGGTTATCAAAAATACAGGGGAACCCATCCTGTTTTTTTTTATTATTTATTTAGAGCGCAGGCACTGGCTGATGAATACTCCCATCAGCCGCCGCCTGCTATCACTTTTATTAGCAGCAGGCGTTGGTTGATGGGAGTATTAGTAAACTTTTTACCTATGATCACAGCTGTGGGCTCACGCTGTCATTTGACAGCATGGGCACTGTGGCTGTCTGACCATCGGTAATGATTTTACCACAGATCAGAAGTAGTGTTTGCCTCACGGTTATGCACATGACAGCATGACAAACACCTGGTGTTCGGTTGGCTGAACTAGAACAATTACACGGACTCCTGGTGAAGTCCATGATCGGTGTCCATGCCCAAATAGTAGGTGTTTGGTACGGTCACCAAACTTTACTGTTCGGTTTCACCCATCTCTACTTTAGGATGTTGGTCCCTGAAGAGCACCGGCTTCATACACAAGGCATCTATGCAATAACTTGGAAAACAGTTGAAATCACAGGGTAGTGCAATTAAAACAGATCACTGCTTCCAATAAAGCAGTCACTGGTCTGTGTGCAGTCTCTGAGTGCGGCCGCTGTGGTGCAGTACACATTCTTTAAAGCAGTAAACACTGACACTTTCTGAGGTAATTTTCTAATCTACTTCCTGTAACATCAACAGTATACGATAACTCTGTCTTCCATATGTACAACTAAATATCCCGTTCGTGACACCACTATTGTGGTAACCTCATGTGGTGTAGGGCGGAGGGTGCTGCTCATGGCTCTTTATAATGTACCTCCCGGCAGCCATGTATTCTGTGTCAGATTCACACTCACAGCTGAAGGCGGACATGTACCTGCAGACAGATTCTGCCCTGAGGTCGTCTTTCCTCCTAGAGGCGCACTAGGACTTTTCCTAATATGAAGGCCGTCCTCCTCGTAATTTATTAGTCCCTTCTAGACCCGGCAGTCCGGGGGAAGGAAACTCCTCTTCCTATAAAATGGCTTCCTCATCTCGCTCCTCTCATAAAATGTCTGACCTTCAAGTCTTAACTACCTCACTGGATTTAGCTCCTCCACTTTCATGTGACTATTACATCTGCAGTTATTGGCTAACTTCCTAGGAGCCTTTGTTCCAGAAGCTTCTGCAGAGCTGAGTCACATGGTCAAGCCTACGAGGGGAAGATTAACCCTTTTTGTGCTGCCTCTCAGCAGGTCTCGTAACGTGTTTACAATATCCTATAAACATATAGGAGCTTCAGCCTTCCATTATTTCCACTTTATTCTGGAATTTTATACTTTCAAATAATTATGTTAAAGTGATTTTTCTAAATAAAAATTATGTTTTTATTATTATTTGTCACTTCTATTTTTGCGCCAGGTGTAAATACCAGACGTCTGGTGTACATTTTTGGCTTTGAATATGTCCTACTAAGAAGTGCAACCCAGGAATTAAGGGCAATTTTGGTAAAGTGAAGAAGAGTTGGAAATGTGATGGAGTGACACCAGTAGTGCTACTTTTCATACTTCGGAGGAAGACGTATTAAAGGAATTTGCAGCTCAAATGTTGAAAGCAGCCGTCATGTAGTGTTGTCAAATATTTTTTGTGATCCATGGGCAACTTTATTCCTCTCAGCAGGGGTGGACATATCCTTGGTGCAGCCGCATAGGGGCCCAAGAGGTAAGGAGTCACTTCTCCATGTCCAAAGCATCAAGGAGCGCCTGTCATAGCAGAACTATTGGACTCCAAAGCTCCCATACACTTTTCTTGCACAGGGGCCCTATTGTGTCCACTTTTGCTCCTCAGGTTCCCCCCAATTTATAGCAACTTTAAGATGACAGCACAAGCCTCTCAAAGCTGTTGAGCTCACTGATCAGCCATCAGACAATGACAGACACTGGGAGCAATGAGTATTTTGCTCATTCATCTGGTGATCAGTGCAATTATCATGAAAGCAGAGTTCCAGGGAAGGTTCATTAATGATAATCATGCAGTGTAAATGCCACCTTATCCAAAGACTTGCTCTCTAGATAATGTTTGATAGACGTAGCCTAGATGGACAGGGACAATGATAAGTAGAAAAAAAAATTAAATAATAACGTCAGTAACCTTTGACTCTGTGAATCTTCTTAGCTAGTGCAATTCCTGGCTTATGTTTTGGATGGCACGATGTCAATGCAATAATAACTTTGTGCCAGCCCAGTTGATCAAAGGTAGAGCTGGGAGTGCCAGGAGGTAAGAGAGTTGCAGGGTTCCCACCCATCAGTCACAGATTACTGACCTTATTGCTACTCATCATTGCCCATCCTGCCAGGCTAGGCTATCATTATCAGATTTCTGCAAATCAATTCTCCCAAGTATACCCATTATTGTACCTTACAGAAAGCTGGCCTCTGAAGGGCTCATTTCCTCTTTAATTTATTTGACCGTCATGGTCCTTTCATTCCTCTCTGGCCCACAAGTGGCATGGACTCCTAAGCTGAATGATTAGTGATATTTCTATCTGTAATGAGATAGAGATGTTCTCATTGGGTCTAATTAGAATTTTAAAGATCTCTACAAATAAAGATCATTATAAATTGAGAGTCTGATGGCTTAGATTCCCACAAATCTCAAAAAGTTTAGTCTCATGAATGGCATTTCAGAAGAGTTTCTAGAAATATTTTTCAAGAATTGTTTACGTAGAAATTGACAACTGATTTCATCACATTTTCTTGCTGCAGTTTGTACTCTGTGGTTCTGAGTAGGATTAAGTCAGTGCAGATATAAATGTGTAGAATGTATTATTATGGCGACATGATGGATAGGCGTTCTGTAGGAAGATCGGTTTTGTGCTGCCTAGATAGGTCCACCAGGGTCTTCTCCACTGTTATCTTGATATTATCAAATCATCAGGTTGCTTCTCTCCTCTTCACCTTATTCCTTCCGTTCTTCCGATCATGATGTCCTTCTCCAGTGATTGCTCTTCTCATATGATGTGTCCAAAGAAGGCAAGTCGTAGCTTGGTGATCCTTTCTTCGAGTAACATGTCTGGCTTGATTTGTTCCAAAACTGATTTGGTTGTTCTTCTTGCCATCCATGGTATTGATAACGTGCTTCTCCAGCACCACATTTTGAATGTACATGTGAATATTTTCACCGACAGAGAGCAAGCAAAGATTTTGAAAAAGGGTAAGTATAAACAGACAAGAGAAACATAAGACCTGATTCCCAATGTGACATCTCCACTCATCATTCACAGGACCAATCATCAGAATGCTCAGACTCCATCTTTTCTCATCAGTGGTTTTTATTGCAAATAAATCAAAATAATCAACAACAATTTGTTTAAAAATTCCGGTTCTCTGAGTAAATCTTACTCAATGTACGATTTGTCTTATAAAATTGAATTTCAAAATATTTTAAACATTTCAGAAGTGGACATTTTCTTTAGTCTTTTGGTAGCATGGACAGGCAAATATCCAATCAAAAGCAAGTGCTAAGCAAAACTAGAATGTAATTCTTAAAAAGCTTTATATACAGTATTTGCGACCAATGCAATAAAACAGTAGAATAAAAATAATGCTTCAATTACACCAGATAGATAAAAAAATCACCTAAAAATCACAAAGGCAGAATTCCAGCTTTTTCTCCTCCTTACCATCCAAATAAACATAAAAAATATTCCGTATACCACAATGTTGCTATAATAATCTACTGTACAATTCTCACTTCCCTCACAAACAGACTTTCTCTCCAAATGTCAATTGAACAGAAAATAAAGTCAAGAAAGGCCGTACTGGGCCCCTGGCCCTCAAGGGAGGCCAGCATGACAGGTCATGTGTTCAGGATTTCCTTAGAATTGCACAGGTGATGGAACTAATGCATGAGCAGGTGAAGAAATTATCCCCTGTGCAATTCTAAGGAAATCCTGAAAACTTGAGCTGTTGGTGAGTCTGGAGGACTGGAGTTGAGAAACACTGGCCTATATGGACAAAGGCAATGATAAGTAGAAATAATTAAAGTAATAAGGTCAGTAACTTATGACTGCTAGATGGGAGCCCTGCAAATCTCCATATCTCCCAGGATTCCAGGCTCTGCTTTTGGCTGGCGCGATGTCATTTATGCGTCACACCATATGGATAACGATGTATCAGCCGGACTAATGAAAGTAGGAGTTGAGAATGTCATGAGGTAACGAGATTTACAGGGTTCTCGCCCAGCAGTCCGAGGATACTGATCTTATTACTTTCATTATTTCTGCATTTCATTGCCCTCCATTCCCTTCTAGGTGATCTTTATCGGAGTTTTGCGAGTCAATTCTCCCAACTCTAATCATTTTCGTTACTATTCATTGGAATCTCTTTTCAAGGTGCTCATTGTTGGGCCTTCTCTAGGGCCATTTTTTCACAGCTGCGCTGCAGAATGAGGATATATTTATGATGGCTGAACAAGACAATAGAAAGACCACTGATTACTACACGGAATCCAATCAGTGGTCCATCAATGGCCTGTTTAGACAGAAGGGCCACAATTCTATATTCACAGAACAATCGTTAATATGATTGTTCTGTACCCGTAGATCATCATGGTATCCGCACAACATATCCTTTTTATACAGGACGATGTGCTGCTGAGAATGATGATTGTTAATAGAGCATTTTGTTCATTCGGCCGGTATTTGCCTGTCTGTTTAGTTATGGAACTTTCCAAACCTTTAAAAAACTGCTAAATAGTGATTTCTCAAAGACCCCCATGTTTTCTTCCGAGTTTGGAGAAAAGTTCAAAATGTAAAAAAAGGATCTTTGAAAAAAAATACATTATCGTACATTTTTCTGTATTTTCTAACCCTATCCTTTATTACGTTTAGTGCTAGAGTCATTGTTAGGTTTATAGAGGGGGATTTTACTAGGGTTAAGGTAATAATTGAAGGCTATAAATACCTTCTCAGATATGTTTTATTGTTTATTTCCTCCCTAAATTGAACTTTTAAAATAATGTTCATTAAAAAGTATACTGTTGTGCTGCTGCAGATGTCTGTACGTCCTTTATCCAGCTGACTTATTTTGCAAAACCAATAGAAATCCATCAGAGCTCCTTGTCCTGTCCCACACCTCCCTCTCTTCTCTCAGTGTTAGAGATAGCAGGAGGGAGGGAACTGTACACAGATTAACAGTGGAGAGACTGGAGATGGAGAGTATTTTGGAAGTTAAAGAAAATGGCTATAGAAAAGAAGAAATTACACTACTGGAGATGTGCTGATACAAGGTAAGTGCGGGAAACACTGAATACACTCAAACCTCACATCCAGCCTGTATTACTGAGAGAGACAATCCCACCAGAGAAAAATCAAATCAAAAGCATCTATCAGGCTGCAAACTGGACAGCAGGGGTCCTGAAAACGACTGAAGGAAATAAGATTAAAGACTGAAATGTACACGTGCAAAAATATTATTTTTTTATATCTAAAAGGAGTCCATAATCTTTACATAGTTACATAAAAAGCAACAAAATGCAATAAGAAAAATAAAAAAGTTATTGACCATATTAGTGTGATATTTTACCGTTATATTGGGTTTTATACGTTTTAATATCACGCAAGGTATAATTTACACCGCAGAGCAAGACCACGCCAATTTGTGCTCTGATTAGGAAGAAGCTACTTTAAAAAATTACTTAACCCCTTTACCCCCAAGGGTGGTTTGCACGTTATGGACCGGGCCAATTTTTACAATTCTGACCACTGTCCCTTTATGAGGTTATAACTCTGGAACGCTTCAACGGATCCCGGTGATTCTGACACTGTTTTCTCGTGACATATTGTACTTCATGATAGTGATAAAATTTCTTTGATATTACCTGCGTTTATTTGTGAAAAAAACGGAAAGTTGGCGAAAATTTTGAAAATTTCGCAATTTTCCAACTTTGAATTTTTATGCAATTAAATCACAGAGATGTGTCACACAAAATACTTTAATAAGTAACATTTCCCACATGTCTACTTTACATCAGCATAATTTTGGAACCAAAATTTTTTTTTTGTTAGGGAGTTATAAGGATTAAAAGTTGACCAGCAATTTCTCATTTTTACAACACCATTTTATTTTAGGGACCACATCTCATTTGAAGTCATTTTGAGGGGTCTATATGATAGAAAATACCCAAGTGTGACACCATTCTAAAAACTGAACTCCTCAAGGTGCTCAAAACCACATTCAAGAAGTTTATTAACCCTTCAGGTGTTTCACAGGAATTTTTGGAATGTTTAAATAAAAATTAACATTTAACTTTTTTTCACTAAACATTTACTTCAGCTCCAATTTGTTTTATTTTACAAAGCGTTACAGGAGAAAATGGACCCCAAACGTTGTTGTACAATTTGTCCTGAGTACGCAGATATCCCATAAGTGGAGGTAAACCACTGTTTGGGCTCATGACAGAGCTCGGAAGCGAAGGAGCGCCATTTGACTTTTCAATGCAAAATTAACTGGAATTGAGATGGGACGCCATGTTGCGTTTGGAGAGCCACTGATGTGCCTAAACATTGAAATCCCCCACAAGTGACACCATTTTGGAAAGTAGACCCCCTAAGGAACTTATCTAGAGGTGTGGTGAGCACTTTGACCCACCAAGTGCTTCACAGAAGTTTATAATGCAGAACCGTAAAAATAAAAAATCATTTTTTTTTCACAAAAATTATCTTTTCGCCCCCAATTTTTTATTTTCCCAATGGTAAGAGAAGAAATTGGAATCAAAAAGTTGTTGCAAAATTTGTCCTGAGTACTCTGATACCCCATATGTGGGGGTAAACCACTGTTTGGGCGCATGGGAGAGCTCGGAAGGGAAGGAGCGCCGTTTGACCTTTCAATGCAAAATTGACAGGAATTGAGATGGGACGCCATGTTGCGTTTGGAGAGCCACTGATGTGCCTAAACATTGAAACCCCCCACAAGTGACACCATTTTGAAAAGTAGACCCCCTAAGGAACTTATCTAGAGGTGGGGTGAGCACTTTGACCCACCAAGTGCTTCACAGAAGTTTATAATGCAGAACCGTAAAAATAAAAAATCATTTTTTTTCACAAAAATTATCTTTTCGCCCCCAATTTTTTATTTTCCCAATGGTAAGAGAAGAAATTGGAACCAAAAAGTTGTTGTACAATTTGTCCTGAGTACGCTGATACCCCATATGTGGGGGTAAACCACTGTTTGGGCGCATGGGAGAGCTCGGAAGGGAAGGAGCGCCGTTTGACTTTTCAATGCAAAATTGACAGGAATTGAGATGGGACGCCATGTTGCGTTTGGAGAGCCACTGATGTGCCTAAACATTGAAATCCCTCACAAGTGACACCATTTTGGAAAGTAGACCCCCTAAGGAACTTATCTAGATGTGTGGTGAGCACTTTGACCCACCAAGAGCTTTACAAAAGTTTATAATGCAGAGCCGTAAAAATAAAACAAAAATTTTTTCCCACAAAAATTTTTTTTTAGCCCCCAGTTTTGTATTTTCCCGAGGGTAACAGGAGAAATTGGACCCCATAAGTTGTTGTGCAATTTGTCCTGAGTGCGCTGATACCCTATATGTGGGGGGGGACCACCGTTTGGGCGCATGGGAGGGTTCAGAAGGGAAGGAGCGCCATTTGGAATACAGACTTAGATGGAATGGTCTGCAGGCGTCACATTGCGTTTGCAGAGCCCCTGATGTACCTAAACAGTAGAAACCCCCCACAAGTGACCCCATATTGGAAACTAGACCCCCCAAGGAACTTATCTAGATGTGTTGTGAGAACTTTGAGCCCCCAAGTGTTTCACTACAGTTTATAACGCAGAGCCGTGAAAATAAAAAATCTTTTTTTTTCCCACAAAAATTATTTTTTAACCCCTAGTTTTGTATTTTCTCAAGGGTAACAGGAGAAATTGGACCCCAAAAGTTGTTGTCCAATTTGTCCTGAGTGCGCTGATACCCCATATGTGGGGGGGAACCACCGTTTGGGCACATGGGAGGGCTCGGAAGGGAAGGAGCGCCATTTGGAATGCAGACTTAGATGGAATGGTCTGCAGGTGTCACATTGCGTTTGCAGAGCCCCTAATGTACCTAAACAGTAGAAACCCCCCACAAGTGACCCCATATTGGAAACTAGACCCCCCAAGGAACTTATCTAGATGTGTTGTGAGAACTTTGAGCCCCCAAGTGTTTCACTACAGTTTATAACGCAGAGCCGTGAAAATAAAAAATCTTTTTTTTCCCACAAAAATTATTTTTTAGCCCACAGTTTTGTATTTTCCCAAGGGTAGCAGGAGACATTGGACCCCAAAAGTTGTTGTCCAATTTGTCCTGAGTACGCTGATACCCTATATGTTGGGGTAAACTCCTGAGAGCTCGGAAGGGAAGGAGCACTGTTTTACTTTTTCAACGCAGAATTGGCTGGAATTGAGATCGGACGCCATGTCACGTTTGGAGAGCCCCTGATGTGCCTAAACAGTGGAAACCCCCCAATTATAACTGAAACCCTAATCAAAACACACCCCTAACCCTAATTCCAATGGTAACCCTAACCACACCTCTAACCCAGACACACCCCTAACCCTAATCCCAACCCTATTCCCAACCGTAAATGTAATCTCAACCCTAACCCTAACTTTAGCCCCAACCCTAACTGTAGCCTTAACCCTAACTGTAGCCTTAACCCTAGCCCTAACCCTAGCCCTAACCATAACCCTAGCCCCAACCCTAACCCTAGCCCTAGTCCTAACCCTAACCCTAGCCCTAACCCTAGCCCTAACCCTAGCCCTAACCCTAACCCTAGCCCTAACCCTAATGGGAAAATAAAAATAAATACATTTTTTTAATTTTTTAATTTTTCCCTAACTAATGGGGTGATGAAGGGGGGTTTGATTTACTTTTATAGCGGGTTTTTTAGCGGATTTTTATGATTGGCAGCCGTCACACACTGAAAGACGCTTTTTATTGCAAAAAATATTTTTTGCGTTACCACATTTTAAGAGCTATAATTTTTCCATATTTGAGTCCACAGAGTCATGTGAGGTCTTGTTTTTTGCGGGACAAGTTGACGTTTTTAATGGTAACATTTTCGGGCACGTGACATTTTTTTATCGCTTTTTATTCTGATTTTTGTGAGGCAGAATGACCAAAAACCAGCTATTCATGAATTTCTTTTGGGGGAGGCGTTTATACCGTTCCGCGTTTGGTAAAATTGATAAAGCAGTTTTATTCTTCAGGTCAGTATGATTACAGCGATACCTCATTTATATCATTTTTTTATGTTTTGGTGCTTTTATACGATAAAAACTATTTTATAGAAAAATAATTATTTTTGCATCGCTTTATTCTGAGGACTATAACTTTTTTATTTTTTCGTTGATGATGCTGTGTGGCAGCTCGTTTTTTGCAGGACTAGATGACGTTTTCAGCGGTACCATGGTTATTTATATCCTGCTTTTTGATCACGTGTTATTCCACTTTTTGTTCGGCGGTATGATAATAAAGCGTTTTTTGCCTCGTTTTTTTTTTTCTTACGGTGTTTACTGAAGGGGTTAACTAGTGGGCCAGTTTTATAGGTCGGGTCTTTACGGATGCGGCGATACTAAATATGTGTGCTTTTATTGTTTTTGTTTTTTTTATTTAGATAAAGAAATGTATTTATGGGAATAATATATATATATATTTTTTTCATTATTTAGGATTTTTTTTATTTTTTATTACACAATTGGAAATTTACTTTTTAACTTTTTTACTTTGTCCCAGGGGAAGACATCACCGATCGGTGATCTGACAGTTTGCACAGCACTCTGACAGATCACCGATCTGTCTTAGAGCAGTGCAGCGTTACCAAGTGCCTGCTCTGAGCAGGCACTTGGTAAGCCACCTCCCTCCCTGCAGGACCCGGATGCCGCGGCCATATTGGATCCGGGGCTTGCATCGAGGAAGGAGGTAGGAGACCCTTGGAGCAACGCGATCACATCGCGTTGCTGCGGGGGTCTCAGGGAAGCCCGCAGGGAGCCCCCTCCCTGCGCGATGCTTCCCTGCACCGCCGGCACATCGCGATCATGTTTGATCGCGGTGTGTCGGGGGTTAATGTGTCGGGGGCGGTCCGTGACCACTGCTGGCACATAGTGCCGGATGTCAGCTGCGATAAGCGCTGGACATACTATTCCATCCTTGGGAAGTAGGGCCCACCCCACATGGATGGAATAGTACGTCCATTGTCACAAAGGGGTTAAGAGTTGAAAATATTATTGGGCAACACCACAAGTGTTATTTGTGATACTTTGGAGGGCACCGCACTTTGGGACATTGCAGTATGGATGCAGAAATCATGTAGTGTTGTGAAATATTTTTTGGGATCCATCAGCATCTTTTGTGGACACAGAATAACAACTCGTCACCATGGGCTTCACGGATTGTCGTCCTGTAGACTGTTCTGTAGGAACTTTAGAAAATGGAAATATATTCAACTATTGGCAACAAAGAAATATATGGTAAATGGTGAAGAACTAGTACAGAAAGTCCCAAAAAGTTGCAGAACTTCACGTTCCACAAAGACTAAACGTCACACAGACCCTAAGGCCATGTTCACACAGTGCGTTTTTTACTGCGGAACCGCAGCGTTTTTGCCGCTGCGGTTCCGCAGCTGTTTTCCATGCAGGGTACAGTACAATGTACCCTATGGAAAACAGGAACCACTGTGCACATGATCCTGAATTTCAAAAAAAAAGCCGCGCTGAATAGCTGCGGGAAAAAAGAAGTACCATGTCACTTCTTTTTTCGGAGCCGCAGCGGTTCTGCACCCATAGACCTCCATTGTGAGGTCAAACCCGCAGTAAAACCCGCAGATCAAAAATAGATCTGCGGGTTTTATTGCGGTTCGTGGTGCAGAACCGCTGCAGCAGGAAGTGCGGGGAAGCGGGCGGAAGTGCGTGGGTGGAGTGTGGCTGCCCCGATCCCACCCCCCCATGCTCCGATGCCCCTCCCCCGTGCTCCGATGTCCCCCCCCGTGCTCCGATGCCCCCCCGTGCTCCGATGCCCCCCCCCGTGTCCTAATCTCCCCCCCCCCATATACTTACCCGGCCTCCCGGTGTCCGTCCGGCCGTCTTCTCCCTGGGCGCCGCCATCTTGCAAAATGGCGGGCGCATGCGCAGTGCGCCCGCCGAATCTGCCGGCCGGCAGATTCGCTCCAAAGTGCATTTTGATCACTGAGATATAACCTATCTCAGTGATCAAAATAAAAAAATAGTAAATGACACCCCCCCCTTTGTCACCCCCATTGGTAGGGACAATAAAAAAATTAAGAATTTTTTTTTTTCACTAAGGTTAGAATAGGGTTAGGGTTAGGGGTAGGGTTACGGGTAGGGGTAGGGGTAGGGTTAGGGTTAGGGGTAGGGTTAGGGGTAGGGTTAGGGTTAGGGGTAGGGTTAGGGTATTTTCAGCCATTTTAGCCCTAAAAAGCTTCCTAGGAAACACACAGTCTCTGCATAGAAAACTGCATAAAAAAAGGATCAAAAAACGCATCAAAAAACGCATCAAAAAAGGACAAAAAAAGGACCAAAAAAAGGACCTGCGTTTTCTGCCAAGAGCTGCAGTTTTTTAAAAAACAGTCCTGAAAAAAAAAGGATGGAAATCAGGAACGTGTGAACATACCCTAAACTGTTCATCAGAACCTCAGACACCGCGTTTTCTCATTGATGGGTTTTATTGCATATTAATCAAATTAACGATAAATCAATCATTGATCTGTAAGGGTTAATCACACAATCACAATATAACTGCTCACAGCATGGCGGACGCTGGTGACATTTCCGAGCCTCGTACTGGAATCACAGAGGTGATTATCGGTGAAGATCGGTCACACATGAGGCTCTGGGATGTCACCACGGTGGCCGTAACCAGTGACCCAGTCATCATGGTCCCCATCGTATCACAACCAGGACAGATCATATAATGGTGACTCTACAATGGAGGGGCAGGCACATATATAGGGCTCTTGCCACTATACTACTGTAGATTTATATATTATAGTCCCGGTCCCAAGGGATAAATATTTCCTATACATCATTATACATTAGTAAAGGATCCACCATTACAGTAACAACATTGAGCTCCAAGCTTTTCACATTTGTGCTCCTTGTAATGTAAAATACATTTTTGCATCTCCCCAGGAATCTTAGACTTTTTTCTTCATTGCATTTTCTCATGATTAAGTACATGATACAAAAAATATACCAAATGGTTACTAAATGCATGGAATTTTACACTTCCTGTGGCCTCACCCTTTTTTGTTGGTGATTTTTGACCTTTTAGTCAAGAAAGGTCTGATCTGCACAGGCGATGATTCCCTGGATGGTTCCTGAACTCAGTTGAACGTCAGCTATTGATAGAGGGAATGAGGCGCCAATAATGTTAATAACTCAAGGAGGCGGAGTTCTGTTAAGTGCATTCTTCTACCCATAGCACTAAACACCTCACATCAAAATGTGGAATTCTCAGCTGCTGGCCTGAACTGTCAATCTTCAGGATACCACCCCCTGTAAAGCAGGAAGCCAGGAGTGTGTGCTCCTGAAGAAAAGAAGATGAGAACAAATCCTGTAACCGCTTGGCACATTATGGTCACATAAGAAGTAGGTGCTAATGAAAACAACATCCCACAACCCTGGAAAGCATTGTGTCATGCAGCTGCAGTGCAGTACAGCACAACCTCCACCAGAGGGAGCTTGATAGGGAAGCGAGACTGCACACATTGAGCAGCAGAACCGATGCCACCTAGTGGCAAGAGAGTGGTCAGAAAAGCCGAGTCAGAGCACGAGATAGCACGACAGTACAAAAGGATTAAGGCCTCTTTCACACTCCCATCTTTGGCAATCTGTTGTTTTGGGGAAAAAACGGATCCTGCAAATGTGCATGCAGGATGCATTTTTTCCCATAGACTTGTATTATCGATAGATCGCAACGGATTGCCACAAATCGCATCCGTCGTATTTTGGCGGGCCGTCTTCACAAAAAATGTTCAATGTAACATTTTTTTGTGCGTCGCGTCCGCCATTTTCAACCGCGCATGCGCGGACGAAACTCCACCCCTCCTCCCCAGACTTCAGAATGGGCAGCATATGCATTGAAAAACTTCATCCGCTGCCCACGTCATCCCCAAATTTCACGTCTGTCGGTACATCGGCCTGACACGTAGCGACGGACCCGTACCGACGGAAGTGTGAAAGAGGCCTAAGGCAGAATGGATAGTCAGGACGTAACAAGAGATCAGTAAACCAGGATGAGCAAAATACGGTACAATAGGAACAAACCGAAATGGAGTCAAAAGTCAAGCCAGGAGGTCAGAATCGGAGAATCAAGCAGATCAACAGACAGACACTGGGAAACGGCAGACAGAGGGAGATAACAGACACAGGACAAGTCAGGGTTGACAGCAGGACAAATCAAGGGCTTCCAGAGTCAGGTTCACACGCCGAAGGCAGAAGTATAGCTGACACCACCCTTAGGATACCTGGGAACTAAATAGCAAACCTGATCCCAGAATGAGGCAGAGCAAAGTTAACCCTTGACATGATCTGCCCAGAGAAAGAGCAGACAGGACTAAACTCCAGAATGGATCATGACACATGGACTGGCTGCGAGATTACTGACCCAAACACAACATCTTCATGGACATACATGAAGCTGTCAAGTTCTCAGCAGGAGACTCACGGCCAGTTTGGCATCGCAGTCTGTACTTGGACCATGATATACAGATGACTGAATTCAGCTGAAGGTAATAAAGCCAAACAAAAAAACCCTTATGTTAGAATGGAGCAACACAAGAAAAATTGGTAAAGAAATGCTCAAACTTAGAAACAAACTAAATAAACCCCAATATGATGTTCTAATTTCTGTTGTCACAAGAAGCCGTAAAATAAAGTTATTGTCATTTATACATACAGTGATCAGCATAGACACTTCAGGCCATCAGTTGGCCGGTGTTCTCATACACATTAGAATGTTAGCCAACCCTGGCCGGTTCCCCAACAGGTTCGGCCAACATTAGTCTAGTCTGTATAGTATCTTTTAGCTACTAACACAACCACAAATTATCTCTTCCATGTCAGAGATGTCAATAGACGTTGTTTCATCTTATTATACTGTTAAAATTGCAAAGTGCCTGTAAAAGTAAAGTAAACGGCTGCCCACTCCCCAGACCCACAAGCTTGCTTGTCTCGGGGTAATCCTTGACACTGATCTCTCCTTCAAACCGCATATCCAAGCCATTTCCACTTCCTGCCGCCTTCAACTCAAAACTATTTCACGGATCCGTACATTCCTAACCAAGAATCTGCAAAAACCCTAGTCCATGCCTTCATCATCTCCCGCCTCGACTACTGTTAACTCCTGCTCTGTGGCCTCCCCTCTAACACTCTCGCACCCCTCCAATCTATTCTAAACTCTGCTGCCCGACTAATCCACCTGTTCCCCCGCTATTCCCCGGCCTCTCCCCTCTGTCAATCCCTTCACTGGCTCCCCATTACCCAGAGACTCCATTACAAAACCCTAACCATGACGTACAAAGCCATCCACAACCTGTCTCCTCCATACATCTGTGACCTCGTCTCCCGGTACTTTCCTGCATGCAACCTCCGATCCTCACAAGATCTCCTTCTCTACTCCCCTCTTATCTCCTCTTCCCACAATCACATACAAGATTTCTCTCGCGTATCCCTCCTACTCTGGAACTCTCTACTACAGCATATCAGACTTTCACCTACCATTGAAACCTTCAAAAAGAACCTGAAGACCCACCTCTTCTGACAAGCCTACAACCTGCAGTAACCACCGATCGACCAAATTGCTGCACAACCCGCTCTACCCTCACCTACTGTATCCTCACCCATCCCTTGTAGATTGTGAGCCCTCGCGGGCAGGGTCTTCTCTCCTCCTGTACCAGTTGTGACTTGTATTGTTCAAGATTATTGTACTTGTTTTTATTATGTATACCCCTCCTCACATGTAGAGCGCCATGGAATAAATGGCGCTATAATAATAAATAATAATAATAAAAATAATAAATTTTATAATTTACCAAGTATGACAACACTCCATTCTCCTCTGTAACTCTAGAGTGTACCGAATCCATCCAAAATAAAGTATAAATAATAAATGTTTATTAATTACTCACAAAAATGCTAAAAACATATGACAGAAGGAAATACAATTCAGATAATAAACAGGTGGTGTCTTAGTTACATATAAAAAATTAGTGGCAGATTAAAAATAGGCTAATAAGCCTCTAGCTCCAATGGAGAAATGTATAGCAGATTTTACATATAAATATATACAAAATAAAGATGGTAGCTATACTCCACTGCTTGGAAAAGTCACTTACATGTAAATAATGAATCTTGTAAAAGTCTAAAGAAACATAATTTCTATAAATCATTGGAAAACTAAGCAATGAAAAAATAGTTTCCATCTACAATACAACAGCTCGATCTGCTGTGCAAAAGCCTATAAGGTGCTAGTTGTTATAAGTAATGTGTTAGTGGCTTTAGATATGCAAATGTAAACAAATGTACCAAAAATGCAAAAAAGGAGAAAATAGCCCGTCATGAAAAATGCAATAAAATGCTGGTGTAACAGAATATATTATTTATAGCATAGAATAAATAAGTGCTATTGAGAATGCACATCTATAAATGCATGGGTTGCAAGAAATGATTTTTATGTTTAAATAATGAATGTGGCTACTAAGGAAAGGAAATGATAGTAAATCAAAGTAAGATAATATATTTACCACCAGTCACCCCGACGCGCGTTTCCCCTTTTGGCTTCCTCATGAAGGGTATGCGTGGAGGAGCCATGCCTGTATTTTATATATGGACAGACAGTATATGGAATCCCTTTCCAGTAGCATTAGTAGCTGTGTGCTCCTCTGATGTGGGGCGCCAGCATCACCTGCAATTACATCTGGCAGCTCTGTACTGCGCTGACGTAGGTCGCCGCCATCACCTCAATCTCCGACCGCGGCATCAGACGGCGTCCCGATGCGTCCCCCATGCGCACCTACCCTCAAGAAGATGCGTCACAAGGAGGGCGGGGCTGGTATGGCGTCGTATAGACACGTTGCCCTAGAGATGGCGACAACAACATCCACCGCAAGAAAAGGGCTCCCAGTGGAAAACTAGGGCACAATAACACCATTTTGTGGTTGTATAGCTTTCTATGGGGACATTAAATGATCAAACATAATATATAGAGAAAAGTAAAGAAATTATGAGTAGAAAAGTAAAAAAATGCAAAAAAAAATATATAAATAAAAATGAATAACAATAAAAACTAATTATCTTGTCGGTTCTCTGGAGAAATGAAAGCATAGATGTCGCCCCTCTCACTGGTGCTCCCTATTGGCTGATTACTCCACCAGTCATATTCTAATCTTAGTCACTCGGTAGATTTCTTCTGTGGTGACGATTCCTCTTAGCTCCTCCCTGATATCTTTATAGCACCACCACATACATATAACACAGCATGTAGAGGCTCGGAGAAGGCAGCAGTGAAGGTGTGTAAGTGTCTGATGGGGTCACACAGCTCATAAAAGGACAACTGCCCGGCCTCATAATCCAGACATACCCTGAACCTACCACTGGAGATCCCGTGAGGTAACCGGATCTCATTACTGTCATGTCTCACTGAATACTGATTATTACACCACAACCTTCCATATAAACCCCAGGACTTGTTATTATTTCCAATAGATGACTGATGCTCCCTCCTGTCTATACTGGGGTAACACATCCCCACTCTCCAACCCCCTGATCCACTGCTCTCCACATCCCAGTAATGTCGTCCTGAGGTAAATCTCCTCCCGCTCATCACCTGATAATACTGGAATCTTTCTGCTGTTTCTGGACGATTCTCCGTTATTAGTGTCCTGGTCGCAGTTTTCAGGTCGTCTGATATAAGGAGATTATTAGCAGCCGTGTTTACATCCAGTAATATGTCTGCAGGATCCTGAACATGGAAGATCACATTTATATCTCTTATCATAGCAGATAATGTGTGTGATATGTGTGAGATCAGCTCCGCACCCCAAACACTTCCATCATCTCCTCCTCTGTCCTCATCACTTCCATCATGTCCCCATCTGTCCTCATCATCTTCCTCCTCAGGATCACATAAGTCACCGCTGTCTGGTTCCTGTAAGACAGTCAGTGGATCCATCATGTTACACAGCTCCTCAATGTGTCTCATCTTCCTGGACAGCTCGTCCATCTTTATTTCCAGATTCTGGATCACATTAGACAGTGACAGTGACGTCTTCTCTTTCTGTCTTTTGATATCACTCAGGATCTTCTTCTCCAGGTCGTCCACCCATGTCCTGATATATATACACAGGACAGTGACTCTCTCGGCTTCTCCAGCTGCTTTTTCTTGAGCTTTTCTCTTGCGTTCCTCCAGACTGCAGACTCTTTCTTCAGTCTTCATTCTCTTTGTGATCAGTTTCTGTAAAATATGTCTCAGTATACCCTTTTTATTCCCAGAGACCCCATCCAGCATCTCCACTCGGTGTCCCCGATGTTCTCCAACCAAACTGCAGGACACACAGATACAAGCACCGTCCACAGTACAGTAATATTCCAGGATCTTCCTATGGATGGAGCATTTTCTGTTTTTCAGGGAAGTGCTGGGTTCTGTTAGGACGTGATCTGTTGCTGTTTCTATGTGAACTTTCAGGTGTTTATCACATAGAGAAGCTTCACACATGAGACAGGATTTAGCAGCAGGTACCGGAGAGTCCACACAGTAAGTGCAGCAGATCCCGGTGATCTCCTCCTGATGTGTCTGGGTAGCAAGGAAATTCTTCACTATATTACACAGAGTTATGTTCTTCTGTAGTGGAGGCCGCTTGTGAAATCTTACTCTACATTCAGGACAGGAATATTCTCCATACCCGCCCTCTGTATCCCGCACTCCATCAATACAGACCCGGCAGAAGTTGTGTCCACATCTCAGGGTTAAGGGATCTGTATAAATGTCCTTACAGATAGCGCAGATCAGTTCCTTTCTTAGACCATCAGACGCCATCGCTCAGAGCAGAATGAAGAAAGAAGACATGTGTGATTCATACTTACCAGAAAAGGCGCGGCTAAACGTGTTCTTCTGGTTTTATTCTAAGTTCAGTGATAACGAGGATCATTTTTGTAGCCTGGGCTGAATTGTGATTTTTTTTTTTCCTTTTTCTCTGAGAAAATAACCTGAGCTGCACTTGTGGCACCCCAAAAGTTCGGGTACTACATTAGTGCTGCCTTCCTCTCGGGGAGGGTAGTGCTATGCCTGGAGACAAGTGAGATTCCCTTTGGCAGGTTATCACACACACACCTTCCAAATCCAGGCCAGGAGGGGGAGTTCAAAACCCTATTTTAGGACAGCTTCCCTGTATAAAGATCTTGGTTTGGAGGAGGATCATGGGGAGTCTGTAGCAGACAGGAAAGAAGCAAAGGAGAGATTTCAGGGCTCAAGGAGGCTGAGAATAAGCCTCTGAGGAGTCAGTGTACAGTGACCGGGTATTGGGAGCCCAAGGTTAGAGTGAAACTACAAGACACTTAGCAGAACCAAAGGGCATAAGATCATACAGACATTGCCCAAATTACACCTATGGCACAGCATCCTGGAGCCTGGAGTCACCATGTTAAAACCCCAGAAGGTACGGCTCAAGCTCCCTGCCATACAGGTACCTCTCCCAGGACTGGAGAAAGAACTAAAAGAATTAGGACCTTGTTTGGAATACTTCAGGCAGCAAGGGACTTTAGCAAGCACAGAGTGGAAGGCTCCTAACCTGACTTGCTAAGAGGTTTCCGCTTGTTTCCGGGCTGCTTGGACTCCTATGTACCTGTTGCCGGTGCCCTGGACTGTGGCTTGCCAACTGTAGTAAGCCAGGTAAAGACTTACTACTCATGTCCTATCATTATTCACTGGCACATACCATCAACGCCTTACACCTTAGGACCCCTTGGGACTCCACTTCACCTGTGGGAAGTGTACCATCAGTGCTGCAACATCCCCAGAGGACCCCTTTAACGCAGCTTCGGTCCCACTATTGATGGAAAACCACAGGTGCTACCGTGACATCCCCTTTAAGACCGGACCCGGTACTGAGAACCCCACTGCCCTGGTGGGCGACTCAACTTTGACATCGCAAACAAGATTTCGTGCCCTGGCATTGCCGGGTACTGTGTGCCAGAGACTGTGAAATTTTGCCGCCAAAACCCGCCATTGCTGCGTCACGTGGAGCGTGAGGGGAGGAGACGTACCTTCGTGGGCCGAGCCGGCCGAAAAGAGCGTGAAACAGGAGAAATGGGAGCCACGCTGCCTGGAACGCCAAGTGAAGACGCCGTACAGTGAAGCCAGAAGTGAGGGTGCCGCAAAGTGCTGGACAGAGCACCCGAGGAACCGCTGCAGACTTCGGAGAGGAGACCCCGGCTTTTACTAGGTTAGCAAGGGGGAAGAGCCATGTCTGAGGAGGATTGGCAGCGGTCGCAGCCACAGGCCCCATAGCACCCCCAGGCCCAGCGGCGGACGCACCCACAGGCCTAGTGATGCCCCCAGGCCCCTCGGCGGATGCAGCTGCAGGCCCCGTACCGCTTCCAAGCCCCACAGAGCCCGCAGCTCCAACAAACCGGCTGGACACCGCCACAGCTACAGTGCCCATCATGCCCCTGTCCATGCCGTATATACCTGGAGCAGCATGGCTTCCACAGTATTCCGGAGAGTCCCATACATTAAATGACTTTAAGGGAAGGCTCTGCAGCCTATTTGAAGTTTATCCGCTGACAGAGCATCAGAAAATCAACATCTTAACTGGCCAACTGATTGGTGCGGCCCTAAGAGAGATAACATCCTGGCCAGATGTGGAAAAAAGGACTGTGCAGCAGATCTTTGCTAAATTCGAAGTCACCTTTGACACCCGCACCGCGGCAGAAATAAAAATGAAGTTCTTCGGGTGTAGGCAGAGAGCACAAGACAGCATACGGGACTATGCCCTTAATTTGCAAGAGACACTTCGGGCCATCAAACTGGTTGACTCTAGCAACGTACAGGATGGAGATAGTCTCCTAAAAGAGCAGTTCATTGAGGGACTCCTGTCCAGCACCCACAGGACTCAGCTAGGCATCCTGGTCTTGCAAAACCCTGACCTGGACTTTGCACAATTGGTGCTGCACGACCCTCAGCCCAGCCGCACAGTGCCCCCTAAGTGTTCAGCCCTCATGTACCACCAGGAGGTGGCATCATATCCTTAGGTCCCTGTTGAGGCCGATGCACAGGTCCTAGATGATGATTCTTCCACAGGACTACACCTCCAGGTGCAAGAGCTGACCAAACGTGTTGCTGCATTAGCCAAGACCCTACAGTCTCTACAGGAATCCCCTACAGAGAAGATCAAGCTGGCTTCCAGGCCGGAGGACGTCCCCTGGTGATGCTATCACCAGGATGGATGACCCATCTGCCGCCGCTGCAACCAGGCAGGACACATTGCAAGATACTGTCATTTAGACGAGCGACCACCTTTGGCAGAGGGCCAACCCCCAGGAATAGGACGACCAGGCCCACACAACTGGCGAGCCAAGTACGTCGGAGGACGATCAGTTCTCCCCATTGTGATCGACGGCATCCCAATGAATACTTTGTTGGACACTGGTTCTCAGGTTACAACTATGCCTTACATTCTTTATAAGCGTTATTGGGCTGACACAGACATTACCGTGGTCCAGATAGTGATTTAATCAGAGTTGCCAGTAATGGTCAGCCTTTGCCGCAGGTGGGATACAAGGAGGTCACCATTAAAGTGGGGTGAGTGAAATTAAAGGCCCAAGGAATGGTGATTGTTGATATTGACTGAAGTGAATGTAACCCTATGATGACCATTGGTACTAATGTTATTGAAAATTGTCTTGCCGAGGTTATTGTCTTTTTACAACAGGTGGCTGAAACTTCAGGTTCCAGTGAGCAGAGAGTCCTGCAAATGGAAATCAGAGCCCTGGTGCAGAGACAACAGGTAGAACTGTCTGGTGGAGAAATTGGACGTGTCACAGTGAGTGATCCGACCCCCATTGCAATACCCCCCAGGAGTGAAATGTTGATATGTCGGGCAGCAATAGGTATCAGAGGTAAAGACTACCAGGCCCTGGTAGAACCTGTGCATTCAGATAGTAGGCTCACAATCCTGACAGCCAGAGGGGTGGTTGAAGTCCGTAAGGGTAGGGTACCAGCAGGGCCGTATTTAGAGTTTCTGCTGCCCTAGGCACTTTTAGTGCTGCCTCCCCCTTTGGTGAGTATGACACTATCGGCAGTGACTTTGGCAAAAATCGCTGATGTGAAAGTCGCCTTTTGCAGCAGATCCGACAGTTTTTCCGCATCTGCCGCGTAATGGATCACTTAGGGCAACACTGCGTTCGGCCTCATTCATTCCCTATGGGACTTACAGACATGTGCGGCTCTTGCGGTTTTGCCGCCATCCGGCAAATGCGGTACTTGCAGCAATGAGAAAAAACACTACTAGCAGTGTTTTATGTATCATCGTAAGTGCAAAACCGCAATTGCCGCACATGTTCGCAAGTAGCCATCATTACCTGTCCCTGCACCTTGCTAGCTCATCCCTATCCAACCCTCCCTGACCTAAAACTACACTATAAAGCTTCAGAAAAGCAATTTATTAACTGCCATATTCCTATGATAATGAGGGCTCTAGGCTACGGCGTAGACTGGGACGGGCAGTCTCCGGGTCTCCATCCTCTCTGTGCACACCCTCAGTCCCTGCCTCACTGCCTGTGCACAGACCACCCTCCACCGCACCCGGTAATCACCGCTCGCAGTAGCATACCAGCAGAGGTGTATCTAGGGTTTCTGGCACCCGGGGAAAGAATTCATTTTGGTGCCCCCCCTCCGCCAAGGACATATGTGATTTGCACACTCAGTCATGTGCCCACGAGCTCCTCTCCCTAATGCTCTCAATGTTCAGTGAAAAACTAAGAGAAGCAGAAGAGAAGCTCGATGTCGCAGGACCATAAGAGTATGTGTCCACGTTCAGGATTGCATCAGGATTTGGTCATGATTTTTCATCAGTATTTGTAGCCAAAACCAGGAGTGGAACAATTAGAGGAAAACTATAATAGAACCATATGCTCCACTTCTGTATTTATCACCCACTCCTGGTTTTGGCTACAAATACTGATGTAAAATACTGACCAAATCCTGATGCAATCCTGAACGTGGACACACACCCTAAGTCTGAAAAATCGCATATGAGTGACGTGTCCATGTGACGACTACTGGAACTTGCAGAGCTGAATCCTGACATCGCAGCTTCTGAATTCTCACAACGCATGCACTGCACTTTTAGGATTCTCCCTTGCCGGTGGACAGTCATGTCAGCACAAGTATGTGATTTGTAGACTTCTGACCACATTCTGACTAGATGTGCCCGGCCTCGCTCAGTTCATTTTCATTGACGGAGGTCACGCATGTCTAGTCAGCACGTGATCGCATTAATGTAAATCCCCAGCATGAGAGAATCCTGACAGCGTGCAGTGTGCACTGTGAGAATTCAGAAGTCTGCAGTCACAAAGAATGACTGCAGACTCATCACAAGCCTGGACATCCCCTTTAAAAGGGACTCTGTCACCTGAATTTGGAGGGAACAATTTTCAGCCATAGGGGTGGGGTTTTCGGGTGTTTGATTCACCCTTTCCTTACCCGCTGGCTGCATGCTGGCTGCAATATTGGATTGAAGCTCATTCTCTGTCCTCCATAGTACACGCCTGCGCAAGGCAAGATTGCAGATTGTGCAGGTACAGTATGTACTACGGAGGACAGAGAATGAGCTTCAATCCAATATTGCAGCCAGCATGCAGCCAGCGGGTAAGGAAAGGGTGAATCAAACACCCGAAAACCCCACCCCTATGGCTGAAAATTGTTCCCTCCAAATTCAGGTGACAGTGTCCCTTTAAATCTCCTAACATATATAAAAACATGAGAGTTAGCATCACAAATAACATTTACATCCAGGTACCTGATAGATGACGTCGCCTCTGGAGCCGTTCTCCTTTTCTTCATCTTGTCCAGATCCCATGATGAGTTTTCTCATCCACAGCCGTCTCTGCAGACTTCCATCTTCGCCGCTCTTTTGCAGAAAGTCTCCACATGACGCCCTTAAAGATACAAGTGTCATTATAATGCTCCCAAATAAAAAATTGCCCCTCACTATATTGTCTGCACAAAGTATGACCCCCACACTGTCCCTCTTATGGTACATGCTCTTCACACTGTCCTCTCCTTTCTATACCAGTCCCCTCTTCACACTGTCCTCTCACACTGTGTCCCCCTTATAGGGCCCAGTATTTATACTCCATATTTATACTCCATCCTCCCACACTGCGTTCATGCCTCCCCCATCCTCCCACCCTGCGTTCATGGCTCCCCCATCCTTCTCCCCTGCAAGCATGGCTCCCCCATCCTCCCACTCTGCGTTCATGGCTCCCCATCCTTCTCCCCTGCGTTCATGGCTCCCCCATCCTTCTCCCCTGCGTTCATGGCTCCCCCATCCTCCCACTCTGCGTTCATGGCTCCCCCATCCTCCCACTCTGCGTTCATGGCTCCCCCATCCTCCCACTCTGCGTTCATGGCTCCCCATCCTTCTCCCCTGCGTTCATGGCTCCCCATCCTTCTCCCCTGTATGCACGGCTCCCCATCCTTCTCCCCTGTATGCACGGCTCCCCATCCTTCTCCCCTGTGTGCACGGCTCCCCATCCTTCTCCCCTGTGTGCACGGCTCCCCATCCTTCTCCCCTGTGTACATGGCTCCCCATCCTTCTCCCCTGTGTGCACGGCTCCCCATCCTTCTCCCCTGTGTGCACGGCTCCCCATCCTTCTCCCCTGTATGCACGGCTCCCCATCCTTCTCCCCTGTGTACATGGCTCCCCATCCTTCTCCCCTGTGTGCACGGCTCCCCATCCTTCTCCCCTGTGTGCACGGCTCCCCATCCTTCTCCCCTGTGTGCACGGCTCCCCATCCTTCTCCCCTGTGTGCACGGCTCCCCATCCTTCTCCCCTGTGTACATGGCTCCCCATCCTTCTCCCCTGTGTGCACGGCTCCCCATCCTTCTCCCCTGTATGCACGACTCCCCATCCTTCTCCCCTGTATGCACGGCTCCCCATCCTTCTCCCCTGTATGCACGGCTCCCCATCCTTCTCCCCTGTGTGCACGGCTCCCCATCCTTCTCCCCTGTATGCACGACTCCCCATCCTTCTCCCCTGTATGCATGGCTCCCCATCCTTCTCCCCTGTATGCATGGCTCCCCATCCTCCTCCCCTGTGTGCACGGCACCCCACTTTTTTCCCTGTCATACTTACCTCTCACCGGCGCGCAGCACAGAACTTCCTGGCATCTCAGCGTCTTCCTTCCTGTCTTCAGCGGTCACATGGTAGCGCTAATTAAGGGTGATGAATATGCGCATATTCATCACCCTTAATGATCGGTACCATGTGACCGCTGAAGACAGGACGGCGCTGAGACGCAGTTGCAGCCACCGCTGGAGGAAGGTGAGTATTACGTCTTCAGGGAGGGAGGGAAGGGGGCGGGAAGGAGGGAGGAGGGGGGGCGGGAAGGGGGGAGGGAGGAGGGGGGGCGGAAACTTGACCCCGGAGTTTTATAAAATAAAAAAAAAAAAAAAAAGGAAAAAACCTAGCTCAAGGGCGCCCCCCCGCATCCCGCCGCCCTAGGCACGTGCCCTCAAGTGCCTAGTGGCAAATACGGCCCTGGGTACCAGTATGTGTTCTCAACTGTGGAGAGAAGGAGGTTCACTTAACCAGATATGCCACACTTGCCAAACTGTTTACTGTTGACAATAATGTAATACAGACAACAGAACCCTTGGTCCCATCCAACCAGGCGGAGGACAATGGCTCTGCAGAACAATTAGAGGATTGGTGCGAGAAGCTACAAGTGGGCACAGATTCTACCCATCACACCAGAAACATGGGGCTTACCGAGTAGTCCATGAGTATGAACAAGTATTCAGTAAACATCCACTAGATTTTGGGCAGGTAAAAAGGGTACAACAACATATCCCCACGGGAAGTCATCCACCCATTAAGGAGAGGTACCGGCCTGTACTTCCAGCTCATTACCAGTGTCCAAAAGTATGTTGCGAGAGATGAAGGAGGCTGGGGTAATCAGAGATAGTTGTAGCCCCTGGGCAGCTCCATTAGTCCTCATCAGGAAAAAGGACGGCACATTGAGAATTTGTGTAGATTATAGGCAGATAAACCGCATTACACAAAAGGATGCATACGCGTTGCCTAGAATAGAAGAGTCATTAGCTATCTTAAAATCTGCTAACTACTTTTCTACCTTGGATCTCACCAATGTGTACTGGCAGGTTCCCGTAGCAGAGGTGGATATGGAGAAGACAGCATTCACAACACCAATGGGTCTCGCTGAATTTAATTACATGCCGTTTGGACTGTGAAACACCCCAGGAACATTTCAGAGAATGATGGAGTACTGTCTCGGGCACAAGAACTTCAAAACCGTCTTGTTGTACCTGGATGATGTTATTGTCTTCTCCAAGACTTATGAGGACCACCTGAAGCACCTGCCCGAGGTGTTTGAAGCCCTGTCCAACTTTGGCTTGAAGGTAAAACCATCTAAATGTCACATGTTGAAATCCAAAGTGCAGTACCTGGGCCATGTGGTGAGCTCTGAAGGAGTGGCACCAGACCCTGAAAAGGTCACCGAGATCAAGAACTGGCCGAAACTCAGTAACATCCATGAAGTCCGACAGTTCCTCGGGTTGGTAGGCTACAACAGAATATTTATTAAAGACTTCACCAAGATAGTCGCACCACTGCAAGACCTGTTAGTAGGCCAATCTAAGAAAACCAAGGGTAAGAATATATTCCAGGTGCCTTCTGGGAGAAGCGAAGTCTCCCTAAGCTAGAAGATCGTTGGGTACAGCCGGGACCAGCTGCTTCGAAAGCATCACCAAACCAGGGATTCAAGCTTCAGGAGGCTAATTTGCATATTCCAGGTGCCTTCTGGGAGAAGCGAAGTCTCCCTAAGCTAGAAGATCGTTGGGTGCAGCCGGGACCAGCTGCTTCGAAAGCATCACCAAACCAGGGATTCAAGCTTCAGGAGGCTAATTTGCATATTCCAGGTGCCTTCTGGGAGAAGCGAAGTCTCCCTAAGCTAGAAGATCGTTGGGTACAGCCGGGACCAGCTGCTTCGAAAGCATCACCAAACCAGGGATTCAAGCTTCAGGAGGCTAATTTGCATATTCCAGGTGCCTTCTGGGAGAAGCGAAGTCTCCCTAAGCTAGAAGATCGTTGGGTACAGCCGGGACCAGCTGCTTCGAAAGCATCACCAAACCAGGGATTCAAGCTTCAGGAGGCTAATTTGCATATTCCAGGTGCCTTCTGGGAGAAGCAAAGTCTCCCTAAGCTAGAAGATCGTTGGGTACAGCCGGGACCAGCTGCTTCGAAAGCATCACCAAACCGCGCGCCGTAAGGACATTATTGCAAGAGAGCTTGGCTGAGTAGATTACACAAGAACGAAAACACACAGCAAGTCAGCAGGATCTAGGAGCAACATGGCAGATGTGACAACCTACATGGTGAGCTGCAGCATGTGCTACATGTTCACAGATCGACCAGAAGAAGAATCCAATTTCACCTGTCAGAAGTGTAGACTAGTGGCCCTTTTAGAAGAAAAGGTGCGGGGTCTGGAAGAAAGAATAGCAACTTTGAAACTCATCAAAGAGAATGAAGACTTTCTAGACAGAACAGAAGCATCTCTACTGGTCACAGAAGGTGCAAAAAGTGTCAGAGAACCTCCAAAAGCAGATGAGTGGAAGCATGTGACCAAAAGAAGCAAGAAGACCATGGAGAAATCACCAACCACACAACTGAAGAACCGATATCAAATCTTTGTAGAGGATGAAGATGGCACACCTAAGAATGAAGCAATACCAGCAAGCAAAAAAGAAAAGGGCACACAGCAACAAGTGACAGCAAAAAGTACAGCCAAGAAGCAACGAAGAGTGGTGGTGGTGGGAGACTCACTACTGAGAGGCACCGAAGCAGCCATCTGCAGACCGGACATAACTGCAAGAGAAGTATGCTGCCTTCCAGGTGCGATGATCAAGGATGTGACCGATAGGATACCAAAGCTCTTCAGCTCCAAGGACGTCCACCCATTTCTTCTGATACATGTTGGCACCAATGACACGGCAAGGAAGGACCTACCGACAATCTGCAAGGACTTTGAAGAGTTGGGGAAGAAAGTAAAGGAACTGGATGCACAGGTAGTTTTTTCTTCTATCCTTCCAGTAGACGGGCATGGCACCAGGAGATGGAACAGGATCCTTGATGCAAACAACTGGCTAAGACGATGGTGCAGACAACAAGGATTTGGATTCCTGGACCACGGTGTGAATTACTGGTATGATGGACTCCTCGCCAGAGACGGACTACACCTCAACAAACCTGGGAAACACACATTCGCCAGAAGACTCGCTACACTCATCAGGAGGGCGTTAAACTAGAAGAAGAGGGGACGGGAAGAAAAACATTAGACTCGAACAAAGACGACCCAGGAAAACATACTCAGAAGGGAGGTAAGAACATTTCTAAAACAATCCACAGTGAGGAGATTGGAACAAAACAAAATCCTCTAAACTGCATGCTCGCAAACGCCAGAAGCCTGACAAACAAGATGGAAGAACTAGAAGCAGAAATATCTACAGGTAACTTTGACATAGTGGGAATAACCGAGACATGGTTAGATGAAAGCTATGACTGGGCAGTTAACTTACAGGGTTACAGTCTGTTTAGAAAGGATCGTAAAAATCGGAGAGGAGGAGGGGTTTGTCTCTATGTAAAGTCTTGTCTAAAGTCCACTTTAAGGGAGGATATTAGCGAAGGGAATGAGGATGTCGAGTCCATATGGGTTGAAATTCATGGAGGGAAAAATGGTAACAAAATTCTCATTGGGGTCTGTTACAAACCCCCAAATATAACAGAAAGCATGGAAAGTCTACTTCTAAAGCAGATAGATGAAGCTGCAACCCATAATGAGGTCCTGGTTATGGGGGACTTTAACTACCCGGATATTAACTGGGAAACAGAAACCTGTGAAACCCATAAAGGCAACAGGTTTCTGCTAATAACCAAGAAAAATTATCTTTCACAATTGGTGCAGAATCCAACCAGAGGAGCAGCACTTTTAGACCTAATACTATCTAATAGACCTGACAGAATAACAAATCTGCAGGTGGTTGGGCATTTAGGAAATAGCGACCACAATATTGTGCAGTTTCACCTGTCTTTCACTAGGGGGACTTGTCAGGGAGTCACAAAAACATTGAACTTTAGGAAGGCAAAGTTTGAACAGCTTAGAGATGCCCTTAATCTGGTAGACTGGGACAATATCCTCAGAAATGAGAATACAGATAATAAATGGGAAATGTTTAAGAACATCCTAAATAGGCAGTGTAAGCAGTTTATACCTTGTGGGAATAAAAGGACTAGAAATAGGAAAAACCCAATGTGGCTAAACAAAGAAGTAAGACAGGCAATTAACAGTAAAAAGAAAGCATTTGCACTACTAAAGCAGGATGGCACCATTGAAGCTCTAAAAAACTATAGGGAGAAAAATACTTTATCTAAAAAACTAATTAAAGCTGCCAAAAAGGAAACAGAGAAGCACATTGCTAAGGAGAGTAAAACTAATCCCAAACTGTTCTTCAACTATATCAATAGTAAAAGAATAAAAACTGAAAATGTAGGCCCCTTAAAAAATAGTGAGGAAAGAATGGTTGTAGATGACGAGGAAAAAGCTAACATATTAAACACCTTCTTCTCCACGGTATTCACGGTGGAAAATGAAATGCTAGGTGAAATCCCAAGAAACAATGAAAACCCTATATTAAGGGTCACCAATCTAACCCAAGAAGAGGTGCGAAACCGGCTAAATAAGATTAAAATAGATAAATCTCCGGGTCCGGATGGCATACACCCACGAGTACTAAGAGAACTAAGTAATGTAATAGATAAACCATTATTTCTTATTTTTAGTGACTCTATAGCGACAGGGTCTGTTCCGCAGGACTGGCGCATAGCAAATGTGGTGCCAATATTCAAAAAGGGCTCTAAAAGTGAACCTGGAAATTATAGGCCAGTAAGTCTAACCTCTATTGTTGGTAAAATATTTGAAGGGTTTCTGAGGGATGTTATTCTGGATTATCTCAATGAGAATAAGGCTACGTTCACATTAGCGTTGCATTTTCTTGCGTCCGACGCTAGCGTCGGAAACGACGCACGTGTCGAAAAACGCAACCAAAAAAACGCACGCACATTAGCGGAACGCTAATGTGAACGTAGCCTAACTGTTTAACTCCATATCAGCATGGGTTTATGAGAAATCGCTCCTGTCAAACCAATCTAATCAGTTTTTATGAAGAGGTAAGCTATAGGCTGGACCACGGTGAGTCATTGGACGTGGTATATCTCGATTTTTCCAAAGCGTTTGATACCGTGCCGCACAAGAGGTTGGTACACAAAATGAGAATGCTTGGTCTGGGGGAAAATGTGTGTAAATGGGTTAGTAACTGGCTTAGTGATAGAAAGCAGAGGGTGGTTATAAATGGTATAGTCTCTAACTGGGTCGCTGTGACCAGTGGGGTACCGCAGGGGTCAGTATTGGGACCTGTTCTCTTCAACATATTCATTAATGATCTGGTAGAAGGTTTACACAGTAAAATATCGATATTTGCAGATGATACAAAACTATGTAAAGCAGTTAATACAAGAGAAGATAGTATTCTGCTACAGATGGATCTGGATAAGTTGGAAACTTGGGCTGAAAGGTGGCAGATGAGGTTTAACAATGATAAATGTAAGGTTATACACATGGGAAGAGGGAATCAATATCACCATTACACACTGAACGGGAAACCACTGGGTAAATCTGACAGGGAGAAGGACTTGGGGATCCTAGTTAATGATAAACTTACCTGGAGCAGCCAGTGCCAGGCAGCAGCTGCCAAGGCAAACAGGATCATGGGGTGCATTAAAAGAGGTCTGGATACACATGATGAGAGCATTATACTGCCTCTGTACAAATCCCTAGTTAGACCGCACATGGAGTACTGTGTCCAGTTTTGGGCACCGGTGCTCAGGAAGGATATAATGGAACTAGAGAGAGTACAAAGGAGGGCAACAAAATTAATAAAGGGGATGGGAGAACTACAATACCCAGATAGATTAGCGAAATTAGGATTATTTAGTCTAGAAAAAAGACGACTGAGGGGCGATCTAATAACCATGTATAAGTATATAAGGGGACAATACAAATATCTCGCTGAGGATCTGTTTATACCAAGGAAGGTGACGGGCACAAGGGGGCATTCTTTGCGTCTGGAGGAGAGAAGGTTTTTCCACCAACATAGAAGAGGATTCTTTACTGTTAGGGCAGTGAGAATCTGGAATTGCTTGCCTGAGGAGGTGGTGATGGCGAACTCAGTCGAGGGGTTCAAGAGAGGCCTGGATGTCTTCCTGGAGCAGAACAATATTGTATCATACAATTATTAGGTTCTGTAGAAGGACGTAGATCTGGGTATTTATTATGATGGAATATAGGCTAAACTGGATGGACAAATGTCTTTTTTCGGCCTTACTAACTATGTTACTATGTTACTATGTTACTAAGAATACCCCATTTGACTGGAAGGATCCTTCAATCGGTTGAAGTTAGCTCTCACAGGAGATGAGGTACTGACCTACCCAGAATATGACCAACCGTTTGTGCTGTACACGGATGCCAGCAACGTGGGATTGGGAGCAGTACTGTCCCAGGTACAGAAAGGCAAGGAAAGGGTAATTGCTTACGCCAGCAGGAAGCTACAGAAAGGAACCCCAAAAATTATAGTTCCTTTAAGCTGGAGTTCCTCGCCATCGTCTGGGTGGTAACAGAGAGGTTCAAGCACTACCTGGCCTCAGCAAGATTCACAGTTTACACGGACAACAATCTGCTGACTCACCTGGAGATGGCAAAACTAGGTGCCTTGGAGCAGCGATGTATGGCCCAGTTGTCCAACTATGAATTCACCATCAAGTACCGTGCAGGGCACAAGAATGCCAACGCCGATGCGGTATCCAGGATGCCCAACTTACGAGAGGTGGAAGAGGATTCAGAGGTACTGGAAGAGGTAGAGTTACCAGCTTTCCATCGCCCTGGAGCAACTCAGTACTCTCATTATATAAGGAACAGGCGCAATAACAAACAACAAGCCACACTGAACCCATTGATCCACCATGGATGGGCAGAGACCCAGGACAGTGACCCCGCGGTCCATCTGGTGAAAGAGCTGCTGACCCAGGCAGATTCACACCATGGTCCAGATGATTTACAAGAGACGCAACAACTGTGAAAGGAGAAAGGCAAATTATTTATCTACGATGGTAAGCTGTGCCTGAGAAACATCGACCCACACACTCATGAGTTAGTCTGGCAGATAGTGGTCCCAAGACAAGATGCGCCAATGGTTTTGGAAGCATACCATGATGGAGCAAGACACTTTGGATGGAATAAGTTGGAGATCCTGCTACGTGGAAGGTTTTACTGGATTGGCATGAGAAAAGCCATCGAAAAGTGGTGCCGAGAGTGTGGCCAATGTAACCGGCTCAGAAAAGACCGTGACAGCCAGAGGACCCCCCTACAGCCCATAGTCACCAAACAGCCACTTGAACCGGTGGCCTTAGACCACGTGAAGCTAACTCCAAGCCGGTCAGGCTATGTCTACGCTTTGTGTTATGATACGGTGGTCTAGGAGCAACATGGAACGAGCTCTGAAGGAAGTGGTAACTGTACTGACCGCAGTCCCTAAGCTCAACACAACACTAGAAGTAGCCGTGGAATGCTCCTAACTCTCCCTAGGCATCTCGTCACAGCCTAAGAGCTAACTACCCCTAAAGATAGAAGCAGGAAAGCTATCTTGCCTCAGAGAAAATCCCCAAAGGAAAGATTAGCCCCCCACAAATAATGACTGTGAGTGGAGAGGGAAAAGACATACACAGAAAGAAACCAGGATGAGCACAGGAGGCCAGTCTAGCTAAATAGATAGGACAGGATGGAATACTGTGCGGTCAGTATAAAACACTACAAAAAATCCACGCAGAGTATACAAAAAATCTCCACACCTGACTAAGTGTGTGGAGGGTAAATCTGCTTCCCAGAGCTTCCAGCAAGACAGAATTAATTCATACTGATAAGCTGGACAAATATAGAAAGCACAGAACGGATAAGTCCACAATCTATGGACAGAAAAGAGCAAGCAAAAACTTAGCTTTGCTGAACTGGTCAGGATAACAGGGAAATCCAAAGAGATGTTAATCCAACCAGAAACCATTTACAAGTGGCACTGGCTGAAGGAAAGAGCCAGACCTAAATAGCCGAGCAGAAGAGACGATCAGTGGAGACAGCTGCTGACAGCTAACTCCAAGGAGCAGCCACACCACTTGAAACCACAAGAGGGAGCCCAAGAGCAGAACTCACAAAAGTGCCACTTACAACCACCGGAGGGAGCCCAAGAGCGGAATTCACAACAGCTTTGACTATTGTGGATTATTACTCCAGATTCCTGGTAGTTGTACCTGTCAAGGACCAGACAGCAAAGATGGCAGCCAAAGCCTTCCAACAGCACTTCTGTATACCACATGGATATCCTGAGAAGGTACTTACTGACCAAGGATCAGCCTTTGAAGCGGAAGTGTTTCAAGAATTCTGCAACCTGTATGGATGCAAAAAGATCAGAACAACACCGTACCATTCGCAAACAAACGGAATGTGTGAAAAGATGAACCAAGTAGTGATTGACTTACTGAAGACCTTGCCTTTACATGAATGGAACTTATGGTCAGAAAAGTTACCAGACTTGGTAGATTTGTACAACCACATCCTAGTGAATTCCACCAACTGCACTCCAGCATACCTGATGAGAGGAAGATCTAGTAAACTACCAGTTGATCTAGACATAGGAGACCTAACCCCAGAAAATACCTCACCAGATGCAGATTGGGATACCGAGAGACAACAAAATTACCGCCAAGTACAAGAGTGCATCAAAAAAGTCTATCACAGGCAAGACAAAAACAAGAGAGAGACTACAACCAACGTGCCCCTTCAATTCCCTTGTCACCAGGTGAACACGTGCTAAAATGTAAAAGAAGAATGCACAAAATTGAAGACCAGTGGGAAGCAGAACCGTATACTATCCTACCCTCAAACTTCGACAACACGAAAGTATGCCTTATAAGTAAAGATGGAGGAGAAACTTCAACTGCAGTATCCAGAGATCATCTCAAAATATGCCCTGACAAACTGAGGAACAAAGAAGAAAATCCAGGAACTTCTCAACCCATGGAGGAAGAAGAAAAGAGAATCCACACCGTTTTAGGAGATTTTCCCCTGTCTTGGACTCAAGTACATCAGGCCATAGTGATACCTGTCTTGACTCTTCCCCAGCTAGAAATACCAGAACAAAGTGGGATTCCAGACCATCCTGAACCAGAAGAGGCTTTACACTAGCGGGTTCAAGCAGCAAATGTCACCCCAGCAGTGGAACCAGAGAATCCACCCTCTGCTGTTGGTGAAACTGTCAGATCTATGGTCAATCTAAGAAGTCGCAGACAATTACCCAGTTTACCTACACAATGCAGGCCTACAAATAGAACATGCACTAGTGGGTACACAACAGCAAACATGTTAGACCAGAGATTACCTAGGTCTACTTGTAGCACCAAGGGTCAAATCTCAGCCCGTTACAGGGACTGTCAATAATTGGTGTTACCTGTTTGAAATGTTTTCATGTAATTTGTTGCAGGTTTATGATGGACATTGAGGTAATGGACAGTAGATTACTCAGCAACAGTTTTTGTAAATCGTTTGGCACCCTCAAGGTGCACCCTGGTTCTGCCCACTTGCCGACGTCGGTAGAGCCTTCTTTGTTTCTGCATACCCGAAGCTAAAATGGTCTTGTGCTGTTGAACACCGGGTCTGGATATGCCTTGTAGCCTGCCCAACCCTATGTTGGGAGTTTATGATGGGTCCCTCTCATCAGTACTGATAAACTTATGAACATGGACACCCTGGTATAAGGCCAGATGTACTTTTATAGAATGTTTATTGCAACGTTCAAGAACTGTACCTCCCGTAAGGGATGAAAAGTTATCAACCAGTTCAAATGTTTTTACAAAAGTGTCTTTCTAACCTGTTGTTTATGTTTCCTTTCCCAGTTCAGGAGTACTGGATTTAACAGGGGAGGGGGAATGTGGCACCCCAGGAGTTCGGGTACCACAGTAATGCTGCCTTCCTCTCAGGGAGGGTAGTGCTATGCCTGTAGACAAGTGAGATTCCCTTTGGCAGGTTATCACACACACAACACCTTCCAAATCCAGGCCAGGAGGGGGAGCTCAAAGACTTGTTTTAGGGCAGCTTCCCTGGATAAAGATCCTGGTTTGGAGGAGGAGCTTGGGGAGTCTGGAGCAGTCTGGAGGGCAGACAGGAAAGGAGCAGAGGAGAGATTTCAGGGCACAAGGAGGCTGAGAATAGGCCTCCAAGGAGTCAGTATGCAGAGGCTGGGTACCGGGAGCCCGAGGCTAGAGTGAAACTACAAGACACTTAGCAGAACCGGAGGGCATAAGATCATACAGACATTGCCCAAATTACGCCTGTGGCACAACAGCATCCTGGAACCTGGAGTCACCATGTTGAAACCCCAGAAGGTACGGCTCAAGCTCCCTGCCATACAGGTACCTGTCCCAGGACTGGAGAAAGAAGTAAAAGAATTAGGACCTTGTTTGATATACTTCAGGCAGCAAGGGACGTTAGCAAGCACAGAGTGGAAGGCTCCTAACCTGACTTGCTAAGGGGATTCCGCTTGTTTCCGGGCTGCCTAGACTCCTATGTACCTGTTGCCAGTGCCCTGGACTGTGGCCTGCCAACTGCAGTAAGCCAGGTAAAGACTTACAACTCGAGTCCTATCTTTATTCACCGACACATACCATCAACGCCTTAGACCTTAGGACCCCTAAAATGTTAGGGTTGGAAGGGACCTCTGGGGTCATCATGTCCAACTCCTCCGCTCAATGCAGAATTCACTAAACCATCTCAGACAGATGTCTGTCCAGCCTCTGTTTGAAGAATTCCATTGAAAGAAATGTTTGGTATTTCCACTCTTAAACACTAGGGGGAGCAGCTGCTGATATTTGCCATAAAAGCCTAGTGTACAATTAGCTCACATTACAACTGCAGTAAATGTGGGTGGGGTCTGATCACCTGTGTATGATGTCACTCCTCTCCTCCCCTTCTGGGTGTTTGCAGAAAGATAAGAAAGGGTTACATTTAGGATCACAGTGCGGAGCCATTTTGTTGGTGACTGCAGAGTGATACTGACAAGTAGACAGATTCACTGAGGGCGGACAGCAGCGCTGATTCTTTTATTAGTGCTGATCGCTGTATCATAAGCTGGGGTTAGATACATGGAGTGTATCACGTGCACAACTAATTTCAGCGTGGGTTACACTCCGCATATCTAGATACAGGGGTCAGTGTATTGTATCACATGATATGATTAGATACACTGGTTTGGGGCATATCCATCAAGATCGGTTTAGATGCACTGGTCTGGGGCATATCCCGCATGATGGGATTAGATACACAGGTCTGGGGTGTATCACCCATGCCCATGATGGGATTAGATACATGGGTATGGGGCGCATCACACATGATGGGATTACACATAGCGGTCTGGGGTGTATCAGGCATGCCAATGATGGGGTTAGCTATATGGGTCTTGGGTGTATAACCTATGCCCTTGACGGAATTAGATACATGGATCTGATTGTATCACCTATGCCCCTGAAGGGATTAGATACACGGGTCTGTGGCGTATGACACATGCTCATGATGGAATTAGATACATGGTTCTTGGGCGAATCACGTGATGGGGATCCTGGCACTTCGTCTTCACTCTTCCCGATTGCCCCGGTGCGGTGGCAATCAGGGTAATAGTTGTTGGGGTTGATATCAGATATGATTTGTCAAAAATCACATCTGGCATCAACCTCTGGGGTCAGTCATGGAAAGGGGTCTATCAGATATCAAGGCCTGGGGTTAGTAATGGAGAAGGGTCTATCAGACATCAAACCCTGGGGTGAGTAATGTAAAGGCGTCCACCAGATATCAAGCCCTGGGGTCAGTAATGGAGAGGGGTCTGTCAGACAACAAGCCCTGGGGTCAGTAATGTAGAGAGGTCTATCAGACATTCCCCCTGGTGTTAAGGTACCGTTACACTAAACGATTTACCAACGATCACGACCAGCGATACGACCTGGCCGTGATCGTTGGTAAGTCGTTGTGTGGTTGCTGGGGAGCTGTCACACAGACAGCTCTCTCCAGCGACCAACGATCCGGGGAACGACTTCGGCATCGTTGAAACTGTCTTCAACGATGCCGAAGTCCCCCTGCAGCACCCGGGTAACCAGGGTAAACATCGGGTTACTAAGTGCAGGGCTGCTGCCCCTGCTGGGAGATCGTTGGTAGCTGGGGAATGATCAGGACCTTTTTTTGGTCGCTGATCACCCGCTGTCATCGCTGGATCGGCGTGTGTGACGCCGATCCAGCGATGTGTTCACTTGTAACCAGGGTAAATATCGGGTTACTAAGTGCAGGGCCGCTGCCCCTGCTGGGAGATCGTTGGTCGCTGGGGAATGATCAGGACCTTTTTTTGGTCGCTGATCACCCGCTGTCATCGCTGGATCGGCGTGTGTGACTGCTTTCGGCAAGAGCGCTGCTAATGCACGCGCTGCTGCCGAGAAGCTTCCCTGCACTGACTGTGTCAGGGCCGGCCGTAAAGCAGAGCACAGCGGTGACGTCACCGCTGTGCTCTGCTTTACAGCCGGCACTGACAGTCAGTGCAGGGAAGCTCTCGGCCGGAGCGCGTGCATTAGCAGCGCTCTTGCCGAAAGCAGTTTTAACCCTGTGGACGCCGGGGGACGTGACAGACATCAGAATGTAAGTATGTAGTGTTTTTTTTTTTTACTTTTACATTGGTAACCAGGGTAAATATCGGGTTACTAAGCGCGGCCCTGCGCTTAGTAACCTGATATTTACCCTGGTTACAAGTGAACACATCGCTGGATCGGCGTCACACACGCGATGACAGTGGGTGATCAGCGACCAAAAAAAGGTCCTGATCATTCCCCAGCGACCAACGATCTCCCAGCAGGGGCCTGATTGTTGGTCGCTGTCACACATAACGAGATCATTAGCGGGATCGTTGCTACGTCACAAAAAGCGTGACGTTGCAACGATATCCTTAACGATATCGTTATGTGTGAAGATACCTTTAGTAATTTGAGAAGCCTCTATCAGACATCAAGCCCTGGAGATAGTAATGGAGATGCATCTGGGGTCAGTATTGGAAAGTGGTCTATCAGACATCAAGCCCTGAGGTTAGTAATGAAGAGGTGTCTATCAAACATCAAGTCCTTTGGTTAGTAATGGGGAGGTGTCTATCAGACATAAGGCTCTCGGGTTAGTAATGGAGGGGGGTCTATCAGACATCAAGCCCTGGGTATAGTAATGGAGAAGTGCCTACCAAACATCAAGCCCTGGGGTCAGTAGTGGAGAGCGGTCCACCAGACATCAAGCCCTGGAGTCAGTAATGGAGTGGAGTCTATCAGACATCAAACCCTGGGTATAGTAATGGATGAGCGCCTACCAGACATCAATCCTTGGGGTCAGTTGTGGAGAGGGGTCCACCAGACATCAAGCCCTGGGGTCAGTAATGGAGTGGAGTCTATCAGACATCAAGCCACTTTGGTGATGTCTGCCACTAATTGTTGGAAATGTGAACACTCCTGGTTGGATCTACATCTGCTCGGTTGGCTGTAGTGGAAGAGATGTTGCTCACCTTTATACTATTTCTACTCTAGTGAAATTGATGCCACATTGGTGGTGTCTGCCCCTAATTATTTTAGATTTGAAGTCTCCTAGTTGGGTCTCCTTCATCTGTGTGTCCTGTAGTAGTAGGCCTCTGAGACTGGCAGGCCTCCACTGACTTTTAGTCAATTACCCGTGTTACTATCCTTAGCCACCTGAGTGTGGCTGAGCATAAAAGCAGGTTGAGCTGTTGCATGTGGTATCAAGGCTCCCAACTCAGGAGGTCTAAACTGATGCCTCACTAACCTTGTCTTAATTTGAAGTTCAATTCAACGATGTGAATGCTGTCCCAGACACTAATACCTCATTCCTGGCTGATTGCTGCAGTGCCATGCCACAGTTTGTGCTGTGGTTGAACTGAGGCCACTTTCCTGGTTTCTGCCCCTAATTTGATATGCTTTGGCAGCTTTTGGACCCATTTGAAGGTGTTGTTTATGCGTTTTTTTTTGCCTCCCATTGACTCCAAGGACATTTCAGATATGTTCAGCAAATATTTGACTAATCATCAAATATTCCAAAATCGGCAATCGTAATCCAAACCGAACATTGAAATATTCACTCAGCTCTAGTTATTGGTTGCAGCCCCCAGCTGTCAGTTTTGCCTGGCTGGTTATGAAAAATACAGGCGAACCCACCCTGTTATTTTTTAAATTATTTATTTACAGCGCTGGCGGTGGCTGAATACTCCCATCAGCTGCCGCTTGTTCTCACTTCTATTAGCGGCAGCAGGCGTTGGCTGATGGAAGCAGTAGTAAACTTTATACCTCCGATCATAGCTGCGGGCTCCTTTGACAGTGTGGGAACCGCGGCTGTCTGACCGTTTGTAGTGATTTTACCGCCGATCAGAAGCAGTGTTTGCCGTGGTGTCATGCACACGACAGCACGACAAATACACGGTGTTTGGGGTCCGAGCCAGAACAGTAAGACGGATTCCTGGTGAAGTCTGTGATCAGTGTCCGTACCTGAACAGTAGGTGTTCTGTACGGACGCCAAACTTTACTGTTCTGGTTCGCCCATCTCTACTTCCGGTTGTTGGTCCCTGAAGAGCACCGGCTTCATACATAAGGCATCTATGCAATAACTTGGAAATTTCAGTTCAAATCACAGGGTATTGCAATTAACCCCTCAGTAACAGAGCCAAATTTAAAAAATCTGACCAGTGTCACTTTATGTGGTAATAACTCTGGAACGCTTCAACAAATCCCAGTGATTTTGAGATTTTTTTTTGTGACACATTATACTTTATGATAATAGTAAATTTAGATCGATATTTTTTGTGTTCATTTATAAAAAAATATCAGAAATTTGAGAAAAATGTTAAAAAATTAACAATTTTCAAACTTTGAATGATTATCCCTTTTAATCCAGATGGTCATACCACAGCAAAACATTGATAAATAACATTTCCCACATGTCGGCTTTACATCAGCACCATTTGTAAAATGTTATTTTATTTTAGGTTTAAAAATGTAGCAGTAATTTTTCATTTTTTCAAGGAAATTTACAAAATTATTTTTTTAGGGGCTTATCCAGGTTTGAAGTGCCTTTAGGGGTCCTATATATTGGAAAAACCCCAAAACTGATATCATTTTAAAAACAACACCCCCTGACATACTGAAAACTGCTGTCAGGTAGTTTATTAACCCTTCAGGTGCTTTTAATGAACTGATACAAAGTGGCATGATAGGAATGACAAAGTTGATTTTTACCACCTAAATGTCACTGACTTTTTAACAGGTCAGTGTAGCCGGCAGACTCTAAGGACGCTATTTGGCCGTGAACTGCATTGACAAACATCAGGACCACACAATCATGATGTCAGGGTGCCGATGGGGATAACAAGGGAGAAGCCACACTGTTTTAAACATTTATATGATATAGTCATTATTGGCAGCAGTATCTAAGGGGTTAAACAGATATGTACGATGCCAACACTGATCGTGACTGCAGCAGGTTCTCAGCTAGCCGGCAGACCCTAAGGACGCTATTTGGCCGTGAACTGCCATGACAAACATCAGGACCACACAATCATGATGTCAGGGTGCTGATGGGGATAAAGAGGGAGAAGGCCACACTGTTTTAAATATTTATATGATACTAGATGGTGGCCTGATTCTAACATATCGGGTATTCTAGAATATGTATGTAGTTTATTTATGAAGTTTTCAGAATAATGCAATTTATACACAGAATTCGGCTGGCCGGGCGTGACCAATTAGCGAAGCGTGGTTCAAATTCTGCAGCAATCGGCAATCCGCGGCCGGACTGCACCTGTTGCTGATTGTTCGCGGCCAGCCGGGCGTGACCAATCAGTGAAATCCAGGGCCAGCTCCAGGTTTTTGAGGGCCCCGGGCGAAAGAATCTGAGTGGGCCCCCTCTTTAACACATACCACAACAAGCCTACAACCTGCAGTGACAAGCCTACAACCTGCAGTAACCACCGATCGACCAAACCGCTGCATGACCAGCTCTACCCTCACCTACTGTATTCTGATCCATCCCTTGTAGATTGTGAGCCTTCGCGGGCAGGGTCCTCATTCCTCCTGTACCAGTTATGACTTGTATTGTTTAAGATTATTGTACTTGTTTTTATTATGTATACCCCTCCTCACATGTAAAGCGCCATGGAATAAATGGCGCTATAACAATAAATAATAATAATAATAATACCACGATTCATGATGCACAGATACAGCAGAGAAATATACCACAGCCAAGTAGCATATAACACAGCCCACGTAGCATATAACACAGCCCACATAGCATATAGCACAGCCACATAGCATATAGCACAGGCCACGTAGTATATAGCACAGGCCACGTAGTATATAACACAGCCCACGTAGCATATAGCACAGCCATGTAGCATATAACACAGCCACATAGCATATAGCACAGCCACGTAGCATATAGCACAGCCATGTAGCATATAACACAGCCACGTAGCATATAGCACAGCCACGTAGTATATAGCACAGCCCACGTAGTATATAGCACAGCCCACGTAGTGCAAAGCACAGCCCAAGCAGTATATAGCACAGCCCACACGGTATATAACACAGCCCACGTAGTATATAGCACAGGCCAAGCAGTGCATAACAAAGCCCCCAAAGTATATAGCACAGCTAATGTAGTATATAGCACAGCCCACGCAGTGTATAACAGCCCACGTAGTATATAGCACAGCCCACACAGTGTATAACACAGCCCACGCAGTATATAGCACAGCCCACGTAGTATATAACACAGCCCACGTAGTATATAACACAGGCCACGTAGTATATAACACAGCCCACGTAGTAAATAATGAATTTGGATCCCAGCGCCTGAAGGAGAGTCTCCTCTCCTTCAGACCCTGGGAACCATCCAGGATCGCTCCCTGCACACGCCGTACCCGGCGTATAAAACGACCCCCGACTTTTGAGACGATTGTCAGGGGTTAAAAAGTCATCTTATACGCCGGAAAATACGGTATATATAGATAGTCATTATTGACAGCAGCATCTAAGGGGTTAAACAGATATGGATGGGTGGATGGCGCAAATACTGATCATGACTGCAGCAAGTTATCAGCTATAGTGGACAGCCGACAGCTGCTGGATTGTCTCCTGTATGGGGAGGCTAGTCTCTTATATCTCAGGCCAGTTTTAAGACGTATCGGTGGTCATTAAGGGGTTAAAACAGATCACTGCTTCCAATAACGCAGCCACTGGCCTGTGTGCAGTCTCTGAGTGCAGCGGCCGCTGTGGTGCAGTACACATTCTGTAAAGCAGTAAAGACTGACACTTTCTGAGGTAATTTTCTCATCTACTTCCTTCAACATCCACAGTATATGATAACTCAATCTTCAGTGTATATAGTGTACGGAGGTAATATCCCGCTCGTGACGCCACTTCTGTGGTAACCTCATGTGGTGTAGGGCAGAGGGTGACACTCCTGGCTCTTTATAATGTACCTCCCGGCGGCCATGCTTTCTGTCACCATGAGCCTCTTCACCTCACAAATTACACTCACACAAAGTTCCACAATATCAGGATCGCACAGCAGAGGATGATGGTGGTGATAGTAGTTTGTGTATTCCCCAATCATGAAGAAGCCGTATGATCTCTAACAGAACGGTCTCGTTACTGATGATAACGGGCGAGTAATTATATATAAACGGTAGAATTAGTGTCAGGTTCTCATTCACAGCTGAAGACGGACTTGTACCTGCAGACAGGCAGATCTCGTTCTTCCTCAGCTCTAAGCAATGATTCTGCCCTGAGGTCGTCTTTCCTCCTAGAGGCGCACTAGGACTTGTCCTAATATGAAGCCGTCCGCATCGTATTTTATTAGTCCCTTCTAGTCCGGGGGAGGAAACTCCTCTTCCTACAAAATGGCTTCCTCATCTCGCTCCTCTCACAAAATGTCTGACCTTCATGTCTTAACTACCTCACAGGATTTAGCTCCTCCCACTCTCATGTGACTCCTACAGCTGCGATCATTGGCTGACTGCCTAGGAGCTTTTGTTCCAGAAGCTTCTGCAGAGCTGGGTCACATGGTGAAGTCTACGAGGTGAAGATTAACCCTTTTTGTGCTGCCTCCCAGCAGGTCTCACCACGTGTTTACCATATACAGTTTACACAGCATTTCTATGGGACGCGCTCTACTTCCTGTGTCCAATGGAAATGGCCCCTTATTACTATCCTGCTATCGTATACCTGCGCTGCTACCAACATATAGGAGCCTCAGCCTTCCATTATTTTCATTATTAAATTGATTTTTCTAAATAAAAATGATAATTTTATTATTTGTCACATCTATTTTTGTGCCGATGTAACAGGCCAGATTAACCCCCCCACCCAGAATATACCCGGGGTTAACGTGGCGTAGGCCAGAATATACCCCAACTGCTGTACATCAGATTTTTCATGCTTTTGATAACCACTGAGTGATACACTTAATTATGGGGCCCAGTCATTGCACAGGGGCCCCAAGCAGCGCACAGGGGCCCCAGGCAGCACACAGGGGCCCCAGGCAGCACACAGGGGCCCCAGGCAGTGCACATGAGGGCAGAGACAGTGCAAGGGTCCACAGACATTGCACAATTCTATACTCACAGAACAATCGTTAATATGATTGTTTTGTACCCATATATTATCATGGTATCAGCATGACATATCCTTTATCATGCCAGGTATAATTTACACCGCAGAGCAAGACTACACCAATTTGTGCTCTGATTAGGAAGCTGCTAAAAAAAAATTACTTAAGAGTTGAAAATATCATGGAGCAACACCACAAGTGCTACTTGTGATACCTTGGAGGACGCCGCACTTTCACAAGTTGCAGTATAAATGCAGAAATCATGTAGTGTTGTGAAATATTTTGGGGGATCCATCAGCATCTTTGTGTGGACACAGAAATCACAACTCGTCACCATGGGCTTCACGGATTGTCGTCCTGTAGACTGTTCTGTAGGAACTTTAGAAAATGGAAATATATTCAACTATTGGCAACAAAGAAATATATGGTAAATGGTGAAGAACTAGTACAGAAAGTCCCAAAAAGTTGCAGAACTTCACGTTCCACAAAGACTAAGTGTCACACGGACCCTAAACCGCTCATCAGAACCTCAGGCACCGCGTTTTCTCATCGATGGGTCTTTTTGCATATTAATCAAATTAATGATAAATCAATCATTGATCTATAAGGGTTAATTACACAATCACAATATAACTGCTCACAGCATGGCGGACGATGGTGACATTGCCAAGTCTCGTACTGGAATCACAGAGGTGACTATAGGTGAAGATCGGTCACACATGAGGCTCTGGGATGTCACCACGGTCGCCGTAACCAGTGACCCAGTCATCATGGTCCCCATCGTATCACAACCAGGACAGATCATATAATGGTGACTCTACAATGGAGGGGCAGGCACATATATAGGGCTCTTGCCACTATACTACTGTAGGCTTATAGAAAATAGACCCGGCCCCAAGAGATAAATATTTCCTACACGTCATTATACATTAGTAAAGGATCCACCATTACAGTAACAACATTGAGCTCCAAGCTTTTCACATTCGTGCTCCCTGTAATGTAAAATACATTTTTGCATCTCCTCAGGAATCTTAGACTTTTTTCTTCATTGCATTTTCTCTTGATTAAGTAATCAATACAAAAAATATTCCAAATAGTTACTAAATTCATGAAATTTTACACTTCCCCGTGGCCTCACTTTCGTTGATGATTTTTGACCTTTTAGTCAAGAAAGGCCTAATCTGCACAGGCGATGATTCCCTGGATGGTTCCTGAATTCAGTTGCACGTCAGCTATCGATAAATAGAGGGAAGGAGGCGCCAAGAATGTTAATAACTCAAGGAGGCGGGGTTCCGTTAAGTGCATTCTGCCACCCATAGCACTTAACACCTCACTTACATGAAAACGTGGAATTCTCAGCTGCTGGCCTGAACTTCAGGATACCACCTTTTTTAAAGCAGGAAGTCAGGAGTGTGTGATCCTGAAGAAAAGATGAGAACGAATCCTCAGATATATCTATCTATAGGCAAAAAAAAACCGGATCCAGCAGAAAAAAAACATCTTTTTTTTTCAAAACTCGCCGGATTGTGCCTGATGGCAAAAACCTGATGTGTGAAATTAGCCAGATAGATATATGGATAGAAACATCTATGTATCTATAGATATATCTATAGATAGATATATCCATAGATAGGCCGATGTTGGTAAATGAACATAAAGAAAAAAACGGGAAAAAAAACGATGAGGGCTCCCGCGCAATTTTCTGCGCCAGAGGAGGAAAGCCGATGGTCGGGGGCCAATATATGTAGCCTGGGAAGGGGGTAATACCCATGGCCCCTCCCAGGCTATGAATATCAGCCCGCAGCTGTCTGCGTAGCCTTTACTGTCTATTAAAATAGGGGGACCCCCCAAAAAAATGACATGGAGTCCCCCTATATTTTATAGCCAGAAAGGTTATGCAGACAGCTGCGGGCTGATATTCATAGCCTAGAGAGGGGCCATGGACATCCCCCCCGGCTACAAATACCAGTCCGCAGCCGCCCCAGAAATGGCGCATCTGTACGATACGCCAATTCCGGCACTTAGCCCCTCTCTTCCCACTCCTGTGTAGCGTTGGGATATGGGGTAATAAGAGGGTTAATGTCACCTTGCTATTGTAAGGTGACATTAAGCCAGCTTAATAATGGAGAGGCATCAATAAGACACCTATCCATTATTAATCCTACAGTAGTGAAAGAGTTAAAAACAAAATAAAGACACAGCCAGAAAAAAGAATTTTATTATTCCTAATTTTTCCATACTTACCATACTTCAGCGCCTGCAAAAAGCGTAAAATAAACCGTATACTACCTGTCCGCCGTAGTCCAATTAATAACCAGTGTCCCACGATGATCTCCCTTATAGAACAGTGACATCGGGTGATGTCACTGCTCTATAGGACCTTCAGTGACACACTGACAGGAGACAATGGCTCCTGCAGTGCATCACAGAATGGTTACCTTAGTTCAGAGTCTCACTTTATGGCAATTGCAGCGTGGGAAATTTCTCACAGAGCAATGCCAAAAGTGAGCCTAGGGACTATTTTTTTACAGTGGCAGAGGAATAAAGTGCAGAAGGATACCTTCCTCCCGTCATTGTATTCCTGGAGCCCCTAGAGAGGGGTTGCATCAGCTGATGCTGCTGTTCTCCACGGGAGATCGTCGCGGGACACTCGTGGATTTCTGCGGATCAGGGAGTATATTGTTTGTTTGTTATTTTGTGTGATTTGTGAATGATAATTGGTGATGAAATGTATTTGGTTTGAGGGAGAAGATACATGGGTAGAGTATAATAATTGCTGTCTGGATGGATTCTTAGCTCTACGGTAAGTCCTCATTTTAGACCTAGGGCTTTAATCACGTTCATGGAATCTTGCTTTAAGATTCTTTTCATGAATCTCAAAGTCCACGTCCATCAAACACAGTCGCCAAAGGAGTAAGAATTGGCCAATATGTATGGATTGTATTAAAGAAATTGGATGAGATGAGAAGTGCCATAATACATTTACTGAGGTAGGTCTTCTGTAGACATTGGACTGTAATATATGGGTGGAGTGTCTCCTGATTGTTATATCCAAAAATCAATTGATTGGGAATCAAAATGATACGTAGGGTGAATATTTTCATCATTCGACTTAAGAAAGGAGATACATTTTTGTAATTTCTCTATGGAATCCTAACAGATCAAGAAAATGTTATCGATGTACCGCCCCCAGAAGAGCACGTGGTCCATCCACCCATCCATCACACAGACTGGTACATACATCACACACACACACATTACTCACATGGCAGGAAATTAATTTGCAATTGCACTTTCTTTAATTGTAGGCACAAACCATATGCCTTAGCTCTGGATTGTATTTGTTTTGCTCCCAGTGCAAATGTATTTTGTTTTATTTCTCCATGGCAGGAATTAATTTGCACAAGCACTTTATTAGTACATATATGGTATGCTTTGATCCCTATAGGTGACTTATTTATCTATACATGTCAGGGATGTGCAGTAAATAGATCAAACAGATCCCACCTCTACCCTCAGTTTGTCAGGGAGACGCAACTCTACTGCCTCCAATCACCAGGATTATTACACAATTTACTAACTAGTGATGGTTTAAGCCACGGCTGCTTCCACTACATGGCTGGTTATTGAGCGTATGGTATATACACCTCTGTCTCCGCATGGAATATACTGTATATACATACCTTGGTATGGACACTGCCAACTCCACAATAGCAAAATGAACTACTAGCTGCCACCATGAATCGTTTATAGAGGCCGATTGGACAGCCAGTACAGGTGGCGTACGGCTTCAGGGGTGCGGTTTACAAAGCAAGAGGAACAGAGCTATTATATTTTATATATTTAATTTGGAAAGTTAGGCAATGTTTATAAAAAACAAAGATGTTACAAAATGGGAACAAAACAATACTGCATATAGCATGACATAACATTAAAAAGGAACGATGAAAGAAAAATACTAAACCTGATGTTGCAGGAAAGGCTCTTCAGATGCGTACTGTAATTACCTGTTCACAGTAGGAGGTCCATACTACAATGGAAGTGTCAGCGTTTTCTTACTTCCCCAGTTATAATGAATCTCATATATTTAATGCAAGGATGATATGTTCCCTCTCTGAAGATGTCTTTATGGATTTTAATTTTTCTCTATAACTATGTACTACACCTATATCTATTGCAATCTGCATTATGTAAAGAGAACGGCTCCAGCATCACATTGTAGATTAAATACAGGTTAAACATTCATATAACATTTGTATAAACATGTTGTATCACGACTCTGTTCTGCCTACAGCAACAATGTCACCCAACGAGGTTTTTTGCATAGATAATCATGCAGGCTGATGTGTATAAGAAGAGCAGTGACGGCTTCTGGAGAGATTTTTTTAACAACAGTTACATTTGGGTTCAAAAACACTAATTAGGGTCTAAATGAGACGATAATAAAAACTTATATTATCACATAATAACAATATAACTGTTCACAACATGGTGATCTTTTCCAGCCTCGTACTGGAATCACAGAGGTGATTATCGATGAAGATCGGTCACACATATAAACCTTTCAGGCGTGTGATTCTCTGTCAATAAACAGAGGGAAGGAGGCGCCAAGAATGTTAATAACTCGAGGAGGCGGAGTTTTGTTAAGTGCATTCTGCCGCCCATAGCACTTAACACCTCACTTACATAAAAAATTGAAATTCTTAGGATTTATGAAACGGATTGACAATATAAAGGTAAATATGAGTTCAGCTTTCACAGGGCAATGTGCACATATAAATGGTTCATGGGTTTATCTTCCTGACAGATTTCATTTAGCTAAAGTGGTTCTCTCAAGTTCATGAATAGTTAAAATTGCAAAATGCTTATAAAAATAATCAACTTTATAATTTACCTCTTACTAAAAATCCTGTCCATTTTTTCTGGTCGACATATAAGTGAGAACAACAGAATTAAATTTTTTATCATCCTCCGCCACCAAAATTATTAACATTAAGCAGTACATTATATTTACCACAAAATCGAGCAAACAAAAATGAAGCCACCGTAAGACAAAAGTAAAAAGTTACGTTATGGACGCTTTTACACTATTATTGTATAGTTGATCATTTGTTCCTAAACGCAATATAAATTGTCTAATTAGTCTTCGTTAGAAATGTTTTCTGCAGTAAAGCCTGATGCTTTCACGTAGCCTAAGACTTGGATGACAGCACTTTGTTCTCTGCTCTTCTCCGACCTCCTCTCAGTGTTAGAGATAGCAGCAGGTGCGGAGAGGAGATTGTACGTGGCCAATCAGAGGGTATAGGTGGTGGGGGAAGGAAAAAAAACAGATTTTCAGGAAGTGCAGATCACACAGGATCTATGGAATCAAAGTGTAAAGAGTGTGAGAAACGCGCAGAGCATATATCCCAGAAAAAGTATCAGTGTGTAGAGAGAGGAGAGAAGACACTAAAACTTCCGGTAGGTGAAAGTCAAACACTTCATGACATAAGAGGAGCTTATCACAAGGAAATAATGATCTATCATGGGATTTAAAATGAAAAATAATTTGTATCTGTCGTAGATTTTTTACAGAAGGAAAATCATTCCAGGAATGAAGCTGTGCTGATACATGAGACCTGGAGAAGACAGCAACATCTAGGACACACTGACCTCACATCCAGCCTGTATTACTGGGAGGGACAAGACCACTGGAGAAATGTTTGAAACTAGGATCAGGTTGTAAAGTGCATGTCAGGAGGTGTGGGAATGGATGAAAGAATGAAGACTGTGGTGAAACTCAAGGAAACCACTAACACATGTACAAATATTTTCTTCCATGACAAAGGTTAATAAACTTGATTCATCTTATTAAATCGATAAAATTGCAAAGGGCTCGTAAAAGCCAAGTCACTTTGTTATTTACATCTTACGAAAACTCCTCTCCATTCTGTAAAGCTGTAGTGTACAGATTCTTACCTAGGTTATCGTCCACCTCTGCAGTGCAGTTTCCCAGGAAAGTAGCGTTTTCTTGCAATCTCTCGGCTTTAGAGCTTGTAAGTGCTGCTCTGAAGCTGAGGGGTCGCTGCATCTGGTAAACATCAGTGTTTCTTCCTAAAAGCAAAGCTGACTCTACATGTTAGAACGCTGGTCTGTACTGTGAATCTTAAGAAGTTCACAGTCCCTGGCAAGAAGGAAATTACGAGGCTGTGGAGAGGTGCGCTCCAGAAGATAGGACATTATAGAACCCATATAAAGAAGTTGTCCTCCTTGCTAAAAAGTTTAACTTTGGTGGAAATTATATGGAAATTTGGGTTGGATAAATCTACCCGTGTGTGCTGCGGCCGCTCCCAATTATTTCTGAGCCCTTAAAGAATGAATGAGTCTGACACGTGATGACAGCTTGACATTCAATCAAAGACTGGAGATTTATTTCCTGATACATAGTTTTTATAATAACATATAGCAAGGAGTGGTTGGGGCGGTTAGTTAATTAACATACAATTCAGTTATTGGTTATCTGATATATATGGAATATTGTGATTAATGCTCATATGACTGCTGATTATGCAACTAAAATGTAGCTCTCGGTATGTAGGGCAAAGTTGAGGCATCTGACCAGGACTCAGTTGAGACAACTCATCAGCACTTAATACATCTGGAGTTCTTCTGCTTTTTGGGTGGAAAACACCGAACAGTCTGTCTGGCTTATATTAGTTTATGTCAGCCATTTTAGGCAATTGATTATAAAGTAGCTGAGTAGATAGATATATATATTTGCTTTGTGTAAGTATATGTGATTTATAGGAATATATATATATATATGATTTAAAGGCGTATACATGCAAGTGAGATCTACATGATATACATATTTCTATCACAAGCCCCCCTTAGATATCACTTGCCCTAAGCCTAGCCTCCTGTCCCAAAGCGCTGCAACTCTTTTGTGCTGCCAGCGATCCGACGCAAACCTAGTGTCTACGCCCTACACCGTACAGTCTTTCGCAATGAGCGATCAGGAGATCTGTCCCTAAACGGGGGTAGAAACATGCATGGTCTCATATTGGCGACTCTGTTCAATCAGTTCCACATATTCGTCGTCATCAGGATTGGAGGAGCCATCAGGTGGGTGAATCTGAATTCGGATAGGTTCGTCCAGGAGGAGATGCGACATCAGGTTTGTTGTTTCTTTGACTGTCTTTTCCATCATCCTGCGGATCATTCTGGCTTAGGCGTATCTTCTGGTATGGGAGCCTTCTTGCAGTGCGATGCGTGGATCCAAGTGGGCCTTCCCTCTAGTTTCACAGAGGTTGGTGTCGTCAGCAGCACTTGGAAGGGACCGTCAAATCTGGTGTCGAGCGTTCTCCTCACAAACTTCTTCACCAACACCCAGTCTCCTGGTTTCAGGGAGTGCGAACCGGGTACCGATCCTGGATCTGGTAATGAAGAAAAAACTCGAGAATGGATGTTAGCAAGTTTCTTGGTGAGTTCAATTACATAAGCAGACAAAGTATCATATTGCATTGTCAACTGCTGGGGGAAAAATACCCCTAACCGAGGGCTGGACCCAAACAGAATCTCATGAGGTGACAGCTTTTCTGGGCCCCGGGGAGTGTGCCTGACACTAAACAGTGCGATGGGGAGTGTTTCATGCCATGGTTTACGTGTCTCTTGGGCAACTTTTAACATCCTGTTTTTGAGTGTCCCATTCAGTCTTTCTACTTTCCCGCTACTCTGGGGGTGGTAGGGAGTGTGTAGGCCTAAGCCTGACCCTACTGCTGACCAGATCTCCCTTGTGAGGTTTGCTGTGAATGCGGGCCCCTGATCACTCTCTATCACTTCTGGGACCCCGTATCTGCACACGATCTCTGAGAGTAGCTTCTTTGCAGTAGTCTTTGCTGACTGATTCCTCACTGGGAAAGCTTCTGGCCATCCTGAAAACACGTCGACGACCACAAGGGCATATTCGAATCCTCTACTTGGCGGCATCTGGATGTGGTCTATCTGGATCCTCTGGAAGGGGTACAGCGGTCTGGCAAGATGATGTGTGGGAACTTTCTCCATTCTTCCAGGGTTGCATTTGCCGCAGGTCAGACAGCTGCTTGTGAACTTGGCTGTTAGGGTGGAGATCCCTGGAGCGAACCAGTAAGCACCAATCAGATCATTCATCTGTGTCTTTGATCTGTGTGTGGGCCCATGTGCCCACTGGACCACCATAGGGTACATGCTTCGGGGTAAACAGGGTTTGTAGTCCATTGAGTATACCCTTCCTTCTTGATGTGTTGCAGCCTTCCGCATCCAATTCACCTTTTCCTCCTTTGGGGCTTGTTCTTGCAACTTCTTGAATAGATCCCAAGACGTCATCTCATCTGGTGTCTTGTCCTCAGTTGCCACGTAGTAGCCGTCCGGCTCTACGACCTCTCCCATTTCTCCATACTGTCTTCCTTTGGCGGCTTCTTTGGCTGCCATATCTGCCATGTTGTTGCCCCGTGCCTCTACTGTGTTCAGTTTTCCATGTGCTTTGACCTTCAGTACTGCCACCATTTTTGGGAGTTGGAGTGCGCTCAGTAGGTCTTTAATAGCTCCATGATGCTTTACGGTTGTTCCGCTTGCTGTGATGAAGTCTCTTGCAGCCCAGATGGGTCCGAAGTCGTGTGCTATGCCATGCGAATACCTTGAATCAGTGTAAATGTTCGCAGTTTTGCCTTCTGCAATCTGGCAAGCCTTCGTCAGCGCTATCAGTTCTGCTTCTTGGGCTGACAGGCTAGGTGGCAGACTCCTGGACCACAGGATTTCTTGATTGCTGGTCACTGCACATCCCGTGTGAAATCTTCCTTCATCATCTGCAAATCTGGAGCCATCTACATAGAGGATCAACTCTGGGTTGGCCAGTAGCTCTTCTGCCACATTGGGTAGTCCTGCTGTTTCCTGTTGCATGATGCTGAAGCAATCATGATCATCTGGTCGGAGCAAATCCAGATCCTTGTGGAAGGTATCATGCAGATTTTGATCTGGAGGGTCCATATCTGTATCCCCCCTTGGGAGTGGGAGTAGAGTGGCTGGATTGAGGACTGTACATCTGGAGATGGTGACGTTGTCAGGCAGTAGTAGTGAGCACTGTAGACGGAGATGTCTTGCGGTGGAGAGATGTTTTGGCTGGGTTTGATTGAGAATTGCTGAGATGTCATGTGGAGCCAGGATTTCCAGTGGATGTCCAAGAATGATGTCAGCTGTTTTGTCCAGGAGGGCGTGTGCTGCAAATACTGCTCTCATGCAGGAGGGGGCTCCCCTTGCAACTGGATCCAGGCGAGCTGAAAAATAGCCTAGAGGTCTCTGTCTTCCCCCGTGAGTCTGTGTCAGGACTCCAGTAGCATGGCCTTCTTTCTCCATCAGGTAGAGACGGAATGGCTTCTCGTAGTCAGGTAGGCCTAGCGCTGGCGCTGAGACCACTGAGTCTTTTAGCTTCTTGAACGAACTGCAGGCCACATCTGTTAGCAGGAACGGGGTTACGTTAACGCAGTCATACAGAGGTTGCATTAGGACTGAGGCATCAGGGATCCAGGTTCTGCAGTACGATACTAGACCAAGAAAAGCTTGTAGTGACTTTGGAGATGTTGGGGGAGCCATCCTCTCCACTGTGGTCTTCCGGTCATCTGTCAGGTGTTTAGTCTGGTGAGCAATGCAGTGCCCAAGGAATGTAACTCGCTTCAGACACCACTGGACTTTGTTCTTCGAGACCTTGCAGTGTTGTTTCGCCAGGTAGAGTAGGAGAGACACGGAATGTGCTTTACACGTGTCAAAGTCATCTGCACAAAGGAGTAGATCGTCCACGTATTGTAGCAGGGTCACTTCTGCATGTTCTGTGATCCAGTTGGCGAGAACTGTGGACATTGCTTTGGTGAATTGCGAGGGGCTGTTCTGGGCCCCCTGGGGCATCACCGCCCATGTGTACTGTGCCCCCTGATGCGTGAAGGCAAACAGGAACTGGTCATCTGGATGGAGGGGAACACTGAAGAAAGCATTTGCCAGGTCGATCACCGTGAACACTGTTGCTGTGGAAGGCACATTTGAGAGCAGGGTGTGTGGATTCGGCACAATTGGAGTTTCAAATACTGTAGCGTCATTCACCGCTCTTAGGTCATGTACCATTCTGAACTTGGCTGGCTCTCCTTTTACAGTCTTTTTCTTGACAGGGAAAAGCGGGGTATTGCAAGGAGAGGTGCAGGGGACAACGACCCCTATTTCCAGGAACACCTTCAATTGGTCTGAGACGGCTTGACTCTGTGCAATGGACAAGGGATACTGGGCCTTACGAGGATATGGAGTACCTGGCTTGAGTGATACCCGCACCGGGGCAACTTGAAGTTTTCCCACATCTTGGGGTCCCTTAGACCATAGACTTTCTGGTACTACGTCCAGTACCTCCTTGGGTAGGCCTTCATGGGTTGTTTGAGGTTCCTGTAAGGCTGCCAGCATGACTGACTCTTCCTGGGTCAGAGGTGAAGAAAGGGTCACGGTCCCATCTTCCTGGAACACTATGGTTGCTTTTAGTTTCTGTAGAAGGTCTGCCCCCAGTAGGTTGAGTGGGCAGGTTCTTGACACCACAAACTGGGACAGGATAGAGTTTCCTGGCTGAGTGCACACGCTCAGAGGCTTTGTAAGCTGAGAATTTCTGACTTGACCGTCGATGCCTACGCAAGACACAGAGGATTCTGATAGGCAGGTAGGGTCAGGGAGTTCCACATGTCTCATCACACTTCTGGCTGCACCAGTGTCCACAAGAAAAGACCTGACAACGCCATCCACTTTCAGGGTAATTTGAGGGATTGGTCCTGCTGAAGGGGTTTTGCATGTCAGGAGCGTGGTGTCTTGCGGACCTGGCTTGCCCCTGTCCTATGGATGGGGCGCTTCACTGTCCACCTTGTCTGCTCCTCGGCTTGCTCCTCTGGGCAGGGTCTTGGGTTGTGATGGAGCTCTGCACCGGCTCTGGTAATGACCCAATTTGCCGCAGTTGAAACATCTGACGTTCCTTCTGTCTCGGTATTGCGGTGGCTCTTCAGAGTCTATGGCCGCCATAAGGGGTGTTGTCTTCCGCACTCCTGGTTGGGACTCGATCCCTTTGGCTACGGTGAGCAGGGTGTCCATTGCTATTGACCTGTACTCGGGTCTAGCCACTATCAGTGGCTTCTTGATTGGTTCTCTGAGTCCATGCACAAAGGCCTGTGCCAACATCTGTCTGTGTATCTGATTATGAATGGTGAAGCCCAGGTCCTGGAAAACCTGCATTACTCTGCCATGAAACTTCTCCACAGTCTCTGTCTTCTCCTGACTCATGTCATGTAAGCTGAGGGCCTGTCCAGCCAGCCTGCCTTTGGCCCATTCTCTGAGTTGTTCAATCAGCTTCGGCCTTGACTCCCAGGCATGTACGTCTAAATCTGCTGAAAGCTTGAAGTGTTCTTTCATGATTGGCCAGAAGGCATCACCTGCCTTTATCGCCATCACTGCCCACAGATCATTCCAGGTGGCTGCATATGTGCGCTGGTTCTGCTGCATTCTTCTGTAGAATGGCATGGGGTGCATCTCTGGATCTGGAAGATTGTTGAGGATGCTGGTCACCTGACTTGGGGTGAAGTGCACATAGTGTAATGGTGGTGCTTCTATCTGACCCTGTCTCCTAGGTGCCCGTGGGTTTTTCTTTCTAGTACTGGGTAGCATGTATGAAGTCCCCTCTTCATCCTCATCAGAGGAATAGTTGTGATAGGGTGCACTGGGGTCATGCAGTGGCTGATAAGCGGTCTTGGATATTGTCTTTTTGTGAGAGGATGTGTTCCCACCCTGCTGAGGCTGTGGAGGATTATAGTTCCATTGTGGTGTGAATGTTGGCTGCTCTGACCGGGGATACTGATCAACATCTGATGCCTGTCTCTCCCCCCCTGTCCCCGGACCTGAGCTGCCTGCTGCTGGGTTTGCCTGGGGGAAGCCTGCTGCGGCTTGGGGGGTGCCTTCTACTGGGGGATCTCCACCCTCCTCCCCCGATACCATGACTGTCAGAGGCTGGGCTGTATTGGGAACATAGAATGTGCCTTGTGCTGTGAGCACTGGATACAGAGACACCACACTGCCTGGACTCGGCACCTGCCCGACAGGCAGCAGATCAGGAGAAGGAGAGTGTGGCCCAGAAAGCGGAGATGAAAGATGGGAGGGAGCAACTGAGTGAGGAAAAGATGGGTGATTCAGAGGAGGGGGAGAGTGCTTCAGAGAGAGAGAGAGAGAGAGAGGAGGAGATGAAAAGTGTGAAGGAGGTGGGTGTGGTGTAGGAGGAGGTGTGGAATAATGAGAAGGGTGAGGAAGAGAAAGAGGAGGAGAAAGAGGTGGAGATGAAAGAGGAGGAGGAGAGGGCAGTGCAGAAGACAGAGAGGAAAAAGATGGAGGAGAAAGACAAGAAGAGAATTCTTTCTCCTTTGATGCAGCCCGTGCCGGCATTGTCAGAGTAACAGTGCCATCTCCCTGTACCAAGTTTGGGCGGGGCGCACCACATGCTGAGCAAGTCTCCCTGTACAATGGATTCTGCTGGGTGCAGACTGCACACACCCAATATTTTTCATCCCCATATGGGGGAGGTGCTGATGGTTTAACACCTTTCCCTACTTTGTACACATAAAAATCACTTGACATAGGGTATACGTGAGTTCCGTGACCTGGAAAAAATTACCCCAACCCCCTTAAACAGATCTCTTAACAATCTAAAGAATAAACTTCTAACGTACTCAAAACAGCAGACGGAGACATATGTTGGATTTAATTGGCCACAGCAGCCATTTTATTAAATAAAAGATAACAGAACTTTTATGACAACCCAGAATAGGAGGGGCGGTCCTCGAAGCCCCAAAGTTATAAAAAACTCAGTATCCCAAAAACTCCACAATGTTCAGCCCAGGATGAGTCTTACCCCCAGCCGTAAAGCACCAGCTCAGGGATAGATAACAACCAATCCTGGTCCACCGAACCCACCCCCATGCCAGGGGTCCATAAATCCACCTCATGCGGAATAACCGTACCGCGCCTTGTTAAATTCTCTCATGGGGTGTCCAGGACCTCTCAAGATCCCCACCCCATTGAACCACGATTTACCATTTCCACCGACTTCGAGGACCTCCACCCCCGCCACGAACACGAATGGCCTGACACCTTAGCCATTCATGTCCCTCCACACCTTCAAGCTTAATTCAATGCCACTACGGATAGCCAAACACCACATATCATTACCCACCGCGTTCAGGTGCACGCCATCAGCTCTCCAGTAAGCTCCTTGACCCGATTCCAAGTCCACATGTCTCACGGCCAACGCGCCATTCCTCACCATAAACCGAGATATGGCCCTGTTTATTTTAATCCGGGCCCTGTTCACCCCCTCGTGTGATCTAGCACCTCTCCATCTTTTACGGGGAATGATGTCGGACCACACCAACAACACTTTTGGAAACATGACCCAGAACCTCAGGATATCGAATTTGATATCCTTAATCAGCTCCCTACAAGACCGTTTAGCCAAATCATTCCCCCCTAAATGTATCACCACGATCTCCGGCACTCTATCCAGTCTAACAAAACGATGAAATTCAGGTAACCATTCCTTCCACACCATCCCCCTTTTACCGATCCATCGTAAAGTCACTGTCTCTCGAGAAAGACCCAACTGACGACCGTCCGGACGAACCGCAGCACACAACGCAGCCCATACAACATACGAATGCCCCATGATCCAGACGAGCATCGGATCAGGCCCTGCAACACAGAAAGAAAGGCAACAAACAATTAACTTAACACAGCTTCTAACTCACAATAGGTTTGGGCGAACATACGACTGGAATCTTGAAGATTCCCACCTCCCAATTCTCCGAACCACATCCTCACCAAGGCCCCACCTAGCGGCCTCAGTCGCTGCCCCGATCCTGAAGGAGTGACCACTATATTGTGTTGCAGGTAAGCCCGCTGCCGCCAAATATTTCCTAAAAACAGAAATAAACTGAAAACGGGACAAGAAAGACCCATTTTCGTGCACCAAGAATGGCTCGTCTAACACCCCGCCCTTTGCCATGTACTTCTTCACGGATGCCACCGGGCACACCGGGGATCCTTCAACATTGAACAACACCACTTTGCACCCTTTCCCATACACGTCCGTTTTGGAAGCCTTAATAAACACTACCACCTTATTCCCTTCGACATCCACGTTTTCTCTTAACAAAATACCTTTTTTACTAACGGACGGGCTAACCAACTCACCTAACCGAAATGCCCCAAAGAAGGCCAAAGAAAAGGCTGCACAGAACAGAACCACTTCCCATTCGGAAAAACACACCTCTTGCAACTTCCGCTCAATGGCTGAGAGCACCTCATAAGATACGGGTCGGCGACCGTCCGAAGCCTTCCAGCCTTTCTTCCAACCCCGAACAACTTGCCGAACCAAGAAGGATTTCGTTATATCCTTACCCCCCCTCCATTTAAGGTTGAAGGCTAGCCCCGCCAGAAACTTATTCAAACGTGTCACAGACCAACCTGCCTCCCAATGATGACCTAAGAACAACAACAAACCATACTCCTCCTCCATATCCTGGTCCATACTTGACATCCAGGATTCCCACAAGCTCCAAGCCTGATTATAATGAGACCAAGATGAATCCGCGAGCGATTTGGTAAATAACTCTGTTACGGCCCTCGCGGCAGGTTCCACAACTCCACTGGACAATCCCAGCCCGCGCTCTCCGCCTGTGGTGCCAAATCCCGGAAAAGCTGCCACTGAAATTGAGAAAGAGCAACAACTATTGGATCAGGCGCTGACAAGCTAACTTCAGATACAATCCATAAGTTAAACTTAAGACCCAGGAAAACCAAGTGCTGCAAGACCTTCACTACTGCAGGCGTAGCCGCTGACAACGAGTTTACCGCCGTCACCGTTCCAACATGCTCACAATGAAAAGAACTCTTCAAATTCCTCAATTTGTCACTCCACAGGGCCAACGCAACTACCCTGGGGAACAAATGCAACAGTAGCCGGTTGTTTGTTAACCCCTCCTCCTTCCATTCTTCCGGCCAAGCCGCTGCTGACCAGCTACCATGAAAGAAAAGACCAAAGCCACTCATTTCAACGACATGCACCAAAATGCCCAAGGAGGTAGCATCTGCCACCGGCTGAATCCACAGAGATCTGCCATTGTACTCGTCCAGAAAATCCGCCCACATCTTCAAATCGTCCCGAAACTCTTTCTTTATCCTGATGAAATGCAAAGGGGACTTTACCCCTACTGTTGCCAAGGATAGGCGGCGGCAGAACGCTCGACCCATCGGCATGATCCTACATGCAAAGTTCAGTTTCCCTAACAACGATTGCAAACTGCGCAAATTTATCTTCTTCAAACCAATCGTATTAACCACATCTTGGCGCAACGCGGTAACCTTGTCTGCAGGTAGCCTACATTCCATTGCTACCGTGTCGATTTCAATGCCTAGGAAGCTCAACACTGTCACCGGACCAACTGTTTTATCCTCCGCCAAAGGCACCCCGAAGTTTTTTGTCACACTCTCCATTGTATGCAACAAAATCGAACAATCTGCTGATTCCGCTGGCCCTATAAACAGAAAGTCATCCAGATAGTGCGAACATGAGCGTATCCCAGACACATCTTTCACCACCCATTCTAGGAACGTGCTGAAGGCCTCAAAGTAAGCACATGAAATCGAGCAACCCATGGGAAGACAACGATCAACAAAGAAGCCGCCATCCCAAAAACAACCCAATAAATGCAAACTGTCAGGATGAACTGGCAACAAACGAAAGGCCGCTTCGATGTCGGTCTTAGCCAGCTTAGCCCCCTTTCCACATGCTCTAACCCACTCCATCGCTGAATCGAATGATAAGTACGACACCGAACTCAACTCGGGATCAATACCATCATTAACCGAAGATCCCTTCGGAAATGACAGGTGATGGATTAACCTAAATTTATTAGGTTCTTTCTTAGGGACCACGCCAAGAGGTGACACCCTCAGATTTGCAATCGGAGGGGCGACAAACGGGCCTGCCATTCTTCCCAGAGCAACTTCCTTATTCAACTTCTCCGACACGACCTCCGGGAATTGTAACGCCGATTTCAAATTTTTTCTTTTTAAACTAACATCCTGCTCAACATAAGGGATTTTGAAACCCTCCTTAAAACCGTCGCGCAATAAAACTGCAGCTGACCTATCAGGGTATCTACTTAGAAAGGCCTCCATCACGACCCACTGCACCGGAGTCACCCCTTTTGTCAGCTGAATCTCCAACTTTTTGCCTGTTACCCCTGAAACATTTTGAAGCGCTATGCACCCCCCCGCAGGTTGAACACTCGTGCCTATATTTACACTTGCTCCCGAATCTGCATATGCCATCATTGAAGGCGAAACACAGTCCCTTCTGCAAAGCCGCCGAGTGTCCTGACTGCCCTGAACTCCCGGCGCCCCCGTGAAAAGGCTGGCTAGTCTGACCTAAACGGGACGGGACCATAACTCTCATCCACAACGCTATGTCCTTGTGATCCCACCTGATACTTGGCCTAAAAGCCTTACGCTGACGAAACTGTTCGTCATAGCGTAACCAACCCTGTCCCCCATAGGTCCTGTAAGCCTCCCCTATGGCATCTAAGTAACAAAATAATGCCGAGCAATTTTCCGGGGCCTTCTCCCCGATTACGCTAGCCATAATAGCGAAAGCTTGCAGCCAATTTGAAAATGATCTGGGAATCAGCCTATATCTCCGTTTCTCCTCATCTTCTTTTTTAGAGTCCTCCCTTCTAGGTCTATCCAAATTAAATCTCTCTAGGGGTAAAAGAGAAAATATTTCTATGTACTCCCCTTTCCAGATTTTTTCCCTAACCTCTTGTTTTAAATGTGCCCCTAACGGGCCCTCGAAGCAGACATAGACCTCCCCCCTAGCCGCATCGTCTAGTTGCGGTACATCCTCCTTTTCCTTATCCTGCAAAGCTCCCTCACCTGGTGCATCAATTCCTGACCCAGGCCCTGGTGCTGTTCCGTCCTTCTCCCTTGATGAGCTCCCCGTGTCTGCCGCAGGACCCGCACTGCTGGATGTACCCGTAACTTCAGACAACTGTCTAGACCCCTCAAACGACCCCGTATTTCCCAACCAAGCAGCTGACGGCAAAGACCCCCTGCTAAGACCGGACCCCCACAAGCCCGCTAGCTCCCCTAAACCTCTAAGGATTAAACCCATACCCCCGCTAGCAACTCCCGAAGTAATGTCACTATTCCTAGCTTCAGGGGAAACTATGCCTGGCAAATTAAAGATAGGGAAAATGTTCTCACCTAGCTGCCTGGGTGCTGTGAGCCCAGCAGCCGAAGATCCAGCTCCCAGCCGAAGGTGTCCTGCATCCCGACCGGCTTGATCCGCGATGTTGCCCGCCGAACTCCTGGCGGCCGTATCCGTGTCCTGGCGACTCGGTGATGCCGTCGACTGCCCTGGTGCTGCGGAAAGGGAAAAGGCCGAGCCAGCATCCTGCCGCCCGATGGAAGATGTGCGGCTCCTTGCCACGGATACGTCCCCGGCACTACGTACCGAAGCGACGGAATGTCGCCTGCCGGAATCCGGAAAATTTCCGCCACCACCAGCAGAGGACGCAGATCCAGGAAAGTTCCGGCCATCACCAGCAGAGGGCGCAGATCCAGGAAAATCCCGGCCATCACCAGCAGAGGGCGCAGCTGCAGGAAAATCCCGGCCAACACCAGCAGAGGGCGCAGAACTAGCAATATCCAGGCCACCACCAGCAGAGGGCGCTGCTGCGTTGAAGACTCCAGAGCTGTGCACTGCAGAAGGCCGCACGCTGATGCCAGGGCCAGCCGACTGCCGCCCGCATAATCCTCGGCGCTGAGGGGCCACCGCACCTGACCCCCGTCTCCTCGGCTGTCGCTGCCTCCCACGCTGAGCGGCGCCAGCGGGCATGCTGACGGCCGCCGTACCGGCTCCTGCTCCTGCCGCCCCACGTCGCCCGGACACTGAAGGAGGGGAGGAAGGATCCACCCCCCGTTGTAGGCCCCGCCGCACTGGAGGATTCCTCCCGGCGCCGCGCTGTGAGGTGGAGGGAACAGCGCTGCTTACCGGAGGGTCCGCAGAGGGGCTCCTATTTCGGCGCCGGGCCCTGGGGATGATGTCCGGGCTTAGGCGCGCCGGAGGCCTAGTCCTCCGCGGCCGGCGCCCGTCCTGCGGTGCCTGCGATGGTGCTCCCGATGTCCCCTGGAGAAGGCTGTTAACGGATGCATTCAGCCAATCTGTCCCCTGGGAGCTGGCTGCCGTCCGGAGACGCTGGAGGATCGCTTCCACGTCCATTCTGGTAAGTGTGACAGAGATTCCTCACTTGTCACGCAGGCACCTAAAATGGATGCCTGCGTGAGGAGCGTGCCCCTTTTTATGTGCCCCCTCCCCACAGTCCCCTAGTTCCACCCCTTATTTTCAAAAAATGCCCCTAAAGCCACCCCTCAAGTTCCCAGTTAACCCCTTACCACCGTATCCCTTCTAACTGCTCCAGCTCCCCAGGTCCCACGTAACCCCGTCATGGCGGCCTCCCTTTACGTGCCGTGGGCCCCCAGTACGGCCTTTCTTCCTGGCTCCTTCACATATCTTTCAGTACCACCTAAACAATGTAAGCTCTGCTGCTACTGTATACCACATATCAGCATTGAGCAATGTAACATCAGCTAACTTCCCTTATTTTCCTTTCTACGTCATGCCATTCTGCAGCTTGAATTCTGCCGTTCTGATGAATTTCACATACTTTATACCTTCTAAAATTCTTCACGTACTTAACACCTTCATGCTCCGCTACTATTTGAGGAGCCGTTTTCTCATCAGGAAGCAAAAGGCTCTCCTGTTGCTTGCCCAAATTATTCCCCATTGCAAAAAAAAGAAATAAAAAACACAACAATAAAAAATCTCAAGTAGGTAAGTATATAAAGACACGAAAAGTAGAAGAAAAAAGGGAGCTTTCAAAAAATTGATGCAAGATGTTGAAATCAAAACATAAAAGAACCATAAAAAAACTGGGTACACGATCCAAAACTCAGGATCTTCACAGAGAAGGAAGAAAAATAAATAAATAAAGACCCCTTTTAAACAACAAAAAAGTGAGGAGGCAGAAAAATAAAGAAACTTTGAAAAACTTAAAAAAAGGTCTAAAGACTTCAAAAAAGCAACAAAAAACAGAAAATAAAATAAAATTAAAACGGCTTCTCCTCTCCCCCCTCCTTTTTTTTTTTTTTTTTCTGTGTACGCTGCGCTCAAATGCAGTCAGAGACACACTTCCCCTTTTTATCAGCAGCTGCTGTTATACCAAAAATCATGTATGTCACATCAAAAATGATAGATATCATTTAGTTTCACCTCTTCAAATAAATGTCATACATATGCAAAAACAGGAAACTTAGCAAGAAAAAGAATATGAAAAAAAACACAAAAAAAAACGGTTGTGACTGTGTGATTTACAATGCATATATTTCTCCAAACTGCATGGAGGAGGGGAAGTTCTAAATAGAGAACAGATGGGGAGAGAGAAGAAAAAAAAACTTTTTCAATTCTATGTAGTCAAGCAACAATACATGACATTAACAGACAAAGAACATTGACATCCAGGAGATTCGACACCCTCTTTATTATTTTGTGACACGTGCAAGAAGCGCTGGGAAAACAGACTACTGCCAATCGCACTGAGCACACCTATGCCCGGGCCACCTGAGTGAGAAACACAACAGGTGGGATTTCTACCACCCCGGTCCAAGCTATCTAACTAGATAGTCGGCACTACGGGAATCTGCAGTAGCCCTGTAAGTTATCACTACCCGTGCCTGGATATGGAGCCACCTGCCCCGAGACTAACTATCCCTCCTATGCACGGGAATCCTGCAATAACTTATCGAGCGATTTGACCTCCTGCGGTCTGTTACCCAGCAACCACAAACAGTCACTGTTCCTTTCTTCTCCCGGATGTTACACAAACACAGAACATATACACGGCACACAGCAGACACCTCGACTTATATCCCAGGGTTTAGGTTCAGGCTCGGACTTTTTACACTACCTGGGAATGCGGTGGTGACCACACCTGACCGGCTAAAGGTACAGACCCGGACTGGGCACAGGGGACATTCAGGTAAGATGATAGAATTTTCTTACCTTACTCTGATGGAGCTGCAGTCTCCGTCCCGTGGGCCAAGGCCGTGGCCCGCACCCTCGTCTGTGCGGTCAGCCGGATCCCCTCCTGTGATATCTTCGTCCGAGCCGTTGGGCGCCATTTGATATGGAAATTTGGGTTGGATAAATCTACCCGTGTGTGCTGCGGCCGCTCCCAATTATTTCTGAGCCCTTAAAGAATGAATGAGTCTGACACGTGATGACAGCTTGACATTCAATCAAAGACTGGAGATTTATTTCCTGATACATAGTTTTTATAATAACATATAGCAAGGAGTGGTTGGGGCGGTTAGTTAATTAACATACAATTCAGTTATTGGTTATCTGATATATATGGAATATTGTGATTAATGCTCATATGACTGCTGATTATGCAACTAAAATGTAGCTCTCGGTATGTAGGGCAAAGTTGAGGCATCTGACCAGGACTCAGTTGAGACAACTCATCAGCACTTAATACATCTGGAGTTCTTCTGCTTTTTGGGTGGAAAACACTGAACAGTCTGTCTGGCTTATATTAGTTTATGTCAGCCATTTTAAGCAATTGATTATAAAGTAGCTGAGTAGATAGATATATATATATTTGCTTTGTGTAAGTATATGTGATTTATAGGAATATATATATATATATCTATATATATATATGATTTAAAGGCGTATACATGCAAGTGAGATCTACATGATATACATATTTCTATCACAGAAATTTGTCATAAAACAGTAAACTGGGCCGTCCTGACCGTCCGCGGTTCCAGCGCTGAGCTCCTGATGCTGATTCTAATGTCCGGTATTGGCTAAAGCCTTGATGCGACTTCGAAAGTGCAGCAGCCAATCAGTGAGCTCAACGGCTCTGCCCGTGTGGATAGCATGCCTCCCGCAGAGATGCTGAGCTCACTGATTGGTTGTTGCGCTGTCAACATGACGTCAGTGCCGCATCCTATACCGGACATCGGAAGCAGCACTAGAAACTCAGCACCGACACCGAGGACGGTGAGAAGAGCCGCAATCTATACCAAACTGTATCCGGGGCTGAACATTTAGGGTATGTGCACATTTACTGCGGATTTTATGCGGATTTTGTGTGGATTCCACCTGCGGTTTTCTATTATGGAGCAGGTGTAAACCGCTGCGGAATCCGCACAAAGAATTGACATGCTGCGGAATGTAACCCTCAGCGTTTCTGCGCCTTTTTTTCCGCAGCATGTTCACATAGCCTTACTAAAAGGAGATGACCCCATAATATTTATCTACAGACACCAGCTATACCCCTCCCACCGGTGCATTCTATTGGCTGATTGCTTCACCAATCATATTCTAATCACCGTGATGTAATCTGTCACTGGGTAGATTTCTTCTAGGGCAACGTTTCCTCACAGCTCCTCCATGATATCTTTATAGAACCATTTAATACACATAACACAGCATGTAGGGGCTCAGAGAAGGCGGCAGTGAAGGTGTGTAAGTGTCTGATGGGGTCACACAGCTCATAAAAGGACAACTGCCCGGCCTCATAATCCAGACATATCCTGACTCTATCACTGGAGATCCCGAGAGGTAACGGGATCACTTTACTGCCATGCATCACTGAATACTGATTATTATTCACCCGCCCTTTATGTAAACACCAGGACTTGTTATTATCTCCAATGTATAACTTCTGCCCCCTCCTGTCTATACTGGGGTAACACATCCCCACACTCCACCACTCAGATCTACTGATCTCCACATCCCAGTAATGTCGTCCTGAGGTAAATCTCCTCCCGCTCATCACCTGATAACCCTGGAATCTCTCTGCTGTTTCTGGACGATTCTGTGTTATTCTTGTCCAGGTCGCAGTTTTCAGGTCGTCTGATATAAGGAGGTTATTAGCAGCCGTGTTTACATCCAGTAATATGTCTGCAGGATCCTCCACATGAAAGATCACATTTATATCTCTTATCATATCAGATAATGTGTGTGATATGTGTGAGATCAGCTCCGCACCCCGATCACCTCCATCATGTCCCCATCTGTCTTCATCACCTCCATTATGTCCCCATGTGTCTTCATCACCTCCATCATGTCCTCCTTTGTCCTCATCACCTTCCTTCTCCTCAGGATCACACAAGTCACCGATGTTTGGATCCTGTAAGACAGTCAGTGGATCCGTCATGTTACACAGCTCCTCAATGTTCCTCATCTTCCTGGACAGGTCGTCCTTCTTTATTTCCAGCTTCTGGATCACATCAGACAGGGACATCTGCTTTTCCCACCTGGAGATCTCACTTAGGACCCGCTTCTCCAGCTCGTCCACCCATTTTCTGATGTCTATAAACAGGGCAGTGACTCTTTTGGTTTCTCCAGATGATTTTTCTTTAACTTTTCTCCTGCGTTCCTCCAGACTCTTGACTCTTTCCTCTGTTTTCTCTCTCTTTGTGATCAGTTTCTGGAGAACATTTCTCAGTTTCTTCTTCTTCTTCTCTGAGGCCTCATCCAGCATCTCCACCCGGTGTCCCCGATGTTCCCCAACCAAACTGCAGGACACACAGATACAAGCGGCGTCCTCGGTGCAGTAATATTCCAGGATCTTCTTATGGACAGAACATTTCCTGGTCTCCAGAGAAGTGCTGGGCTCAGTGAGGACGTGTTCTGGTCCTTTACTGTGAAGTTTTAGGTGTTTCTCGCACAGAGAAGCCTCACAGTGTAGACAGGATTTCACAGCAGGTACCGGAGAGTGAAAACAGTAAGTGCAGCAGATCCCGGTGATCTCCTCCTGATGTGGCTCAGTAGACAAGAAGTTCTCCACAACATTACTCAGAGTTATGTTCCTTATCAGTGCTGGTCGCCTCCGAAACATTTCTCTACATTCAGGACAGGAATAATCTCCAGACTCGTCCCGTGTATTCAGGACCTGATCAATACAGACCCGGCAGAAGTTGTGTCCACATCTCAGGGTTACAGGATCCGTATACAGGCTCAGACAGATGGAACATTCCAGCTCCTTTCTGAGACCAGCAGACGCCATCGCTGAAAGCAGAAGGAAGAAATGAAAGTAAAATTCTCCCGTAAACACCCAGTGGGTGTGACCCACAATTACTAGAAAGCGAGGGCCTGAACTTGTCCTTCTGGCTGTATCTGCAGGTTTAGTGACGATTTCATAAAATACCTACAGTACTTAAGGTCGGTTTTGTCACTATCACTCAGGTTTTTGTGCTATAAAGATTTTTTATTTTGTGTTTTTCCTTGAGTCATTACTGCAGCCCGTGCTGAATTGTGACTTCTTCTATTTCCTGTTTCTGCCAAAGCAATAAATCTCCGCCGTTTGTTGCTATGTTTTCCTTCGTCTGTTAGAGCTTTTTCAGACGTCCCTGATCATCGGTCCGATCTCGGATCACAATATACGGAGTGGCCATTCGTCTCCCAACCCCGAGCGTGACAGGTTCATATATTTCTATGAGGCTGTCAGTCTTGGGGTTGGGAGATGCGCGGCCAGCGCATGCATTGTGATCCGAGATCACGGAAGTCTTAAAGAGCCCTACTTGGGTTTAATGTCATCACCAGAGGGAATAATAGGAGCTTATCGATCACTAATTCATTGACTGAGGTATAATATTTAAGGGTTTATCTAATAAAGTCTACCACTGTCCATATGTTGTGTTAGGTCACCTGGAGGGCCTATGGGTGTCACATTCAATCTCAAAAGTAACCTACAAATGACCATGTCTTCAGACGATTTGTGTTATAAAGATTCTGCTTCCTACAGTGACGATAGATTATCCTATTTCTTCCCCTATGATCCTATAGTGCTAACACCACAGAATTTTTCCTATGGAGCAAATTTGTAAAGCAGAAACTTTGGGAAGCAGAACTGCAGGATAAATTGAAGGGGATGTCCATGAGGTCATGAAAATTGGATTGGTCGGTGTTTGACACCAAGCTCCTCTACTCTACCGTACAGGTGATACCTGGAGCTAAGGACCCTGGAAGTTCACAGTATTCAGAGCTGGGACAGCAGAGCTCATATAGTGAGTAGTGATCGGTTCCTGGTCCTCCGGCTTAGATTACATTTACTTTAATGAGAACCCAAGCACAGCCACAACACAATGTACCCAAAATATTGCTGCATCCTTAAAGAATCCCACCCGCAATTTATACATAGACATATAACACTGTGTAATCTATTTCATCCCAGCTCAGTTATATCCATAAATTATTGGCATCTTGTTCATGTGATCCAGTCTGACCACCAATTCCATACATTTCCCTATTTGGCCAAGATGTCGGTCTCGTCTGTTGTTGAGAACATCCAATGAACTACAGAAATACATTAGTTTAGCATGAAAATCCTCCTGGCTGCCTCCAAACCAAGCTCTGCTCTCACTATTTCTCGGTATGAACCCCCTTCAATGCCATAATTGCTGATAATACGGGAACTGGATCATAATAGGGAGACTCAGTAATATGAAGATCAAACAAGGACATTTTGGAGACACTTCTGGGCTTCTGAAGGGCAGGCTGAATTATCATTCATTTACATTGTTAATGATGCTAAGATTAGAGTGCTGAAGGAGAAATCAGTCCAGGAATGAAGCTGTGCTGATACATGAGAGCTAGTGACGACAGCAGAACCCTGGATACCTTACAAATTACGGCTTTTGCTAGATTCAGACTTAAGTTTGATCCTCAGTTGCAAGATGGAATCTTCCCCCAACAGATGCAAATAGTGTCAGACGGACGCCATTTACTATAATCTGGTCTTTTTGGTTTCCATAAAAGCAGCATGAAAGTATTAGACACTTTATCTGAGTCCAAATGTACACCATTGTTGTTAGTGGATCCATCTGACACAATTTTAGTCTGTAATCAGAGGAAACAGTGACATTTTCATAGCTCCTTTCTTCGTTGTGAAACCAGCCTTAGGCTAGGGTCACATTGCGTTAGGGCAGTCCGTCTAGCGCATAGCGCTACGGACTGCGCTAACGCAATGCCCCAAAAGGGATCGCGTTAGCCAATCCCGATAGCGCAGATCCCAGATCTGCGCTAGCTAGGAACGGACCGCGAAACGCTGGTCCGTCACTCAAATGACGGCACATCGCTAGCGCACGCCCAATGTGGGTGTGCGCTAGCGATGCGTTCGCCATTACAGGCTATGGCGGCGTTAATGGACTACGTTACACCGCGTTATGCCGCGGTGTAACGTACTCCGTTAAACGCGGTCACATAACGCAAATGTGACCCTAGCCTTACACATGAAGGGTTAAATCCAGGGTGATTATTGTGGACAAATGTTTCACAATAATCTTGCAGTGGAAACAGGCAAAGTATCACCCCATGAATGCACAAAGTGCTGCACAAAAGATCACGGTTCTCAGCAGCACATCGTTCTGTGTAAACTGTGTAAATATATCTTACTCTGCCAAGAATAATGGCAGCCAACGCCGACTGAACAACGGATTACAGATCATGAGTGACATTCAAAGCCGGATCGTCCTGATTAAACAGGTTATTAAACGTCAAACATGTAGCGGGAAGGTATTTGTATAAGGCCACACGATTGTTGATTCTCTCACGTGAGAGAATTGGATCGATTGTGGTAATGAAACATTAATCAAACTTTGCTTCGAGTTTGAGCCGAGTGTCGCCTTATTGTGATCTGATTATCTTCGATGTGAGAATCACAGCACAGGTGAGAAGATGGAAAACGTAATTTCTCCATCTTCTCTATTGTTTGAGTACACGGATGCTAGACTGCACTCGGATGTCATCTGAGTGCAGTCCAATATTTCACACTCATCCATAGACTTGTATGGGTGAGTGTCATCCAATTTGAAAAAAAAACCGCAGATCTCGACTGCGTCATAGCATAACATTGGCCCGAGTGCTATCCGATAAAATATTGGAGAGCCGTGTTATACATTATTTGTGAGCGATCGCTAACACTGAGCGCAGCGATTCCCATGATCCAGATATGTTCAGAAACACATAATAAAACAAACACCCCCAAATTCTACCCCAACATTTCCTGCTATCTTTATCAAGAGAACATGTGATTAAAAAAATGTATGTGATGAGAATCACATTTCTCTCTTACTCTGTGTTAGCTACAACTTCTGCCATGCTGTGAGGAATTTGTATTTTTTAAATTACAGTGATATTAATTTCCATTTATGCCCATGAGTTTGATAAGTAAAAGATGGGATGTCAGGGATGAATATCGCTATTTATCAATGGCTTAATTAAAAAGTTTGGTAAAAAGATGTAACAAACAGTTCATAGTTCGATGCCATGTCCGATGGCTTGGTAATTATAGAGTATTGTTATCATTGTACTGTTGTTTTCATACTGCCTTGTAATCAGGTTTGCCTTTTAGAAGGTTGTCCTGTCTCTCTCCCTGTAGCCCAGCTCTGATGTCAGTAACTCCTCCCTTCTTCCTCAGATAGTGTATGTCAGCCATGTTTCTAGTTCATCTCCATGCATTTCTCGCTTTAGAATCGTCGTTTTATCCATTGCAATTGTGCATAATGCAAGAATTCAAATTCAGCTTGAGAATAAAACTTCTGTTATCGTCATACGTGCCTCCGCAGTCGAGTTAAGCTATCTGATGAAATCTCTTTTGTGAGTACTGGCCAATACTGACATAGAAACGGTGTCACAGGAGCCTACACTCACATTCTAGTTACAAAGTCAGAATATTCCCAGATCTAAATGTTAATTCACGCCACTAATTTTTCTATGGCCAGTATTTTTGGGTGTAAAAGGCGGAAACTTATGTTAGGGTGCCGGAGGGCAAATTCAGGCAGTAGGGGTAATAGTAGACGACGCTGCTAATGCTACCTTGTTACATCTCTCTGACCGATCTGTGTGTGTTGGGGGATGTAAGAGGAGGGCCTACTTGCTTGATCTGTCTTCATACGGCACCAAAATATCTCGTCTCGACCCTGGAGAAAAGTAATAATCCCAAATAATTGATCTCACCTGTCTATAAAAGGCCGACACTGACTCAGAACAAATTAAGTTACCAGCAAGAAAATGTGAAAATCTAAAGCTTCAAAAATTAGTTTTATAAGAACATATTAAACAACTCATGGAAGATTTTACCGAATAATGAAATGAAGCTGGTAACATACTTTGTGGGACATCTAATGTAATGCACATTTTAGCACCTGGTAGAATATATTAACCCCAAAATGGGAAAAAATACAACCTATATAGTAAAGCTATTACCCCATTACAAATTAAACAAAATTAAAAATTAAATATAAGAAAAAAAATTAAAATTTTGATCAAGTTCAGTTATTTATTTTATTAAGTGCTGGTGCGGTCTACAGAACGTATGGGAACTGCCCCAAAATCACAGCGACACAAATCAAACATGCATAAAACTTTTTTTTACATATGTTGTATGACCACACTGTTCTTTTGCCTTCGGTATCAATCTCATCCCAGTGATGGTAATTTTGTTCCTGCAGAATGTATACAGAATATTGGCTAAACGTGGTCTCGGAGATGATCATGTGAGCTGCACGGGAACAACAGCGCCGTCTTCTCGAAAGATCTTTTTTAATACAATCACATCCAAGTACCGAGAACCCAGAAAAAGTCTAATCTAAACAATCATAAAAACCTTCTGGACTCTCGGGATTTTGTACTTTGGTTCTTGCGAAATTAAAGAGCCAATTAGACCACAACCACCGATTACAGTTTATTTCATATATTTGTTCTCCCTTTTTATTTGCGTTTTTTTACACTATTTTCGTTCTATCCGAATGATTATCATTTTAAACCCAAATTTTAAAGTCGTTCTCATTAATATTAGTAATCAATAACTTTTCAGATATTTATCATTTTTGCTTATAGATGCAGTAAAACAACCAGTCAACAAGCGCTTCATCTTTTTTTTTGTTCTGTACTGTTTTTATATGAGCTTTATAATATTCTTACCACATCCTCCCCCACATTACACATTAGTGTTGGGCTGCTCATCTTGTGTATTTAGCTTCCCACAGTTAGGTCAGGGTCCTGCTCGGCATCCATCTATTTTGAGGACTTCAGGCACATAGGTCACCATCCTGATTGGGTCACCTTGTCGCGGTGGGTTGAGTTTTATGAATTTTTTAACCAAAATAGTGTCCACTGAGTACCCTAGGATTTTTTTTTTACATGTATTACTACAATTTATTTACTTACTGCAGGACATCTATTTACTGCTTATATTCTAAATTTTGTTTCTTAAAACGACTAGTATTTATTTATTGTGCTGATTTTTATTTTATGACTGTTTTCTGGGAGATAAGCCACCGCCAGTCAAGTCTGGCAGCGACTCTTTCATAGGAAACATAGGAGCAATTGGTCCATCCCAGTGTAAGGAGGTCTCAGGAGAGATAAATGTAATCCGAAAAATAGTTCAGCTATATAATGTACATGGGGGCTTTACCGATAGCAGCGGAGAGGGGGATACACAGATCCACAGATTGTGGAGTGGAACATCCAAATTATAGGTAGGAACTGATTACACAAGCAACATACTGGGAGGAAGGCGCACACAAGACGACATGACATTGGGTCTCGGAATCCAGGAAAAAAAGTGTTTTTAGTCTGCTAAAACAATAAGGCATAAAAACCTATACATAGTTTGTACTGATACATCTATAAAGGCCTAAACAATTATTTTATCACATTATTTAAGTGAGAAAATCTGTAAAAAAAAATTAATAACATTGTAAATTGTTGATCTTCACATTATCTGGATTTAAAAAAGTAATGAAATAGTGGAACGTATTTAAAAAAAATCACACAAATGAAAATATTAGTAATTGATAAAAAATAAAATTATGACTCAGAATTTGGCAGGATAAGGCGCTCCTGATGAAGCGCTCATGACAGCTATACGCATGGGGTCTCCACATCCACTGTGGGCAGTAATGTCATTTCTTCACTTGTATTTACAAAGCTTTGGAAACTGTATTATCTATTTCATCATTTATTTAGGGATTAGTTTATTTCGGTATAAAGCGATGAACCTTTATGATCCTGCTATTTTTGTGTTTCACCTGACGGCTCTGTGTGTTCACCATTATGACGGTTCAGGCCCTGAGGTCTGACCTCTCTTAGATGTGAATATTATTGATTTGAATTTTGTGCTATTTCTCAGGATTTTCTAAAAATAATGCAATTTTTAAGACATACATTCTTACATTTTGTGTTGTCTTTATGTTTGTTTTTTGTTTTTTTTTCATCCATTCTAAATGAATATTTCAGCCTGAAACCTAATGAAAATGATGGAAATCACTAACATGTACACATTTCTTACATGTCAAAGGCGTCCATAACTCTAACATGATAACCTGGAGAAAACAGGAAGGGCTGAGCTATTGCCTCTCTCACAACAGCACCCAACTGGCTGAAGGGTGGTCCAATCAGATTGCTTAATTTCTGAATCTTTGGGCAGATTTTTTTCGAGCTTGATGGTTCCTCACAGCTCTGGAGCCTCCTGATATATCTAAACATCCTCCAAATACATAAAATGCAGCATGAAGGGGCTCGGAGAATGCGGCAGTGAAGGTGTGTAAGTGTCTGATGGGGTCACACAGCTCATAAAAGGACAACTGCCCGGCCTCATAATCCAGACATATTCTGAACCGATCACTGGAGATCTGGTGAGGTAACTGGAATGTCTTACCATAATATCTGACTGAACATTGATTATTATATGCCAGCCCTCCATATAAACACCAGGACTTGTTATTATCTCCAATGTATGACTGAGGTCCACACCTGTCCATACTGGTGTAACACATCCTGAAAAAGGAGAAAAAGACGTTAGATTATACTCACCCAGGGGTGGTCCCGCTGCTGGTCAGGTCGGATGGGCGTCTCCGGTCCGCTCCGGCGCCTCCTTTCTTCTTTCCATGACGTCCTCTTCTGATCTTCAGCCACAGCTCCAGCGCAGGCGTACTTTGCTCTGCCCTGTTGAGGGCAGACAAAGTACTGCAGTGCGCAGGCGCCGGGCCTCTGACCTTTCCGGCGCCTGCGCACTGCAGTACTATCCTCTGCCCTCAAGAGGGCAGAGCAAAGTACGCCTGCGCCGGAGCCGTGGCTGAAGATCAGAAGAGGACGTCATGGAAAGAAGATAGGAGGCGCCGGAGCGGACCGGAGACGCCCATCCGAACTGACCAGCAGCGTGACCGCCCCTGGGTGAGTATAATATAACGTCTTTTTCTCCTTTTTCAGGTAACATCGGGGGCTTATCTACAGCATTACAGAATGCTGTAGATAAGCCCCTGATGCCGGTGGGATTACCTCACCCGCGATTTTCGGGGTGACAGGTTCCCTTTAAGACTCTGCAGTGTGAGAGGTCACATCAGGGATGCGAAACTGAAAATGTTAAATTTTTATGCATATGGCAGAAAATAATCTTCTGCTTTATGTATCAATAGAGGGCATATGCGGTTTCACATCACTGATCTGTCAGCAGCGGGTAACAAACAGCCCAGCTTGTGTTTCAGCTTTGCACGGCTCAGTTATTACAAATCCAATTGTGGAATTTTGCAGGACAATTAAGCTCTGCTAGAAATTAGCTAACAATGATATAATACTGCACAGGCAGATATACTGATGTGAGTAAATGGCAGGAGATAAAAAATGGTCAGGCAGGTACTGTACAGGATCAGAGTGTGAACAGAGGCGTAAGGTCAGTGCTACACCTCTATGAGCTTGATGATAACTCAGGGAGGTGGCGCTAGTCTGGGCTTATTCGGTATATTAACAGAAGTATGCATTTACTGTTCATCTCTTAAACATATATATATATATATAATAAAAAGTCTCTACATTATACTGTTATAATAGACTCAATGGCAATATATGGGTTACAATGTTGGAGCGCTGGTTTTAATAATATGGTCACCTTCACACTGTATTTTTAAATATTAATTTGCTTTCTAAATAACCTTCATTAAACATTTTCTACCATTTTGCAATTGTAGATATTATGCATGGGAAATCAGTCCAGGAATGAAGCTGTGCTGACACATGAGATCTGAAGAAGACGGCAGCATCTTTGTCACACAAACCTCACATCCAACCTGTATTACTGAGAGGGACACGACCACAGGAGACCAGTCTGAAACTGGGAACAGATTGTGAGCTGCATATTAGGAGGTCTGGGAATGGATGAAGATTGCAGCCTGAAACTTAGTACAACTAAAGAAAAACAGTAATATATATATAATTTCCCTCAACCAAAGGAGTCCACAGCCCATAAGGGGTTAATGTTTGTATGGATATGCAAATTGTCTCTGGAGATGAAGAGGACTTGAGCTCTAGTGCCACCGACTGGAAATATTGACCATTCAATGAGCCTTGTCACATGACTTAAGGATAAAAGTCCGACCAGACGCTCTCCAGCTTTTATCCTAAATCATGTGGCAAGATTGCTCCTTCATTTACGATTCCTCTCAGCTCCTCCTGATATCTTTATAGAACCATTATATACATATAACGCAGCATGTAGAGGCTCGGAGAAGGCGGCAGTGAAGGTGTGTAAGTGTCTGATGGGGTCACACAGCTCATAAAAGGACAACTGCCCGGCCTCATAATCCAGACATATTCTGAACCGATCACTGGAGATCTGGTGAGGTAATGGGATCACTTTACTGTCATGTTTCACTGAACACTGATTATTACACAACCATCCTGCATATAAACCCCAGGACTTGTTATTACATCCAATGTATGACTGACGCCCTCTCCGGTCTATACTGGGGTAACAAATCCCCACACCCCACAATCCAGATCTCCTGATCTCCACATCCCAGTAATGTCGTCCTGAGGTAAATCTCCTCCCGCTCATCACCTGATTACACTGGAATCTCTCTGCTGTTTCTGGACGATTCTGTCTTTCTGTCCAGGTCGCAGTTTTCAGGTCGTCTGATATAAGGAGATTATTATCAGCTGTGTTTACATCCAGTAATATGTCTGCAGGATCCTGAACATGGAAGATCACATTTATATCTCTTATCATAGCAGATAATGTGTGTGATATGTGTGAGATCAGCTCCGCACCCCGATCACCTTCATCATGTCCTCCTCTGTCCTCATCACCTCCATCATGTCCCCCTCTGTCCTCATCACCTTCCTCCTCCTCAGGATCACACAAGTCACCGTTGTCTGGTTCCTGTAAGACAGTCAGTGGATCCGTCATGTTACACAGCTCCTCAATGTGTCTCATCTTCCTGGACAGCTCGTCCATCTTTATTTCCAGCTTCTGGATCACATCAGACAGTGACTGTGACATCTTCTCTTCCTGCCTGGAGATGTCACTCAGGACCATCTTCTCCAGGTCGTCCACCCGTCTCCTGATGTCTATAAACAGGGCAGTGACTCTTTTGGCTTCTCCAGATGATTTTTCTTGAGCTTTTCTCCTTCGATCCTCCAGACTCCGGACTCTTTCCTCAGTCTTCTTCTTCTTTGTGTTCAGTTTCTGCAGAACATTTCTCAGTTTCTCCTTCATCTTCTCAGAGGCCTCATCCAGCAGCTCCACCCGATGTCCCCGATGTTCTCCGGCCAAACTGCAGGACACACAGATACAAGCAGCGTCCTCAGTGCAGTAATATTCCAGGATCTTCTTATGCACAGAACATTTCCTGGTCTCCAGAGAAGTGCTGGGCTCAGTGAGGACGTGTTCTGGTCCTTTACTGTGAAGTTTTAGGTGTTTCTCACACAGAGAAGCCTCACAGTGTAGACAGGATTTCACAGCAGGTACCGGAGAGTGAATGCAGTAAGTGCAGCGGATCCCGGTGATCTCCTCCTGATGTGGTTGGGTTGCCAGGAAATTCTCCACTACATTACACAGAGTTATGTTCTTCTGTAGTGGAGGCCACTTGTGAAATGTTGCTCTACATTGAGGACAGGAATAATCTCCATATCCGCCCTCTGTATCCAGCAATCCATCAATACAGACCCGGCAGAAGTTGTGTCCACATCTCAGGGTTACGGGATCAGTATAAATGTCCATACAGATGGGGCAGTTCAGCTCCTTTCTTAGACCAGCAGATGCCATCGCTCAGAGCAGAAAGAATGAATAAGAAATGTGTTATTCATGTTTAGCAGAAAAGCCAAAAGGCGCGGCTAAACTTGTTGTTCTGGTTATATTCCATGTTCAGTCATAACGAGGATCATTATTGTGTCCAGGGCTGAAGTTTGATTTTTTTTCTCTTGGAAAATATCCTGGGCTGCACTTTTTTCTCTATTTTGCCCATGTGCTTTTATTACTAGAAGTTTAGCAGAATCGACAGTTTGTATTGTAGAAACTCCATTGAATATGAAACTGATTGGAAATAATCAAGCGCACTGTTCGACTATCTCCGATCGGTGCATAAAGAATGAATGAAGGAGTGGCTCACGTGTGATCACTGTTCTATTCCCACGGGGCATTTTACAGCCATGTTCTCGGGACTGGTGGGAGTCCCACACCAAGGTTAGTGGAGAGTGGCATTGTCACGACTCTGATGTCTGTAGTCCCGGGGCCAGGTGCTCCTTCTCTGTCCATAACGCTAGAGGCGTCCAAGCTTGTCCTGTTCCCCAAACTACTTTTGATGGTGAAGACGCCAGGACCATGTACCTTGCCTTATCTCAAGAATCCACCCTCAGTCTGTTCCAGGGAGGAGGGGAGTTGTAGTGTACCTTAATACACCAACCAGCCTAACCAGGTAATACAAACAGGGATAAAGGAAAATACCAATCATACAAATATACACACACAACTAATGTAAATGCCGAGGAATGGAGGATGGGGTAAAACCAAAGTAGGATAAGGAGGGGAATTAGCACACACCAAAACATAGCAATAAATCCACCAAAAGCCTTCTCAAACACCAGCCACCAACCACCATCACCTAACCATGCAGCATCAGCTACCTCTGGCAATGAGTACTAGCCAGGGCTCAGATTTTATAGGAGATGGGAGTGGCTAACAGTGAACAGCTGAGAGCCTTAATGCAGGAAAGTTTCCAAGAGCTCTCAACTGAGATTAACCCCTGCACTGCTAAAAGAAACCTGCACCATTTAATACAGTGTGTTCCAAATTATTATGCAAATTGGATTTAAGTGTCAAATATTTAATTGTTTTGTTTTTCAAATAAACTCGTGGATGGAATTGTGTCTCAGGGCTCAACGGATCACTGAAATCAATCTTAAACACATGTGATAATTAGTTTTCCAGGTGATTCTAATTAAAGGAAAACTACTTAAAAATTATGTTACACATTATTAAGCAGGCCACAGGTTTCAAGCAATATGGGAAATAAAAAGGATCTCTCTGCTGCTGAAAAGCGTTAAATAGTGCAATGCCTTGGTCAACGTATGAAAACATTAGATATTTCACAAAAACTGAGTGATCATCATACTGTGAAGAGATTTGTGACTGAAACAGAGCACAGAGAGAGTTCATGCAGATAAAGGCATAATGAGGAAGGTTTCTGCCAGATATATTCATTGGATTAAGAGAGCAGCTGCCAAAATACCATTACAAAGCAGCAAACAGTTATTTGAAGCTGCTGGTGCCTCTGGAGTCCCTCGAACCCCAAGGTGTAGGATCCTTTAAAGGCTTGCTTTTGTTCATAAACCTACTATTTGGCCACCCCTAAACAGTGTTCACAAGCAGAAACGGTTGCAGTGAGCCCAGACATACATGAAGACTAATTTTCAAACAGTCTTGTTTACTGATGAGTGTCGAGCAACCCTGGATGGTCCAGATGGATTGAGTAGTGGATGGTTGGTGGATGGCCACCATGTCCCAACAAGGCTCTGACGTCAGCAAGGAGGTGGAGGAGTCATATTTTGGGCCTGAATCATGGGGAACAGCTGGTAGGGCCCTTTAAAGTTCCTGAAGGTGTGAAAATGACCTCTGCAAAGTATATAGAGTTTCTGACTGACAACTTTCTTCCATGGTATAAAAAGCAGAAACCTGCCTTCAGGAGCAAAATGATCTTCATGCATGACAATGCCCCATCTCATGCTGCAAAAAATACCTCTGAGTCATTGGCTGCTATGGTCATAAAAGGAGATAAACTCATGGTGTGGCCACCATCATCCCTTGACCTCAACCCTTTACCTTTGGGGTATCATCAAACAAAAGATCTATGAGGGTGGGAGGCATTTCACATCAAAACAGCAGCTCTGGGAGGTTATTCTGACTTCATGCAAAGAAATACAAGCAAAAACTCTCCAAAAACTCACAAGTTCAATGGATGCAAGAATTGTGAAGGTGATATCAAAGAAGGGTTGCTATGTTAACATGTAACTTGGCCTATTATGATGTTTTGGAGTTAAATAGCTTTTTTGTTCAGTAAATGTGACCTCCTAATGCTGCGAATTCTACTGTGCCTAACAATTTGGAACATTGCATTTTGAATTTTTATTCTTTTTGGAGATTATACTGTTATCATTGGGTGGTTTCTTCAATAAAATTCGATGTATAATCTAACGGGTGATGACTTTTATTAAACTGATGGTCATTTGCACCGACCATTTTTTGAAAATCCGAGAAAAATATCATTTGCATAATAATTTGGAACATGGTGTATGAAGGTGAAGTGCTTCTAAACAGTACAGGAGTAGGAGAAATCAGACACTGTGGTCTTCTGGTTCCTCTCAAGCTCTGGTGTTAGTAATAGAGAGGTGTCTATCAGACATCAAGCCCTGGTGTTAGTAATGGAGAGCGGTCTATAACACATCAAGCCCTGGGGTTAATATTGGAGAAGGGTCTATCAGACACCCCCATTACTAACCCACTAATGAAAGAAAAACACAGGTAAAAAATTAATTTTATTTAAATATAGACTCCCCGACATGTTTCCTGGTTCACCAATTTATTAAAAAAATAATCTGCAGATCCACCATAGTCCAAGGAATCCACTGTAGTCCAAAATAAATTAAACAAAAGAAATAAAGACAAGACACTGTCCCTTGTTCACCAATTTATTAGAAAACAAAAATTCCCATGCAGGCCCAATGTAGTCCCTGGAGTTCCCACGTCGATACCAGAATCGTCCAAAGGCTATGGAACCTCAATCAGAGAACTAAGTACCACAGGCTGTAGCACCAGAAACTCCAAATCTCGAGACCCGGCGACTCTGAATAGATGTGATGACAGTAAGTAAACCACTCATCAGAGTCGCAGAGAATGCTGTACAGATAGGGTACAATTACCGTGTGATGTAGCATGTGACCACAGGGAGGCACTAATGGATCACTGGTCCGAATCTTAGTTACGGGCTTTCCTGGCTGTGTCAGGTAACGGGTCCTCCTGCCAGTAGAAAACTAAGCTCAAAATGAGGAGCTGCCTCTTATCTCCTAGGCTGCTCCTTCCCACACTCTGTGACTACCCCTGGGCTTGTGCAGCCTCTCTCCTCCCATATCTGAGAGTATGGTTCTCTGTCCAGAACCATGGAGGCCCATAACTTTCCACCCGAAGCTCTGAATGGAACGGCAGCGGTGCCACTGGATTCTGCTGGATTGTATCTGCGCAGGGAGACCAAATATGCCTACCATATGTAATCCCTGGTAGCTATGCTTCATAACAACATAACAGAGGTTTATAGGAGGCTGCCAGGCAAGGGCGTGTGGGGGAAGGATTGCCGATTCCGAGAATGTGCTCGGCTAGGCTCAGAGATATTGCATTCTGTTATTATAGGTCATTCTCCAGATTTAATACCTCAGAGGGTTGCTGTGACCTGTGGTGCTTGAGTTAGACAAAGGGAGCTTGTTGGCTGCAGCTGCATTAGAGCTCACACCCTTGTGCTAATTTCTAGTCACATAGCTTTAAAGTGTTTGTTCCTGGAGTTTAATTAAGGGAAAACAGTGATCCCATGGAATCCCAAGGGCGGGGGCACATGTCAGGAGTGGAGGGACATCTCCATCGTCCCTCACAGCTCCCCATATAGTTCACCACAGTATAATGGCCCCCATATTGCTCAATAGTATAATGGCCCCAAATAGTGCTCCACAGTATAATGGCCCCATATAGTGCATCCTTGTATTTGGCACCATCCTCCTGGTATATATGGCCTCACCTTCCTGGTATCTGTACCCCATCCTGGTGTATGGCCTCTATCCTGGTATATGGTCCTTCATCCTGGTATATGGCCCTTATTCTGGCATATGGCCCTCATCCTGGTATATGGCCCTCCATCCTGGTACATGACTCCATCCTGGTATATGGCCCCCATCCTGGTATATAGCCCTTTATCTTGGTATATGGCCCCATCCTGCTGGAATATGGCCCTCCATCTTCCTGGTATATGGCCCTCCATCCTGGCATATGGCACCCATCCTGGTATATAACCCTCCACCCTGGTATATGACCCCATCCTGGTATATGGCCCCCATTTTGGTATATGGCCCTCATCCTGATATATAGCTCTCTGTCCTGATATATGACCCCATCTTGGTATATGGTCCCCATTCTGGTATAAAGCCCCTTATCTTGGTATTTGGCCCCTATCCTGGTGGTTTATAGCCCTCCATCCTCCTTTATGGCGCCCATCCTGGTATATGGCCCTCCATCCTGGTATATGTCCTTCCATCCTGGTATATAATAATAATAATAATAATTTTTATTTATATAGCGCCAACATATTCCGCAGCGCTTTACAACTTATAGAGGGGACTTGTACATACAATAGACATTACAGCATAACAGAAATACAGTTCAAAACAGATACCAAGAGGAATGAGGGCCCTGCTCGCAAGCTTACAAACTATGAGGAAAAGGGGAGACACGAGAGGTGGATGGTAACAATTGCTTTAGTTATTCGGACCAGCCATAGTGTAAGGCTCGGGTGTTCATGTAGAGCTGCATGAACCAGTTTTTTTTTTTTTTTTTTTATTAGGCCACACAGGGATCGTTAGGTTAATGCATTGAGGCGGTAGGCCAGTCTGAACAAATGAGTTTTTAGGGCACGCTTAAAACTGTGGGGATTGGGGATTAATCGTATTAACCTAGGTAGTGCATTCCAAAGAATCGGCGCAGCACGTGTAAAGTCTTGGAGACGGGAGTGGGAGGTTCTGATTATAGAGGATGCTAACCTGAGGTCATCAGCGGAGCGGAGGGCACGGGTAGGGTGGTAGACTGAGACCAGAGAGGAGATGTAGGGTGGTGCTGAGCCATGGAGTGCTTTGTGGATGAGGGTAGTAGTTTTGTACTGGATTCTTGAGTGGATGGGTAACCAGTGTAATGACTGGCACAAGGTAGAGGCATCGGTGTAACGGTTGGTGAGGAATATAATCCTAGCAGCAGCATTCAGGACAGATTGGAGCGGGGAGAGTTTGGTAAGAGGGAGGCCGATTAGTAGAGAGTTACAATAGTCCAGACGAGAATGAATAAGTGAAACAGTAAGAGTTTTTGCAGAGTCGAAAGTAAGAAATGGGCGAATTCTAGAAATGTTTTTGAGATGCAGATAAGAAGAGCGAGCCAGTGATCGGATGTGGGGGGTGAATGAAAGGTCAGAATCAAGGATGACCCCAAGGCAGCGGGCATGTTGCTTTGGAGTAATGGTGGAACCGCAAACGGAGATGGCAATGTCAGGCAAAGGTAGGTTAGTAGAGGGAGAAAACACGAGGAGTTCAGTTTTTGACAGGTTTAGTTTCAGATAGAGGGAGGACATGATGCTAGAGACAGCGGTAAGACAATCACTGGTGTTTTCTAATAAGGCAGGCGTGAGATCAGGAGAAGAAGTGTATAATTGGGTGTCGTCAGCATAGAGATGGTACTGGAAGCCAAATCTACTGATTGTTTGTCCAATAGGGGCAGTGTACAAAGAGAAAAGGAGGGGGCCTAGGACTGATCCTTGAGGAACCCCAACAGTAAGGGGAAGGTGAGAGGAGGAGGAACCAGCAAAACATACAGTGAAGGATCGGTCAGAGAGATAGGAGGAGAACCAGGAGAGAACGGTGTCCTTGAGGCCGATGGAGCGGAGCATAGTGAGGAGGAACTGATGATCCACAGTATCAAATGCTGCAGAGAGATCCAAGAGAATTAGCATGGAGTAGTGACCATTAGATTTAGCTGTTAGTAGATCATTAGAGACTTTAGTGAGGGCAGTTTCAGTAGAGTGTAAAGAGCGGAAGCCAGATTGAAGAGGGTCGAGAAGAGAGTTATCTGAGAGATAGCGGGTAAGACGGGAGTGGACCAGGCGTTCGAGGAGTTTAGAGATGAAGGGAAGATTAGAGACAGGTCTATAATTAGCGGCACAGTTTTGATCGAGGGATGGTTTTTTAAGTAATGGATGTATGATGGCATGCTTAAATGAGGAGGGAAAAATACCGGAAGTGAGGGAAAGGTTGAATATTTTTGTTAGGTGAGAGGTGACAGCCGGGGAAAGGGACTGGAGGAGATGTGATGGAATGGGGTCACTGGTGCAAGTGGTCGGGCGAGAAGATGCAAGGAGCCTGCTTACTTCTTCTTCTGTAACTGCTTCAAAGTCAGAGAGTGAACTAGATGCAGTGGGGGAGGGAGGACAGTGCATGGTATGAAGAGATTGGGAGATGATTTCCTGTCGAATATGGTCAATTTTTTCTTTGAAGTAATTGGCCAGATCGTCAGCACGGAGATCTGTGGTTGGGGCCTGCGCTCTTGGGTTGAGTAGGGACTGGAACGTGTCAAAGAGACGTTTAGGGTTATTGGACAGGGAGGTGATGAGGGTGTTGAAGTAGGTTTGTTTGGAGAGGTGAAGGGCAGAATTGTATGTCTTTAGCATGAACTTATAATGGATGAAATCTTCGGGTAGATTAGATTTTCTCCACAGACGTTCTGCGCACCTGGAGCACCCATATAGCACCCATCCTGCTGGTATATGACCCTCCAACCTGGTATTTGGCTTTTCATCCTGGAATGTGGCTCTAATCCTTGTATACATGGCCTCATATATTCAATATATAGAAAAAAAAACACTTGTGCTTACCTTCCCTGCGCTCCCATGCAGCTGCGTCCTGTTCAGTGTTTTCAGAGCATAGTAGTGTGATGATCTCCCTGCTGCGCCCTGAATGGGTCAGCGGTGATCACAGCCTGTACTGTAATACTGACAAGCTGAGATCACCACTCCCCACCGCAGATCATCACCTTAGATCCCTGTAAAATCCTCTCCCTGGCAGCTCATGTCATCACATGTACTGAGCAGTGTGTGGGATGACAGGGGAAAATGAACCCAACAGCAAATGCTGCTGGCTACAACAAAATGGCCACGATCTCCTTCCACAGCTGTGACCTGGACAGTCGAGGGGTGTGCCGAGATCACAACTAGAGGCAGGAGGAGTGGCGTCAATACAAGAGATGCAATTGCCATCATATCGTATCGCAGGCTCTTATGCCCAGGGGCTGCCGTAAGTGAGGTGTGTAAGTGTCCTGCTTAGCCACTACACACCCCCAAATAAAAATGGCAGCCCCCAGTGGTTAAAGTATGAAGTAATTAAAAAAACTAGTAAAGTTGTACATTTTATTTGGAATTACAAATAATTCATTATATAATCAATAAATATTAATACAAAATAAAACATCACGGCACCTTCCCTTTAAGTAAAATCAAAGACAGAGAGAGGAATTGACAAATGTGCACAGTATGTGAATGGTGTATGACAGTGATATAGTTGATAAATCAGTGAATATATCTAGTATATGTTTGCACATAAGCCCTGGACCAAACATAAAAAGACCCTCGGTAATATGAAAAGCAAATCAAAAAAGCAAGAAAAAAATGTGATTAAGGTCGGTAGTGATAATAAAATATGTATTTTAATAAACAAGTACAGTGGGTATACAACAAGAATGCTAAAACGAGCAGCAGATCGTATGTAAATTCCAATAGTATATTGGTGGCAAATACATTTATATGTATAAGATGTATACAAATATAATATGACTGCTGACCCTATAGTGCAATAGATATAGGTGTAGTGTATAGATAAATAAGTCAACTATAGGGATCGAGGCACAATATATATGTTTTAATAAAGTGCATGTGCAAATGGGTTCCCTGCTTTGTATGTATTGTGCTTAAAGTGGTACAAATGTTGATTAGGGACAAGGCATCATATACAGTAGTATGCCCAGATACAGTCAAATGAGAATAGAAATGATACCTGAACTGATGAAGTTTGAAGCTACAATAAGCGTCTGTAAGCGGATGTGACATAAAGGATGAGGATCCCCAGCACTATGTGGTATTTGGGAATGAGGACTGCCATCTACTGTCTAAACGGGTTCCTGAGGAACCAACCAGAAGAGGGAAAGTTTAAGGAGCTACGAATTTAAATGGAGCACCAAGAAAAGGTATGATCAGGATGTGTGTCGAGGATGACGCGGAGGCCAGGGTGCCAGGAAATTTGAATCAGAGGGTTGTGGCGTGCCTGGAAGCAAAACTCAGTTGGCGCTAGACATGTTCGAGAATCAAGACTCCGCCGATCAAGGCCCGAACACCAGACCTGCACCAATAAAGATCCAGAGCCCAGATCACACCAGTTAAAAGCTGAGGCCCAACCTTTGTCCCAACTGGTATTACATCAGTCATTAGATAAGCACCAAAGAACCATGAGGACACTCTGCTCGGGGGTGGATGCCTGTGGTGGTGAACGTGAGGTTTGAGTTGCTTCCATCACTGACATATGGTAGAAGGGTTGGCCTGAGATAGTGCAACAGACAGGACGGGGGCCAGTTGAAATGAAGAAGGCCCAGCAAGCCTTGTTAGACTTTGTCAGGAGGACGTGCGGCCTAGCGAGAAAAAACAGAGGCCCCCACTAGGCTCTATGTTAGAGGAAGAAACAGAACAATGACTCTCAAAGGACTGGGATTATTACCTTTGTTAGAAAGATATAAGATTATATAACAAGAGACTGTTATAATATTTAGAGTGAACCTGAGGATTCCTTGTATATCTTATATTGTATATTTCATGATGTCATTACTGCGCTTTTAAACAGTTTAATTGGTTCCGCCTTATCCTTGTCTGTGTGTAGCACTTGGTCATCTGCTTACACGCTTACCCCATTTTTAGAACAATGATACTTGGTGTTTCTGTCAAGTATTGGGACAGAGTAGAATCTGCCAAAATGATAGGTCAAGATTTTTCCAGACAAAGTATCATCATAGGTGTATGTGAATGATAATTGGTGATGAAATGTATTTGGTTTGAGGGAGAAGATACATGGATAGAGTATAATAATTGCTGTCTGGATGGATTCTTAGCTCTACGGTAAGTCCTTATTTTAGACCTAAGGTTTTAATCACGTTCATGGAATCTTGCTTTAAGATTCTTTTCATGAATCTCAAAGTCCACGTCCATCAAACACAGTCACCAAAGGAGTAAGAATTGGCCAATATGTATGGATTGTATTAAAGACAATGGATGAGATGAGAAGAGCCATAATACATTTACTGAGGTAGGTTTTCTGTAGACATTGGACTGTAATATATGGGTGGAGTGTCTCCTGATTGTTATATCCAAAAATCAATTGATTGGGAATCAAAATGATACGTAGGGTGATTATTTTCATCATTCGACTTAAGAAAGGAGATACATTTTTGTAATTTCTCTATGGAATCCTAACAGATCAAGAAAATGTCATCGATGTACCGCCCCCAGAAGAGCACGTGGTCCATCCACCCATCCATCACACAGACTGGTACATACATCACACACACACACATTACTCACATGGCAGGAAATTAATTTGCAATTGCACTTTCTTAAATTGTAGGCACAAACCATATACCTTAGCTCTGGATTGTATTTGTTTTGCTCCCAGTGCAAATGTATTTTTTTTATTTCTCCATGGCAGGAATTAATTTGCACAAGCACTTTATTAGTACATATATGGTATGCTTTGATCCCTATAGGTGACTTATTTATCTATACATGTCAGGGATGTGCAGCAGATAGATCACACAGATCCCACCTCTACCCTTAGTTTGTCAGGGAGACGCAACTCTACTGTCTCCAATCACCAGGATTATTACACAATTTACTAACTAGTGATGGTTTAAGCCACGGCTGCTTCCAGTACATGGCTGGTTATTGAGCGTATGGTATGTACACCTCTGTCTCCGCATGGAATATACTGTATATACATACCTTGGTATGGACACTGCCAACTCCACAATAGCAAAATGAACTACTAGCTGTCACCATGAATCATTTATAGAGGCCGATTGGACACCCATTACAGGTGGCGTACGGCTTCAGGGGTGCGGTTTACAAAGCAAGAGGAACAGAGCTATTATATTTTATATATTTAATTTGGAAAGGTAGGCAATGTTTATAAAAAACAAAGATGTTACAAAATGGGAACAAAACAATACTGCATATAGCATTACATAACATAAAAAGGAACAATGAAAGAAAAATACTAAACCTGATGTTGCAGGAAAGGCTCTTCAGATCCGTACTGTAATTACCTATTCACAGTAGGAGGTCCATACTACAATGGAAGTGTCAGGTCTTTCTCACTTCTCCAGTTATAATGAATCTCATATGTTTAATGTGAGGATGATATGTTCCCTCTCTGAAGATATCTTTATGGATTT